>NW_005841829.1:3440404-3447192 GCF_000455745.1 Alligator sinensis
CTGCTCCGGTTGCCCCCGCCGCCTCGGCTGGCCCCTCCGGGCTGGATGTGTGTGCCTCACTGGCACGGGTCCCACTCTCGGCGTTCCCTGCGGGCTTCCCCCGCCTCTCTTCCGGCCCTGTTTCCGGGGCCGCCTTTTATCTCAGCCGGGCGGCATCTCCCGCCGGCGTCGCCCGGCCCCAGCTGGATATAAGCGCGGCTCACAAACCACGCTGGGGGTCTCCCCGCGCGCGTGTCCCTACTCGCTCCAGCCTCTGTGTGGGGTAAGTAGGTGGTTACTCCCCCCCTGGTCCGGCCCCGGGGTACCCTTCTAACCCCAGCGTCCCTGGGACACCTATCCAATCCATTTCTATCAATTTATATTTATTCTTGCTTCCCCCCACCCACTTTTTAAAAAGAAAGCCTTGTTTTCCCTGGCAGTGAACCCCCTACACCTATCTCCTTGAAACTCGGCAGGCCTCATGCCCTCAGAAGGGGCTACCATCCCTGCAATTTTTATCCAAATCACCCAAAAAATGACAAAGTTATAGGTATTTCAGTGATTCCCCATTATAGCCTATGCCCAAATCTCTGAATCAGCGCCGAATCTTCCAAATCCAATTTGGTCAAATAGATTCAGGACAGTGATCCTGTGGCAGTGCAAGCTTTCGGGCACAAACACCCTTCTTCAGTCATTGGGGAGAGTCCCTCCAATGCCTGAACAAGGGTTTGTGCCCAAAAGCCTGCAAAGAACAATTTTCCCAACTATTTAGTTGGCCTAATAAAAGATCAGATTTACCCAAAGAACTTTGTCTGCCAAAGGCACATGAAGAATTGAATTGGAATACAGTATTATAAGTAGTGCTGGAGCCCAACCTTCCCCGTTATAAGTGCTTGCTTTTTTTCAGCAGCTTCAAACTAACAATTAGTCTGGAGTTTTCCATATGGTATAAGAATGGAATCTCTTTTTAACTTCCTAAAAAAGAGTTCAATCGCTCTGTGAGCAAAGCTAGAAAAATACTGGTAAAGCTTGCCAATGATGACTTTCTCCCTTCTCCCCCTCACTGCCCCCTACAGTTTTTTTTTAAGCATTCTACTACTGCTGGGTATTGAAGTAGGAACTTCAAAGTTTGGCAGGGGATTTAACCTAGGATCAGAAAAGTACATTTTACTGTTTCCCAGGAAACTGCACTCAAGTTATGCAGCTCAAGGAAAAAATATACATACACATATATAAATACAAATTAATATGTGTGCGTGTGTGTTGTTCTTTTCACGTGTTCTGCAGCACTTGCAGAAGCTTGCTGCTGCTGCTACATGGTACATACAGAGTTCTTGTTCAAGATGGAACAATTGTGATGAGCTAGAAACAATGGACACTGGGTGCATCTACGTGTGCAATTAATGTGACTAAATAAACTTCAGCACAATTTGAGCCAGAGTAAACTAATCCCAACATCACCATCTACACATATGTTTAAGCACAGTAATTTACTGCGCCACTAGATAATACCCATGTCTGACGGGACTATTGGACGGCACTGTAAAACTAGTCCACACCAGCCCAATTGCCGCACACATGTAGACTGTTATGCTTTAATGTGCAGTACCAGTGCTGCTGCTTCTCTCTGCTCCCTCCCCTAACCTCCCCAAGGCTGTGGCGTGGGCTCACCTTCCACCTAGTGGAGAGCTACACCAGAGCTGCAGCTTGAGAGGGGGTCAAATGGCAGCAGCACAGATGCAGCTTCCTCACCAGCTGGAAGCTGTGCTTGTGCCCCAGCTGGGTAGCAAGGGTTTGGGAGAACTGGTGGTGGCATGGGTGCAGCTCGCAGCTGCTTGGCCTCAGCATGGACATGGGGAAAGCTAACAGTCACTGATACACCACCAAAACTACTCTCCACACTAAAGCACACGTATAGATGTGCCCACTGAGTTGCAGTCTCAGCTCCTCAAATTACTGAAATTTAATTCTCTGCACTTCATAGTCATCATTGTTGTGAAGAACCTCACGCCCCTGTTTGAGGATATTTTACAGACGGAGTAACTGATGTACCATACCATTTCTAACTCTGGGTTTCTAATATTGCTCAGTTGAGCCTTATCCAGATATAATCCCTCAAAGAGAACCTTCCAATCTATGTGCAAGACTATGTTGTCTGTAATTACCAGTTCTCAATTCCTTCAAAACCAGGATGAAAACGGAGGATTCAAAACTTCAAATATTCCTGTTACTTACCTATTAATTGTGTAACCTACTGGCATAGTGTGCATCACATCACCCTACAGCAGTGGCTGCCAAACTTTTCAGGCTGTGGGCCAGAACAACCCACTTCCAGCTGGTGAGGAAGCTGCATCTGTGCTGCTGCCATTTGCCTCCCTCTCAAGCTGCAGCTCTGGTGTACCTCTCCACTAGCTGGAAGGCGAGCCCACGCCACAGCCTTGGGGAGGTTAGGGGAGGGAGCAGAGAGAAGCAGCAGCAGCACAAGTGCAGCTGGAAGTTGCCCGGCCCTGGTGCCATTCCTCACTGTTTAGCCCCAGCACGGGCACAGACACAAGTAAAGCCCTCTAGCTCCCTGGACTGGATCTGACCCACGGGCCACATGTTGCCAGCCCCTGTCCTAGTGTACAATATCCATTTCCCAAAATTTGTTACTCCTTTAATTTTAGTGGTAGAAGTTTGGGCTACACATCTAAGTATCTCTACACTGAAAAAACAAAAGATACAACTCCAGCTTGTATAGACATACTCAACCTAGTTTAAAATAGATGGCCTTGTTACAGTTAACCCAGCCACAGAAGCATAGGACTTATTCTATGATATTTATCCATGGCCCTGAATGGGTTTTTTTTCAACCCATACTGAAATCTATTCTACTACACTATTATCAGTAGCAAAACTATCTAGTTCCACGATATTAACTGCTCATTTCTGGACTTCAGTGCATACAGGACACTAAAAAACCTGGGCTTAACCTCTCCTCAGTTCCCAGTACTATTCCATTTTCTTAGATTTAGGAAACTGCATATAAAAAACACATTCAGGTGGCAATCCCAGCATTCAAGAGTTACAAAATACTACAATTAAGATCACCCATGCAACTTTATTCTGGCCACACTGCATAATATGCTTTTTCCTACATGATCATGTATTAGTTGTTCTTCAAGACACCTGTCTGATGCAGTGCACACAACAGAATGATAACAGAAAAGAAGTTAGATTCTTTTGCGTTTAAGGCACTCCACTGGAATTCAGACAGCAACATTCTATTGTTAGTTCTACTGCATATTTCTTATATGACCCTGAGTACTAATTATATTGTCAAGTGTAGGTACATGATAAAAGGGAACACCTTCAAATATGGCATTTCCTAGCTTCCAAATATATGGGCTGCCAACTTTAACATAGGTTTTTTTGTACTGCATATATTATACACACATTAGTATGAAGGTTACCTTGGTTACATCAAAAGGATTAAATGGGAACTTTTCTGCTTCTTCAAATGTCATAACCTGAATGTGAAAAGACCAAGATGGAAAGTTTCCTTTGGCAATGGCATTGTAAAGATCACGCAGTCCATAGTCAGGATCAGTGGAAGCCAGCTGCTCTGCTTGTTTGACAGGAAGGTTTTTGATGCCCTGGTCAGTCTGAAAGTAAATCAACGAAGTGATATTCATTACAACAGAATTAAACAAGGCTAGCTATGGAATATTATAGACATAAAAACTAATACTTTACTTTTGCTCACATAGCCCACCTTGGAATATAACTTTCACCCTGCTTTTGAAAAGGCTCAGGAAGGGGGCGGGGAAGGAAAAGCAGCAGCTAGACAGCCAAGCCTGCTGCCTGCCCTGTGTGCCAGATGGGGCCTGTGGATCAACCTTGTCCAATCTGGCAAACTGGGTCTGTAGCTGTGCACTGGGTCCATGGCTGCATGTTGGGTCTGGCCAGACCAACCCCACTGGCTGGCTGATGTCAGCCTGGAAATTTGGTGGTAGGAGTAGCAGTGTTAACTGCCATGGCTCCCAGAGCTCCGGCAATTAACACTGCCATTCTCCCCCTGCAACCAAACTGCTGGACAGGTAGAGATCCCTATTTCTCACATATAATGCACATGCAAATTTCCACCAGCTGGTTTTGGGGGAAAAGGTGTGTGTTATATGGGAGAAACTAAGGTACCTTAAGAATTGTGCATAATGTTCCACCTTGGATCTGAATTCTAAAAGAAATAAATCACACTTTCTACTAAATAGTATATTTTAATCACTGCCTTCTTTATTAGTTTGAGATCAGCAAAATAACAAACTATCTAACATTTTTCATTTGAGATTGCTTAATATTACTAATGTAGAATCATAGAAAATTAGGGCTGAAAGGGACCTCTCGAGGTCATCTAGTCCAACTCCATGCTCAAAGCAGGACTATCCCCAACTAGATCATCCCAGCTGAGGCTTTGTCTAACCGGGTCTTAAAAACATGCAAAGATGGAGAGTCCACAATCACATCTTTTCTATAGTGTTTTACTTCCCTCCTAGAGAGAAAGTTCTTTCTAATATATCTCACCTAAACTTCCCTTGCTGCAACTTGAGACTGTTTCTCTTTGTTCTGTCATCTGCCAACATGAAGAACAGTCTAGCTGCTCCATCCTCTTTCAAACCACCCTTCAGGTAGTTAAAGGCTGCTATTAAATCCCCTCTCAGTCTTCTGTTCTCTAGACTAAAGAAGCCCAGTTCCCTCAGTCTCTCTTCATAAATCACGTGCCCTAGCCCCCTAACCATTTTTGTTGCCTTCCACTGAACTCTCTCCAATTTGTCCACATCCTTTCTGTAGTGGAGGTCCCAAAACTGAACACAGTACTCCACTTGTGGCCTCACCAGTGCCAAATAGAGGGGAATAATCACTTCCCTCGACCTGCTGGCAACACACCTACCAATGCAGCCCAGTATGCTGTTAGCCTTCTTGGCAACAAGGGCACAGTGTTGGCTCATATTCAGCTTATTGTCCACTGTAACCCCCAGGTCCTTTTCTGCAAAGCTGCTGCCCAGCCAGTCAGCCCCCAGCCTGTCCTGGTGCATGGAACTGCTCCATCCTAAATGCAGGACTCTGCACTTGTCCTTATTGAACCTCATGAGATTTTTTTTGGTCCAATTTGGCTCCAATTTGTCAAGGTCTCTCTGAACTCTAGCCCTACCCCCAAGCATATTTACTACTCCCCCCAGCTCGCTGTCATCTGCAGACTTGCTGAGAGTGCACTCTATGCCATCTTTCAGGTCACTGATGCAGAGATTGAACAAAACCAGCCCCAGGACCGACCCCTGGGGCAGTCTACTTGATGCCAGCTGCCAACCAGACATCGAGCCATTGACTAATACCCTCTGAACCTGATGATCCAGCCAGTTTTCTATCCACTTTACAGTCCTTTCACCCAGCCCATACTTCCTTAGCTTGCCTGTGAGAATGCTGAGGGAGACCGTATCAAAAGCCTTGTTAAAATCAATCCATGTTTCAGGGGTGTAGGTTGTAGCTGTACTGGTCTAAGGACATAGGCAAACAAAGTTCTTTGGTAAATCTGATATCTTTCATTAGACCAACTCAAATAGCTGGAAAAATTCTTCTTAGCAAGCTTTCAGGCACAAATACCCTCATCAGCTGAGGAAGCATCTGAAGAACTGTGTTTGTGCCCGAAAGCTTGCCAAGAAGAATTTTTCCAACTATTTGAGTTGGTCTAACGAAAGATATCAGATTTACCCAAAGAACCTCATCTTGCTAAAAATCAAGGTATACCACGTCCTCTGGTCTCCCCACATCCACAGAGCCAGTCATCTCATCATAGGAGGTGATCAGGTTGGTCAGGCATGATTTGCCCTTGGTGAATCCATGATAACTGTTCCTAATCATCTTCTCCTCCAAGTACTGATGTCTGTACTGATACTAGTAAGATGTGATATTTTGCCAAGGCTGTTTTAAGCCATTCCGTCAGCACAAAAAGGCCATGAATGAAGCAGGAGTCACTGAGTTTTCCTAAAAACTGGAGTTGTTTACACCAGCCCACCAGCCTCCTTCATAGAATGAGAGTGTGTGTGTGTGTGTGTGTGTGTGTGTGTGTGTGTGAGTCTTTGGTGCTGAAAAACTTGGATTTTAGGTATGTTTCTGAAGACTATTTTTAAATTTGGAAACGGCTCTCAGTGCTGAAGAACAGTCTTTTCATTTCTTTGTGTTTCAGAGCAGGGAAAGAAAGGCTCAGTTACCTCAAAGATAGAAGAGGTCCAAGAGTTGTTTAGCCTCCTGGCTTAAGTGATCTTAGGAGGTAGACGTAAAGACTTTAGGAGTCAATACTAGCCAATTCAGCCTTATGGAATTCCAGCAATGAAACTCAGACTTTTGCTGTACTAGATTCAGTACCAGGACCGCCTGAAAGCTTGCCTGACAGTCCTTATACAAAACTTAATTGTGAAAGTTCAACATGCCTCATACCCAGCCAAAGCACAGGGTTCCACAAAGCTAAAAAACAAAAAAAAAACCCTAGAAGTGAGCATCAGAACCAAGAAAAGTGCTGGTGAAAGGCTGCCCCTACTAAATCCCTCTCAGCTGAACCCTGCGCAGACTATGCAACTGTGCGCATCACACACGTTAAACCAAGGCGCCATAAAAATTCTAACATATTCAAAATTCATAATTCCAAAACTTCTTCACGGTGAGGGTGGCCCAAATTTGGAATGGGCTTCCAAGGGAGGTGGTACTCTCCCCTACCCTGGGAGTCTTTAAGAGAAGGCTGACTAGACATCTGGCTGGGGTCATCTGACCCCTGCACT
>NW_005841829.1:3447202-3460478 GCF_000455745.1 Alligator sinensis
GCAGGGGGTCGGACTTGATCTGCTGAGGTCCCTTCTGACCCTAGCATCTATATTTATCACATAAAAAGAATGCTTAAGGCTTAAAAAAAATTGTATGAAGGGTATTTAGGAAAAATGTACAGCAGGGTTAAACATGTACAGAACTAAGAGTTCCTGCACTGCACTGACTGGTGAAAAGAAGGATGGCTGGAATTGTTCCCACTTTGTAACATCTTGTGCCCACACCATTTAGCGTCAGTGGGGCAGAGCCAAAACTGGTCCAGTGAACCTAACTTTCTAGAACAGTGATCAGCACCACTTTCTGACAGCTGAGGTCTGAGATGGGCCAGCACTAGGACCCACTTCCATCATTTCTCCAGGTCACCCAGCTTCCTGACTGTAGTGCAGCATGGACACGTGAATCTCCCCACTGCCAAAACCTCAGCTCTGTGGGCCAGATACAGCCTGCAGGCTGCTGACACTTTTGCTAGAAGGTTCTGAAAGCTCACTGTACAAGCACCATTTGAATCCTACAAAATGAAGGGTTAGGCAGGGTGGCATGTTAGGCTATAAACAGATATTACCAAATGAAAAAGATCAGAGGTAACAAGCTGTGTCCCAGCACAGCTGATCCACTTCATTGGGACACACAGACATCACTTGTTTTCCTGAAGACTCAGGTCTCTCCCGCTCCCAGCATTTCAGGGACCCAATCCTGCAGGAAAATTGCAAATAAGGAAACCCTGGGTTCCCCACTTGCAGACGTAAGCCCTGGAAACTGCCTGGTACCCTGGCAGGGGCTTCTCTGGGTGTGCATATTGTGTTGCTGCACCCTTACTTGGGGCAAACCTCTGCAAACGGGAGAAGCTGGGCAAGTGCTCCCGGGGCTTTGGAAGCCTAATCCTGCGTGCCCTGGGAATAGGAATCCCAGGCGCATGCAGGATTGGGAACCTGAAGTCCCAAGAGCTGGGTAGCTAGAGAGCATGAGCAACTCCAAGCTGCCTGAACTCTCTTGCCATAATACAAATGGCAGTCTACAGCAAAAGAATTATAGTTTTATACCATCTATGTCACAGTCACAAATTTGGAGCATTTGTGGCACAACAAGGGATGCAGATATCTGTTTGCTTGGCCTTTACTGCCTTAAAAGTGTTATGGTGACACAAAGGCAACATCTATTTCCAGCCTTAAAAACTAATTGATTCAAAGTATGAGCTTTCATTGACAAGAACCAACTTTGTTAGATACCAAGCAAAGACTAACATGGCAAATCACATCTGTTCCTTTAAAGGGGTAATATAATGAGGTCCTTGAAGAAAAAAGTGCCTGTAAATCAAAGGGAACCCCTTTGTGGATCTCGCAATTGTTAAACATTTGCAATGGTTGTCCTTCAGATCTACAACAGACAGTCTCTCAGATCAAAATATATATTAATACCCCTAAGACTTTTCCTGAATGAGAAATGCAAGAGTACGTGATATTTCCACGATTTATTGATACTTGCATAAACATTCTGAAGAAACCATTATAAAACATTTTGTCCTGTAGCATTCTTAGATATACATCGTTCTGGATAAGACTAAGTAGTTGTATTTAAAACCAATACCTTAGCATGGAATTTGCAGTAAATTGCTCTTCCATTAGCATTAATCATTTTAAAAGTGTGTGACCCATATCCATTCATATGGCGAAATCCATCTGGAATACCACGATCACTGAACAAGAAAGATACCTACAGAAGAGGTATAGTCAATATTAGAAAGCTGTCCCAAGTAAGAATTAATGAATTTATAAAGCACTTTCACTCTTTATGAAATCAAACAGCATCAGTAGAAATGGTCTTCATGCTGCAAACCATAATAGGGGCCTGTGTATCAAGACCAGCTTTATTGATTTTTGAGCCTGAGTGTTTGAAGATTTCTAACACTCTAAGAACTGCTTTGATAACTGGGTCCTTCAAGGTGTCGCACATGGTGATGTACTAAATCTGCTTGAAGTAATGAATGAAGAAGTATTACATTGCAATGGCTTTCTAATAGGGATAAGTTAGTTAGTCCTATTTCCTATTTAATTTTAGAGCAGAAGGTAGGGCAGGCTGGGACCTTAACTGGTTCAGAGAGGCAAGAGATTTCATAGGCAACAACCTACTTCATCAGATGCTACTTTATTAATTTTAGAGAAAATGCAATGGCTTTTCTAGTAATCCATTTACTTTGAGCTTATAAAAATTATAAGTTTTATATCCTGAGCAAACTGCTTTTATTAATGACAAGATACCACCATGTGCATCATTTAATAACTATGGAAAATGCCATTTGTCCTTGAATTAAGTGTGAATATATCCCCCAAAGACATGTTTTTCTTAAAGTTATTAAGCAAGGCTTTGCAACATTGGCTATATGGATACATTTTTTTAATGTTTACTTTTTATCAGTTTTCCAACTGTACAATTCACACTAACATATTAATATAATGTATTAATGCCAGAATAAATTGAGTTAAAAAAGGACCCACCTGGTGCAGGCTTTCAGGACGAAGGCTCCAGAAGTCCCACATCATGTCTGGATCCCTCAAATGAGTCTGAGGGTTCCTCTTTTGACTATGGATAAAGGATGGAAACTAATTCAAAAAAAAAAAAGATGAATATAATGGAACTGAAGCTTCTTTTGAAGTATGTCAATTCTTCAATTACTTTCAGCTGTTTTCTACAATTATTCTGAAAGTCCATTTGCAAATTCTTTAACTGCATGTCAAGAAAATAGATTGCTATTCTATCTGAATATATGTTAGTTTCGTAAGATGTGGCCTGTTCAATTTTTTAGTACATTTCAAACTGGGAGTTTGTAACCTACAGCCCATGAGCCAGATTGGGCCTGTGGAGTCTTTTGATCCAGCCCACAAGCAGCTGTGGCTCTGTTTAGTCTTACTGTGGTAAGATTATATTTAATTTGCCCCATGATATTGAAGAAAGAAACTTAACAAAAATAAACAACAAAATAAAACAAAACCACAGGGCACCTTCAAAATTAAATTGATAAAGATTTTTACATGATCTCAACTATGGACACCTATTTGCATGACAGACTATTATCAGTCTTTAACCCTGACTGAAACAGAGACAAATTAGGTAAGTACCTGAAATATCTTAAAGTAACTTGAAACAGCTAAGGCAAATATAGGCCTCTACTTTATTTGTTGTTACAGTATCAATTTAGCAAACCCACAAGCACTATCAAATCCACCACTTTACCATGTTAACAGAAATGGATGATGAGTGATAAGCAAGGTCTAAATTCCTGTTCTGATACTAAAAGCAAGTTATAATAACTTTTAAAAAGTGAACATCTTAGAAATAATCCTTAAATTCAAAGACCCAAAACTGATTAAAATGATTACAAAAGGTAAAAACACAGCATATACCAACCTATGTAAAACAATGACACAGGTTTACTCCTTATTCTGATTTTGGTTTGCTGTTCAATGCCACACAGCCATAAATTTGCTTTCAGAAATGTAACTTCATTTTCAATCAAAAACAACTGGAACTGAAAACTGAACAGTAATTGAACGATGGGGTAAAATACAATTAGTATTTTATGCTTCTCTATACCACTTCTTCACTATTGGCACTGACCCTAGTTTGTTTTCATCACTTTCTCAAACTGCTGCCACCCATAGTTTGCACTCACCAACATTGCATCTCGGACAAAGAAGATGGGAGTGTTGTTTCCTACTAGATCCCAGTTACCATCTTCTGTATAGAATTTCATTGCAAAGCCTCGAGGGTCACGAACTGTATCCGCTGAACCCGATTCTCCAGCTAGAAGAAGCATTTTAATAACTTATATATAAATATCAAGATAGAAACGCATGTTCCCACAAGTCTAGCATTAGGATAATCAGAAAGGCAGGAGATTACACTTACTATTTAAGTATTTTTAGGCATTTATAATTTACAACCTGATCCACAATGGACAATTTTAGTATGTTTTCAGCACCATTTCAAGCATATTTGTGCTGGATCATGGACAGCTGGCACAAAGTAAACCCTGACACTGCAGTTCCATGGATAATTCTTATGGTACCAAATAACTTCCATTATTAAAAGCCGATCTTTTAAAAGACCTGAACATCAGAACTGCTTTAAGTTCTGGACAGGATTTTCTCTGCTCAACAGAATGAATTAACGGCTGTCAACTTTGCAGCAAGATCTGCATTCCTGTTTACTTATCCCCTTAGGACAGTCTATCCATAGAATCACTCTGGTCAGCAGAGGTGAAGCGGGAGGTGGGGAGAAGGACAACTGGAAATCCAGCTACAGGTCCATAAGCCTATGCTATCTGAATCTACCCAGGAGAGGAGCTGATCTAACTTATGCCGATAATACTAAGTCTCTAGAGATGTTAGGCTAATGAAGAACTTGTAGTGTAGTGTAGCTGGTAGTGCAGCTCTGATCCAACTTCTCTCTCCCTTGGCACATTCCCAACAGGTGGGTAGTACTCGTAACAGATGCAACAGAGGCAATAGTTGGCAAGACATTCCCTTCTCCACTGGTATTCTCTGCTAGCAACTGCATGGTGATAGATCACACTGATGAAGCTGTGCTCTTGTCTTTACATCAACAGACTATAAACAAACTCTGAACTAGTCCTCTATCACTGCTGCTCAGGTAAACTATAATAAAAATGGAAAATTATGATCTGTTACTAGCAGTGAACTCAATGGTACAGAAACATTAACTGTTTCAGAGACAAACAGTTAACGATAAGTCACAGAATTGTTGATTTCAAAATGGTTAGTTATCTAGTATAAAAGACTTATATAGTACTTCTCACAATGTATTCTCTGTAGTGGCCTCCTATTCAGACAACTGTAATAATACATTTTATGATGATGATCAGCTATTTCCAAAAGCTCTTTGTATCTTATCAAACTGTATATATCCTATTTCTTAAAATGAAGACCTGCAGCAGGACATGGAAAAGCTTGAGAGAGTCCAAAGGAGGGCTATGCATATAATTAGAGGTCTGGAGAACAGGCCATGAGGAGAGGCTGAGACATAGGACTGTTCAGCCTGGAGAAGAGAAGATTTAGAGGGGACTTGGTGGCAGCCTATAAGTATATAAGGGGTGCAAATCTGTGACAGCCAGAACCAGAGGGATTAATAAGCAATAAATATGTGCTTCTTGGAGGCATTTGGTATTTTGCCTAATAGGCAATATTAGCTAATATAAAGCTTGTAAGTTTGTAACCCACAAATGTAACTTGTCTGTCATAAGTTTAACCAAAATGATAAAACCAACTGTTTGTGGAACTGACTGAGCCCCAAAGGCAAAGCTGTAGCTTCAGATTAGGTGACCTAATGGTTTTTGCTCAGGGTTCAGCCTTGATGATAAAACTGGATCCAACCGCCTGGCACACCCAACACATTCCAGGAAAGCATGTCTCAAGAAAGCATATTCAGAAAAACCTTTAGTTTAGGTTTAGTAATGTTAATTTCAAACCTAAAAATGCTGCATTGTAATTTGCTTATTGGATAAACCCAAGCCTGGGTGGTAACCTTTTATGATCATTTTTAACACCTTTCAATCCCATAGGGTAACAGCTATAGAGCAAAAATGTGTGTGGCTCTAAAGCCAACAGATTAGCATAAGACTAGGTATAAAAAGCACGTGCATCAGGTGACCAGCAGGAAGGAGGGAACAGAACGGTTGTTGCTATTCCAAGCCCAGACTCCGGACTCCTGGTGTGAGTGAGAATTGGATCCTGATCAAAGGATCTTCCCTAGTAATCCCTCCGACAGCGTCGATCGGGGACGCCTGACTTCACTGGAATCACTTGCCGTGCGCCTGGCATCGAGGGACTATCGATAAGTTGCCAGCACATGTCTGTCTATCTGTTGTTTTGAACAGCCCAGTGGCTGATACCCTCGCAGTGCCCAGTTGGCCTGCGACAGAATTGATTCATCTATCTGTTATTATTTACCATTAGCTCTTTAATATTGCATTATCTGCTTATTGCATTTATCTTTCTGTTAACTGGTGAGTGTGTGTAAGCTATAATAAATTTGCCTTTGCTTCACTCCTAACTCTGCCTCCTCGATCCTGAACCAAACAGCCCAGTGGCTGATACAGTTGCAGCACCCAGTCAGCCTGCAACTAAATTGATACACTCACAATGCACAGCTGGCCTGTGATGCACATCAGGGTCTGGGGGAGCATCTGTTCACCAAGGCACCCCAGGGGAAGACAAGTAATAACAGTCATAAATTGCTAGAGGATTGCTTCAGATGGGACACAAGGAAAAACTTCTTTACGGTTCAAGCGTCCAAGAGAAGGCTGAGAGGGGACCTGGTGGCCATCTATAAACTTACCAGGATGCACAGCTGGCCTGTGATGCACATCAGGGTCTGGGGGAGCATCTGTTCACCAAGGCACCCCAGGGGAAGACAAGTAATAACAGTCATAAATTGCTAGAGGATTGCTTCAGATGGGACACAAGGAAAAACTTCTTTACGGTTCAAGCGTCCAAGAGAAGGCTGAGAGGGGACCTGGTGGCCATCTATAAACTTACCAGGGGAGACCAGAGGGGAATGGGAGAGACCCTGCCCCCCCCCCAGCACCTCCCGGAGTAACAAGGAATAATGGCCATAAGTCACTTGAGAGTAGGTTCAGGCTGGACATTAGAAGGCACTACTTCACAGTCAGGGTGGCTAGGATCTGAAACCAACTCCCAAGGGAAGTGGTGCTGGCTTCTACCTTGGGGGTCTTTAATAATAGGCTTGACCTAGCTGGGGTCATATGAGCCCAGTATTCTCTCCTGCCCAGGGCAGGGAGTCGGACTTGATGATCTACTTAGATTCATAGATGCAGGGTCGGAAGTGACCTATGAACAGAACTGAGTTTTCCAGGGAAGACCACCCTTCATTTCATACTTCCACATCTGAGAAAAAAAATGTCTATAGTAGGCTGCAGTTCAGGTAAGTGGTAGCTGCTAAACATTACTCAGGGTTTTAGAATTTTAAAGGAATGAAAAAGATCAGAGAGATTACTTGGCAGAGGACCAAGTCAAAAGTACACGATAAATTTGTCACATGGTTCTACAATTTATTAAATGGAGATCAGATACTCAAAAACACACTAATTACACAGTCTTACCAACAGTAGAGAAACGAATAGCAAGTGGAGTTCTTTTTCCAATGTGCTCAAACACCTTCGCCTTACAATATTTGGTAATATCATGAGTCACCTCAAAATAGCCAAAGGCACCTGTGGGAGAGGAAAAAAAGCTTTTATACATGACTGGATGAATAGTGTTGAATAAACAAAGGGATCAAATGCCTTTGCCAATATCAAATGCCACTGCCAAAGTGGGAGCTGAAGAAAGAGAGCTGAGGAGAAGGCTAATTCTAGCAGCTGAAAAGATCTTTTTATGATCTCCTTTTCTACCTTGAGTCACCACTACCATGTCTTCAACTCAGCCTCTGGCTACTAGATATTCGGCTGCTTTTGCAGTATTCCTTCACTCCACCACTCCAACTTACGATGTGATTTTTTTTCCCCGTTTCAACTTAGCTAGGTTCTGGCACTACACTTTCTAATTAGATTACTGCACAATCCTCAAACAAACAGTGGTTTCTAAAGCTAGGATGCAATGTAGATATGGCATACCCCTAACTTAATGTACCTTTGTCTACAGGAGTTCACTGGAGCATGACAGTCCCGGGGACACACACACACACACACACACCATGGACTCAAACACATTGAGGACCCCATGCTACTGTGAGCAACAGATTTCTGAGAATTTATCCCAAGACCACGACTGGTCACCACGGGGCTATCAAGAATCCTTAATGCTTAAAATGAGCTGGAACATAATATCTCAAGTTGGTTTAGTATTCAACAGGATTGATATGTTCTGGGTACTGTTTGGATATGTGGCATTTTCTAATGTACTTTTTGAATATGTGACCTAATTTGAATGTGGCATTTTAGTTTTATATTTGCTATTTGTATGCTTTCTGACAAAGACGATTAAGACATTTGTATAGTGCTTTGTAGCTTGCGTAGATCTTTGACACAACTCTGCAGGTCTGACAGGAAACAGCTGATGGGAAAGGTAGGGAAAATATTCCAAGGCATAGGTAGATAGCTGGAACATAGATGTATAAATGTATCAAGGCCCACTTGAAACACTAATGTGATAGATGTGATCTTTTCTTCAGGATGTGGGACATGCTGTGTAGTAAGCTAAGTATGGTTAAAGTTTCACTTTTCTTGCTTCTCCTCCCTATTTCTTAACTTGAATTAAGTTAAGTCCTCTATTCAAGAGTGGTATGGACTTCTGCCATGGGAAGGGCAAAGCCTTGATTTACAAAGAAACATAGCCTGTAGCTATCTGTTTCAGTAATACCGCACGCTTATTTAGTAGGCTCATGTCTTCATAATTTCTTACAAAGCAAGGAAAAAGAATGATTGAAACTAGGAAGCAGCAATGTTGAAAGCAAAAACACTTCAAAGGAATTTCTTTTTAAGAGGTCTTAATTACAAACCCATGATTAATCTGACTTGGTGGAGTTTTTCTTGGGGTTTAAATGATGTTTCTGTTCTTCTTTATGCTATGTAGTCTGTCTAATGCTCTTTTTTTTTAAACTTACAGATCTATGAAAAGCAGGAATTATAAATTAAAGTGGTTTTATTATTAAATGCTTTCTACATAATATATTGCAGCTGTAAGTAATATCAGGTAGTTGGCAACTATGTTCCTAAGGAGACAGACAGCTGTGTAAGTGGTGTTAAAAATAATGAATGTAACTTTAGTTTAATTTTTTCCCCAGTTATGTCAAACTTGCTCACCTACACATGGGACACAGGCTAGCAAAAATTCAGTGAAGGTTTTGGTCCACAAAGCACAAAAAAGCTTCATTAAAAATACCCTAGAGATCCACATTTTAATTGCCATGTCATAATGCCAGACAAAAATTTTAATTGCCAGACAAAAATTCATATACTCCAACATCAAATGCATGCCTTCCAACAAATCAAGATGTTAAATGCATTTAATTTTAAATAGAACTTAATCGTATAAGATGCAATTTATCCAGCATGGTTACAGAATAGCCTACACTATTTTTAAAATGTGGCATTTGATATTTTATTACATGTAGCAAATACAATAAAGCAATTTTTTTCCTCTCAGTAGCTAAACATTCCCAGTAGCACTACAGGCCCTTCTAACTTGCATAGGAGCTTCTTTGGATGCCCTTCCCAAGATTTCACCTATTTCTCTTCTTCCACTTGACTGACTATTGTCCATTTAAAAATACACCTAACTTCTGCTTGGTACAAATAGAGCACCTTTTGCCCTTCTCCATGATGCAATAGCTAGTTTACCTGTCTGTCAAGTGGGAAGAATAGTGTTGTTTTCATTTCCCCCTAGACCAGGGATTCTCTCTCTCACCTTATAAAAAAGTTTTGGCCCAACTCCAATTACTACTATGCCTGTCAGCCTCTAGATGGAGGTCTAATCTATCAAGGTACAGAAGAACTGCAGACTCTTGCAGGCATGCTATACAAAGCATGAGGGGCCATCCTGAATTGGCAAAGGACAGATCTCTTCCTATATGTAAGGTATAAAAATAACTACAGAAATATAGATGATTGAGTTTTTCCTCTGAAGTATACCATGGAATAAAGTATTTAAAATATTAATCAAGTTGTGTATATAAACTATATTTCCTCTGGAACTTTTTAAAAATTGATGGTTACATATCCTGAGGGCTGCTCTATAATGACACAAACTACAAAGTTATATTACCAGATTTATAAGGTAGATAGAATCTAACTCAGCATTCATATCTGTAATGAAATTATGTCAAAACAAAATTAAGTGTCATCAACACTTCGTTTTACATATTTGACTAGGAATATTTCTCTCAAAATTTTCTACCACATTTCTGTAACTTTTGCTCTTAAAGATGGGAGAAGGAGACATGAAGCTCAAACGTTGTCACCATTTGCTTACAGGGATGCTTCATTACAGACTTAAGTAATTTGTTTTCTCTAGTTGATTAATACAAATAAAGAAAAAAAAGTGTGTGTTAAACCTACCTGCTCCTTTTGCATGCACAACTCTTTCAGGAATCCTTTCTCTGTCGAAATGAGCCATCTCATCAGTGAAAACCACATCTTGAACCAGAAGAGGTCCCCTTGGTCCTGCTGTCATTAGGTTAAGTTTATCCCCTACTGGGATCCCAGCACCAGTGGTCAAAGCATCTGGCTTCTAAATGAAAACAAAAAAAAAGACCATCAAATTACAGTGATGAAGATAGACTCTTCAAAAGCCTTAAGCAGTTAACCAAATAATATGATTTAGTATATAATAAAAGATATGCCGGATTAATCAGAGACATCTAGAGTAACATGCCTCCTGAACCTGAAGCAACTGTATCATAATAGATTACTTCATCAGAAAGGTTATTGTGGAGGGAGGAGAGAATGACCAACTTTCAAAATGTGTGCTAATATTTAAGACTAACCATAGTATTTTAAACAGGGTGGATTTGATTTAAATCACAATTTAAACATTGTTTTCTACAAAAAAGTGCATTCTTGTCGTTTGATATCCTTCATTCATTTAACTTCTTGAAACTGCACTTTCAGAGAAAGCTAAGGACTTGACTGTGTACACAAACTTGCAGAGAGACCATAGGGCTGATGGGTAGGTAAATGAGGTCTGTTCTCTCTCATCTCCATATACTGCTGTGAACAAGGATGTTATCTCTGGAGAGAAATCAACCATTTGAGAACTAAAACAAAACTTCACAGAGATGCTTAATGGGATCTTCTAGACCAATGATCTCTAACCTTTTTAAGTCACAGATCACATTTGGAATTTTAAAGGATCCCAAGATCTAACCTGTGCCACCACCCCCTGCCCAGCTGGTAACTGTGCGCGGAGGGGGCAGATTGAGATAGAGGGAGAAAAAATTATTTGGAGACAAACCTCCCGAGCAGGTAAGTCTGTGGGGGAAGGGGTTGTGTAGCCCCTCCAACCCCACTTTCAGCACCACCACAGCCCCAGTACAACCCCAGCTTCTGTCGGGAACAGCCCAGCCCCAGCCAACAGCTGCAGCCCACCCCACCCAACACCGGGGGCACATGCCCCCCCCCCATACCCCTCCAGGGTGTGTGCCCCCTGAGGAGTCACTCACATCTCTGTCCTGCCCGCCCCTGCTCCCTCTCACCACTGCTGAAGCCACTCACGCTGCCCTATGTTTGAGGGGACACGTGCCCTCTGATCTGTGTCCGGCAGAGGCAGCTCCCACTGTGGGCTGGGCTTTGCGCCCTAAGCCCCGCTGCAGCCTGCCTGGGAGCGCCTGGACACATGCACACTCAGCACCCCCCAGCCCAGGATTGACTGCAAGAGGCTGTGAGATCCACTGGTTGATCCCAATTGACCGGTTGGTGACCACTGTTCTAGACTGAGCGCTGAGTCCCATTGGGTAGAGTGGTTTTCTTTAATCTTTACTAAACTATAAAGGAGCCTCTGGGAATCCCATATGATTGGGCCCCTAATATAGTCCATGGCCTGTTGTGACCTATTTATAGAACTTTTCTAAAAAGGTTACATGAATATATCATCTCAAATAGTATATAATTAGAAGTTATAATCTCTATAGTATATACAGTAATAAGAAGTTATAATCTCTGTCTTTGAGCTTTAACATATCTTAAATTAAAACTAGTTTATATAGGTTTACTTTTTCAAAGAAAAGCATCCTAACCAAAAAAAAGAAAAAAAAAGAAAAAAATCCAATTTCAATAAAAAGTCTGGGGGAGGGGGGGGGGGTTGTTTTTTAAGATTCATTGACTTTTATCCACCCTGATTTTAGAAAAATATAGACTGGACTTAGTAACTGAAAGTTCTAGCATTCAGAGGCAGGTAAATTATTAAGCTCTCTCAACTGCCTAATGTCATCCAACTTGGAAACACCTACAGTCTATTTTGCTTAAATGCTTAGCTGTAGACCTCCGGTTCTCAAAAAGGGTTTTCTGACACACTTGGAAGTGCTGCAACATAGGCGTTGGTCTCATGACAGGAGTGGCCAGTTAACTGCCCCATGCACCTCCTGCATTAGGGCACTAATAACCAAGGCAGGCAGGAGCTGGCTAGTACTGTAGCTCTACCCAGTCTGTCCCACACCACCGTGACTGGGAAGGGCTACACAACACAGACAGCCCCCATCTGCTTTAGGCTGATCAGAGCCCTAATGCAACAACACCATGCGCACATGCCACAACTCTTCCTGAGCTGGCTTGCACTAGGCACATGGGGCACTTTTACCAGGGGGTAGAAGGCAGCTGAAAAGCACTGAGACAAGTTGAGAAAGCACCGACAGCAGCGATGGATGCCTTCGGGGATCACAGGGGATGCCACCCCATTCAAAAGTGGTGAAGGCATGCTCTGACACTGAAAATGTTGAAAACCATTGCTTTAGACTTAAAAATGCCAGGGATTTCCCTGGAGCATACCTGAACTCAATGTAAATAATGCTCATTAAGTCCACAGTGCTCCTAGTTTTATGGTATTAGCAGTACTGAAACTCAGTAGTTCCTGACTTTCAAATTTCAGAGCAGCCCTTTGACAGCTTCTGTCTCTTCACTGTTTCTGCTGCAGTTAAATGGAGTATAAATATATGTTGCAAAGCAGACACCTATAGTTAATACGAAGTTTTAAAGTCTTTGAGTAAATATTTTTCCCCCAAGTCATGAATAAGCAATATGCTAGAATTTTAAATACTAAAAAATTATTACTAAGATGCCTCTTGAAAAGAGAAAGAGATACTTGCATACAAGAATAACAGTTCTTCCAGTAGGTTATATCAGTGGTTCTCAACCTTATAGACTCAAAGCAGCTCTCTAAATTCAGCATCACCTTGGTTGAGAATCACTTAGCTAAAAAGATGCACCAGTACATTGGTCCCATATTGTATCGGCACATAAGGAAAATTGTATATAAGGAAAATTGACATTGTTGGCAATTGACATTTTTTGACTGATGTGGCCAATAATGTCACTGATAAATGCCCATGCACTCGTGCAGCCACAGCACAGCACGCAGGCAGCCAGGAGTGCCGCCCAGCAGCATTGAGAGCATTGTCCGGCTGGTAAGTCTGTTGTGGGAGAAGGGACGGGAAGGGGGGCCGGGGGGGAAGGGTTATAATGGGGGCAGATCAAGGCCTCTGAGGTAAGAGAAGGAGTAGGAGTGGGGCTGGGGCAGGGGCTGCCCCACC
>NW_005841829.1:3460509-3465933 GCF_000455745.1 Alligator sinensis
GTGGGAGAGGCCCACGGGGAGCTCGTCAGGGGCGGCGGGGGGGGGGCAGTGGCTCCCACCGCTGAACGTACCCCAGGAGAGCATGGGGGGGGAGGAAGCATGTTCCCCCCGGATCTGTGCGTGGGGTGAGGGTGGGACAGGGCTGCACAGAGCTTTGCCTGGCAGGGGGGCTGGGCCAGGCTGTGCTTGGGGTGGGTGGCGGCGGCACTGCTATGGCAAATTTTGGAATAGCTGAAGCCCACCCCATGGTTCCCCAATGCTGCACCACCTGCCCTGAGCACAATCCCAGCCCAACTCCCCACCTCGAAGACCCTGGCACCAGCCCCGGCCCCAGCCCACAGCAGCAACCTGCCCTTGCCCAATGCACAGATCTGGAGGCACATGCTCCCCATGCCTTCCTGAGGTGTGCATAGCAGCAGGAGCTGCCCCCTCCCCACTCACCCCCCAGACAAGCCATAGCTCCGTCCTGCACTCTGCCCTGGCTGGGTAGCACCTGCCCCTGCTCCAGCCCCACCCCCACCCTCATCACAGGGGTCTCCATCAGTCCCCTGCATGCCCCTTCCCTTCCTCCATGCCCTTTTCCCCACAACAGGCTTACCAGCCGGACGCTGCTCTCCAAGCTGCTGGGCTGAATATCAGCAATCAGATCAGTAATCGGCTGATATGACTTGTTAAGAAACAAAGTCGGCCATCGATATCTGCCCAAAAAGTCTCTAATGGTGCACCCCTACTGAGTGAAGATCTGGCCTGCCAGGCAATTTCATCCAGTCCACGGGCAGGTGCCCACCAATTAACTGTATCCCACCCAGCCTGCAGCTGCCCCTGCTGCACTCGCATGAGTCCCAAGCTCTGCCCACTCCCACCAGGGCAGTATACTGTGCTTCAACCCTCATGGGAGGGACAGTCTCGGCCCCAGCCAGCACACAGCACCCAGGTGGGGCCGCTGCTACTACCAGAACTGGTCAGCTGCCCCAGCTCCTCCTTGTGCCCCTGCTGCAGCACTCTGGATAGCAGGTAGGGAAGCACTGGGGGGCAGGTAGAAGCTGCAGCTGAGTAGGAAGGCAGAGTTCAGGGCCTATGCCCAGAGAGATGGCAGGAGTGCGGCGGAGCCCAGGTCAGCCCGGTTCCATCACGCTGGGCTCCCCATGGCTCACGTGCAGCTCCCAGGACTCATGTGCCACCAGGGGGAAGCCCTGCACAATGAAGCCAGGCTGGTTCCACTCCCTGCTTCCTGATGGAGACCCAGATGCTGCACATATCAACAAGGAGCAGGGCCAGGCTGCTGGCTCCCCTCTTGTGGCACATGGCTCTGGCTGGGTCCCGGGAGCTGCACATGAGATGTGGGGAGTCCCGCACAATTGAGGTGGGCCAGCCTGGCCCTGCTTCATGCTGCCACATGCCATTCCTGGAGGAAGCACTGTCGGGGGGCTCCACCTGCAAGGGTCATGAGTGCTCCAAGGGCCTGCCACTTGCTGCTGCTGCCACCAGTGGTGGGGACCACACCACCCCTCACACCCTGGCCACACACCTCCACACCCCGCCCCATACACACAGCCACACCCCTCTAGAAACCCCACACCCACCCTACCACACACACTACACAAGAGTAAGACTTTATTTTTGAGCTATTATGCAATCACCTCTATATACAGCACACAAACACATGTAAAGCAGGACAAAAATATTTTTGAAGTAAAATTTAAATGCTTTATGTTTGATTTTTAGCATATGATTTGGGTTTTTTTCTGGTTCCAAGATGACAACCCTCCCCTTCGTGAAAGGAGTACTTCTGAGGGCAAGGGGAGGGACTTCTGGTGGCAAAGGTCACAGGTTAGGGACGGGACTTCAGTCCCAAGATGGTGACCAGGGAGCAGGGCACCTGTCAAGGGGTGGGGCTACCTTTGCGGCCCTCAACAGCTGACCAAAACTCATTAAGTGGCCCTCCAACTGAAATAACTGCCCACCCCTGATCTAGCTATTGTCAGGTGAGGGCAGCAGGGGCGGGACCTCACCCCACCAGACCTCACCCTTTCCTCCATCTGCCCTTCCCCACCCCCCTTTCATAGATTTCATAGACATTAGGGCCAGAAGGGACCTTGGAAGATCATCGAGTCCAGCCCCCTGCCCAAAGGGCAGGAAGTCAGCTGGGGTCATAGGATCCCAGCAAGATAAGCATCCAGTTTGCTCTTGTAGGTGTTCAATGTAGGCGCTTGAACCACCTCCGGTGAACCACCAAGTTCATTCTTGGTGCCGAGGGGTAAAGAACAATTCCCACTGCTAAGGCTGCTCCTCTGGGGTCATGCACACCAGCAACTGAAGTCAACTTCCCTCTTAGACCCTCCTTTTGGTCCTAAGAACATGAGGGGTGCTGGGGGAGACAAGATGGGCTGAAAAATACAGCTCTGTGGCCCCGTATCAGCCCACGTGCCTTCCACTGGCAGCAGAGGATGCTGCTTGGAGCATGGGCATGGGCAACAAGGGAGCTGACAGGGGCAGAAGGGGGAAACCAAGAGTCCCAAAAGGAGTAGCTGCAGGTGCCATTTATCCACAAGACACCAAGGTAGGTGTGAGGCACCAAACCAGGGGAGAGTGATGAGCATTTACCTCTTTGTACAGAGGCCAGGTGCCATAGTATCCTTAAAAAGGATCTCCAGTATCTCAGGGTACCACAGCATCCCAGCTGAGAATCATTGGCTATACTTTTCAGAGAATTAACTCCAAGCCAAAATCTACTCTTCTTCCCCCTCCTCCTCTTCCTCCCCAACCACAAAAATTAAATAGTTCAGGAACCACCAGTTAGGAAAAAGCCAGGAACTGAAGCGCCATCTGTCTCAGTAATGCCAACAATTCTGGATCAATTAAAAAAATTATCTAAATCTGATGTATTATGCTTAAGTTTGAAAGTAGAGAAAGCTTTTCAAATATCCATGCAAAAAAATATACTATGACCTACATTTATTCAAATGTTTCTATAAAAATAGGTGGAGTCCATTAAATGTTATCAAAGGCTCCAAGTTACAAATTGCCTAAATTCCTACATAAATAATGAAAGCCCTGCCACTCCAATTAACTCTTGAGGTCAGGCCTTGCAAACATGGTACAGCAAGTCACCTTATATAAGAACCACAGCCTTAATACAGAGCGGGAGAGGATTCTGCCATAAGCAGGTGGTTGGACTAGATAAGGTCTCTTCCAGCTGTGTTTTCATATGATCGCATGATGAGCCAAGGGCTTGCACTCTTGGATTATGTTTTGCTATCTCCTAATATAGCTGCTCGACACAATAATCAGCAAAAAATTTAAACACAAATTGAGCAATACATCTTTCATCATACTAAACTAGAACTATTTAACTATATACAGTAACAGTGTACCAAGACTGCTCGGTAGAAAAGATACATAAATCTAGTTTAAATAATCTATTTAACTATAAATCTACATGTTTTAATAGGCACAACCAATGAGAATGAACCTTTGCTTTAGAAAATAAATTTAGTACAAACAGAATTCTCAATTAAAATTACTTGAATCAGGGTGCCCAACTTCTAAGTGGTCCCCCAGCTGCATGAACCCCCTGCAGCCCTGTGCCAGTGCTTCTGCATCAAGCATGTTCTCTCCCCCCACCTCCATTGCACCACGCCTGTTGCCCCCAGCCACAGGCTCCTTTGGTGCAGTGGGCCATGCCATGCCACCCACAGGAAGGGGGAGAAGTAGGGAGCAGCAGCAGAGTATCAATGGGCAGAATGAAACCGGATGCAATTCAACAAAGACAAATGCAAGGTACTCCAGCTAGGGAGGAGGAATCCCCAGCACACCTATAGGTTGGAGGATGACCTCCTCAGAAGCTCAGCGGCTAAAAGGGATCTTGGAGTCATAGTTGACTCCAAGATGAACATGAGCCGGCAGTGTAACGAAGCCATCAACAAAGCCAACCGCACCTTATCGTGCATTAGCAGATGCATGACCAACAGATTGAGGGAAGTGATGCTCCCCCTCTATGCAGCATTGGTCAGGCTGCAGTTGGAGTACTGTGTCCAGTTTTGGGCACTGCACTTCAAGAGGGATGCGCAGAATCTGGAGAGGGTCCAGAGGAGGGCCACTCGTATGATTAGTGGCCTCCGTGCAAGACCCTATGAGGGAAGGTTGAGGAATCTGGATCTCTTCAGCCTTCACAAGAGACATCTGAGGGGAGACCTTGTAGCAGCCTATAAGTTTATCAAGGGAAGATAACAGAGTTGGAGATGTGCTATTGACCAGGGCACCCCCTAGGAGTAACTAGGAATAATGGGTACAAACTAGTGGAGAGTAGATTCAGGCTAGGCATTAGGACGACATTTTTCACAGTAAGGGTGTCCAGAATCTGGAACGGGCTGCAAAGAGAGGTGGTACTATCACCTAACTTGGAGGTCTTCAAGAGGAGGATAGATAGGCACCTGGCTGGGGTCATCTGACCTCTGTCCTCTTTCCTGCGTGGGGCAGGGGGTCAGACACGATGATCCTTCGGTGTCCCTTTCGACTCTACAATCTATGAATCTATGAGTAGGTGCCTGGACCAGGAGCCTGGTTAACCTCTCAGGGGCTGCTACTTGGAAAAACTCATTTAAATCCATTTTTCCATCTAAAGACTTAAGTGATTTCATGTTCTCAAACACACCTTTCCTATGCTCTCAAAACAGGCTGAAATGGTTGGTCTATGGGAGTGAATGGGTAGTTAAATTTAAACATTTATTGGAGCAAGTGCAATTATTTGCCTCTCTTTCTTGTATCAGAAGATACACAAAGACCACTTTTCATTAGATCCATCTGTAAACACCAAAACAACAGCCACAATGCTCCATTAAAAATTTCAAAGCCCCTTAAGCAGTCACAACTCCACCCACTTGAGCACACAAACCTCTTGCATAACTGCACACAAGATTTTCTCCTCTCCATTGCTCTGCAGACCACTTCAGATGGTAATAATGGTTGCAGAACTTGTTGCAAATTTTTCAGGACAGTGACACTTCTAATCTGAGAGCTTTTTGATGACCAGACTAATGGGTAAATATTATAACACTCACTTACAATAATTCTAATATTTCCTTACCTTCAAAATACAGTCCTTCCACGTAAGCCAGGTAACAGGACAGCATGAATAGCTCCTTGACAGGATTTTGTTGGGTATGTTTTACAGGGACATTAATTTCTCTAAGTGAAAAAGTCTGTATATGAATCATCTTAGAGATCCTTCAGGTAAATGTTATATTACAAGCTATTTTAATAAACAGGTTTTCTTCTTTAAAAGACTGCATAGTTATTCTAATAAAATGGCATTTGCCTGCAGGATAGTTAAGTTCTTAGTTATCTAGAGTCAACTTGCAGATATGAAAAATCTAACTTATCTGGAAAATCATCACTATACTTGTTCATGCAAGAAAATCTTTC
>NW_005841829.1:3465943-3472274 GCF_000455745.1 Alligator sinensis
CTACCCCCAACATTTTCTCCATGGATCAAAGGCTGACACCCTTTCCTTAGTTCTAAGCAGGACACCTCTTATACAGCACAAACACTTATTTAGGCTTTCCCAAAACTGTCCTCTCCTGTAGTATTAGAGATCTGCAGATCTTTCTGCTTCCCTCTGATGTTTGCTGTCTGCAGATATTTAGCAATAAGTCTTCAGCCTTCATGTAACAGAAGAGGCACAACCAGACTTGTCAAGTCATTGGAAGGGTGGAGGTGACCTAAGCTGCAAAGAGCGTGCTAATGTTCATTTATTATTTTTATTTGTCTAAACTCTGAGCCACAAGGGCAGCCCTCCAAAACTCTAGATTTTTAATATTTGAATTTATAAGCTGTTCAAAAAAACAGAACAAGGTGTTCAGAGGAAATACTCTTCTTTCTACACCACATTTTATTACACATACTGGTCTGCTCACTCGTAACACAGCTGAAGCAGATTTCTCCAACCATGCTGAGATACATTGATAGAGGTATGCTAGTGTTTGACTCACTCTGCCACCTACGGCATTGCGTTGGTGGCTCAAGTTCATTCTGTGATCTGTCATGACACCCAGGTCTCTTTCAGTTGTGGTGCTGGCAACCGTAGCACTGTGTACGCTTTTGTTACTGTGGATTAGGGCAGCCTAATGTGCATTTATTTAGTACCTCTGGGCATGGGCAACTGGTGCCACCTTAGTCAGGGCAGGCATGTGCTCCCCCCGCGACCAGTCAGCAAACAGGGGCGGGGGGGGCGGGGAGGAAATGACAGGGGTCCCCCCCCCGGTGCAGCCGATCACTACGGCCACTTCTGGGAGTGCCACAGCGCTCCCACTCTCCGGCTAGTGCTTGCAGGGGGGGTTACTGGTGTTCCTGCCTGCCCTCCCGGCCCATCGCCTAAGCAGCAAGCATGGCCAGCCAGGGGGTACACTGGCACTCTCAGGAGGTGCACGCACACCCCCTACACATCGCCATTGCCTCTGGATGCCTGTACACAAATGTGGAGGTTGCCCTGACATGCTGTAATTACAGTGCATAGTAATTACTGTGCTCCAGCAGCTTCCCATGCTTCATGTATCAGCATTGAACAAGCTTTAGTTCAAGCACTCCTGCTGCCATTTTTAAGCACGGGGACACTAGTACAGGAAACACTGCTGCTGCACTTTTAATTAAAGGAGCCCTCGGAGCCACTCTAAAGTGCAGCATCACTCACTTCCAGAATGTGTGTAAAAGTGCCCTCAAATTAGAGGCACTAAATTTAATATGCACAAGTATATTAATGAACATGTAAATGCATCCTATAAGTATTTAATTCTTGCCAAGGAAATTTGCCTCACTGTGCTTGAGCATTTCAGGTCTCCTCACATACTTTATTAATAACTACATTTTTTTAATGTTATAGTCCTGATTCTGTGCAGGTAAAATTTCCATCCAAAGATCATGGGAACCTATGCTGTGTAGGACTAGCCCCAAGGGTTTTTTCAAATATAAAGTCACAAGACTGGAGAAAAACAATGATTCATACCTATGTTTAATTCTTGTTCTGAATGAGACAAACTGAAGTGAGCAACACAATACCTTTTCATCCTTCAAAAATACATTAACAGTCAAATGAAAGATAGTATTTGATAACATACATCCACATTTGGAATAAAGACCGTACTCCTTTACAAGTTCTTATTACTTTATCTTTTTGCAGAGTGATCTTTTGTGGAGACTTCCATGGGCCATGATATTAAATTAATTCTCTTTTATTAACAACATTATGATTCTGTGAAACAGATAGAGAAGGAATATAGCTGTAAACTAAAAGTTCATGAGGACTGCTGGTCCAGACACCTCTTGATTTCTAGCTCGCCTTTATTCTTTGGGAACAACATGAGTCTGGTGTTTCCACATCATATTCACACATGGAACAGGATTCTTTGGTCATCATTTGAAAGGCTGGGGGGATGCAGTGTAGAACTGTGATAAAACAAAGCATTCAAATAATTTTGCCAGGGATGGCTTTCAAAAATTGGGCTGGACAATCTAATTTTGATACGGTAACATCTAGTCATTTCCTAGTCCAAGATGGATCTGAATCTTTAAGTTACCTCTAACAGACTCTGTTAGAATATTACCTAGTAGTCCATAAAATTTTCTGAAACTATTTACTTTGACATTTGTTAACATGGACACCAGTTTTCAACTTGTGGTGTTCTAATACAGTGTTTCTCAACCTTTTAAAAAGTAAGTACCCCCTAAGTTCTGAAAATTTTAATAAGTAAGCCAACACTCAATTTTCCAGAGGATTTTATATTTACAGACTAACATGTGCCATATGTTGGAAGAAGGGCTGTGTATATAAGGCCTTGATATGACAGATGTCTGATCTAGTGTGGGTAGGATTGCCACCTTTTATACCAGGGGTGCACAGCTCGAGTATGTACCTGGGCTAGAGGCAATGTTGGCCAAAGCTAGGAGAGCTGAACCCAGTGCCGTGCTTTATGCAGCATGCCAAATTATTACTGGGGAACTTAAAGCGCCACACAGTGCACGGCAAACCAAATTTTTTGCCAGTTTTGAGAGAAGGAAGGGGCAAGAGAGAGAGACAGAGGAAGAGGGCGAGAGCACCCCACTGCTGTTTCAGACCAAGGCCATTCCCCACCCCCCACACCACTTCAGGACAGGGACGGAGCCACCAGTCCACTCTGGCTCCAGTCCCCAGTGCTATGGCAGTGCTCTGCTGTGTGAGGCGAGCGCTAAGCAGCCAGCACTCCACACCTCCGCCACCCCTGCGCTCTGTCCCCTCCATCGTGGTGGCGCTCCAATCCCTGTTATCCCCTCTGCATTCCCCTGCCCTGCTCTGACACCTCAGTCCCTGCTGTCATGGCAGCACTCCACTATGCATCTCTGTCCAGAACACTCTGATTGGCTGCCAAGGTAACCAATCAGACTGTGAATAAAGCGTTATGGACAGACAGACTAAGGCTTTTATAATATTAGAATTAAAAAACAATAAGGTACAGCATAGCCAGCCCCAAAATGAACAGGGCTCCTACTGCTTTCCATAAATCCTCAAAAGGCCTGTAGCTTTCATGACTGTGATGAAACTAGTGAGTCTGACCAACACCAGCCTGCCACTGTTTTACAAAGCCTATGTGAGAGATGGAAAAACATGGGAAAGAGAGAGCAATGAAGAACTTTATTTTTCTTTTTAAAATATATTTGCTACCCAGTTGCAAACAGTTAGTGAAGGTCTTTTTATCTAATGGGATAAGAAAAAGAACATCAGTTTCAAAATTTCATAGTGATAAACTGTGGGGAGTGGTAGAAGGAAGAGATATGAAAATATATGAAGGAAACAAAAACAAATTAATTTTTTCTTAAACCATGTTCCCTTTATTGCTACAACTAAAATAAGTGAAACTTCATTTCTGTGCGATTGTGTTTTATTGTTTATGCTTCTGCAGTACTTCGTGAGTACCCAGTTTCATAGCCCCCTGACCCCATTCGCCCCGTCTGTCAGTCTGGTTCCCCTTGATGAAACGTACCTAGGATGCCAAGGTACCTTGTATGTCAGGCACCCCGGGATGCCACAAAATCTTGGGTGCCACAAGATGTGAGGACATAAGGGCAAGCTCAGGCTCATCCTTGCCTGGCAACTGCCCTGCCTCCACTTCCTTGCCCATCAGCAAGGAGGTAAACACTCCTAGAGTAGAAGTGCACTGATGCGTTGGTCCGATATCCGATTGGCACCGATTTTAAAGAAAATTTACTGCATCAGAAATTGGCCTGATTTGGCCGATTAAATGCCCATGCATGTGCACAGCCATAGCACTGCATGTAGGCAGAGAGGAGCACAGCTTGGCAGCTTGAAGAGTTGCGTGCAGCTGGTAAGTCTGTTGTGGTGGAAGGGGGAGGGAAGGGGTGTGGGGGGGGGCAGGTCAAGGCCCCTGTGGTGAGGGAGGGAGGGGGTGGGTGGGACGTGTGCCCCAAGATCTCTGAGGTGGGGTAGGGTGGGCTGCAGCTGCGGGCTGGGGCTACACCAGGCTCTTACCAGTGCGCGAGATGGGGGGTTGGGCAGGGACTGCGCTCAAGGCGGGCAGCAGCGGTGCTCAGAGGAAGGCAATGGGGGGACTACAGAGAATTTTGAGGTGGCTGCATCCCCCACCCCAATAACTCCTCTCCCAGCACCACCTCCACCTGCCCAGAGCAAAGCCCCAGCCCAGCCCCCGCCAGGAAGAGCCTGGCACTGCCCTGACCCCAGCCCGCAGCTGCAGCCACCCCATGCAGATCCGAGGCACATGTTCCCCATGCCCCCCCAGGATGCATGCAGCGGGGGAAGCCACTTCCCCTCCCCATGTCCCCAAGACAAGCTGCAGATCCATCCCACGCCCTGCCCAGCCCAGGGCAGTGCCTGCCCCAACCCCCATACCACTCCTCCCTCACTGTGGGGGCCTTCATCTGACCCCCCAACATCCCTTCCCTCCCCTTCCACCACAACAGACTTACCAGTTGCACACAGCTCTTCAAGCCCGGCTGCATATCAGAAATCGGATCAGTATCAGCTGATATGCCTCCTTAAAAATTGGCTATCGGTATCAGCCCCCCAAATCCCTATAAATTAGTTTTTGAAATGTGGTGCTACTGAATACACACAAGTTATGGAGGAGTGCTTCGAGTCTGAGTGGTGCCTTGAGTCAAACAAGGGGTGCCTCAACTTTAAACAGGTTGAGAACCACTGCTGTATGCAATCAGCACAAAGAACAGAAAAACAGAAAGAAACATAGACAAACTATTTAATAAACTAAGCTAAGTTTTAGGATAGGGCACTTGAAAAGGACAATCTGAACAAACTTTGAGCAGTTTTCCTGTTTGATCAAGTGACTGTTTTAAAAAAGTGCTGAGACAGCAATTCCTTCAGATTGAGAGAGAGTTTCTGAAGTGCATACAACATTTCTTGACTTGTAGAAGCGTTAATGCTGATTCAACAGCCTGCAGGACTAAGCCTTTTAAATCTGTAAATTTGTCTTCCTTCTTTGTTTACCATGAAGAATTAACACTGTAACAAAGTCCAGGAGGACACTGCAGTTGTCAAAACCACCCAGGAAAGAGAAGTTATCTAGATTGAAGAGCCTTGAATACTTTTTGAGTTGTACTAGTACCTTACACAGGCTTTTTTTAAAATGTCCTTCCTCCGATTTCCGCTGCACTTCTTCATACCCACAATGTGTCTGCATGACAACCAAGATAAACGCAATACCTACAATCTGTTCTGTAGCAAACACTACTCCAAATACCAAAAATCCATGTTGTGATGTATACTAATCATCTTGTGAAAGCCCAACTCAACTCTTATTGATCCAGCTCCTATTAGAACCTCAGTTTTCTACAACAGTTCTTAAATTTAACTTCATTCAGACACTGGGGACCAACCCACCTATCAAATCAGTACTATTTAGTTTAAAGGATAGTAAATGCTTAGATTCATTAGCAGCTGGATACTGTCTTAGCACTTCGTTCCAACTCCCCAGCCTCACAAAACACCACACCGGGGAAAAAAGCAAAACCTCTGCTCTAATTTGATGCCTGCCTGGGAAGTAAGTGACAGAAGCACTGCAGGGCACCATCGCTTGAGCAAACCTATTGTCCGTACAGGACTTTAAGCACTATTAGAAGGTGTTATCAGCACTATGACTGTCACAGGATCATAGAAAGCGAGGGCTGGAAGGGTCTTTGGGAGAGCATGTAGTCCAGCGTTTCTCAACCCGTGAGTCACAAAAGTGGCTCTCACCAATATAGAAAGGGTCCCAAACTTTAGAAACATCTTCTCCTTTCTAGGAGAAAAACGTGGGAAACACGGGATTTCCCTTGCAGGCTGGCAGAGTTGCAGCCTGCCAGGGGCTGCTTGAGTCCCCCCCTACCCCACACACTGGGGGGCTGGGGCCAGCAGGGCAGCAGCGAGGGACCAGGAGCTGTTTTCGACTTAAACTATTTACTGGATCACGACTCGCCATGGATGTTTACAAACAGGGCCTGGTAAAAACAAGAAAAGGCGAGAACCGCTGATCTAGTCCAACCCCCTGCTCAAAGCAGGGCCAGCCCGGCCAGGGCCTCTGGGCTACAGCCTGCAAGGAGCCGGCGGCGGCCCCCCACCTCTGGGCAACGCCTCCAGGGGGCGCCCAGCGTCCTGGCCCCGCCCCCCGCGACTCCCCTTGGACGATTCCATCTCACATTGGCCGCTGCCATGTCGCCGACCCCCCCACAAGGTTGCATCTCTCAGCGGCCGCTGCCCCTCGCGGAACGTTCCATCTCACACTCCAGCCGCTGCCACG
>NW_005841829.1:3472320-3491151 GCF_000455745.1 Alligator sinensis
CCGGAGGGTTCCATCTCACAATAGCCGCTGCCATGTCGCTGCCCCCCCACCTGGCACGGGTGGTTGCGCCCCGCGCGGTCCGTTAAGACGCCAACGGCCGCGGCGAAAGATGGGGGGGGTACGGTAGCGTGCCCCGTGCTACCTGCGAGCCACGCTGGTCCTTCCACTGCTTAAGCTGCTGCGAGGCGTGGTCCGAGCTGCCGGCCATGTTGCGGGCTCCGAGACCCCCGAGCGGGCTGCAGGAGGTGAGGCGCTACGAGCAAGCCAGCTGTCGCCTGCGAAGCGCGGAGCGGAGCACAGCTCAGAACAGCACTGGCTCTTCGCCTGCGTCTGACAGGCAGGGATAAGATCACAGCCGCGGGCGGCTACTACTGTCACCCGGAGCGGGCCCCTCATTGGTCAGTAGCTTCGCCACCTCGGGCTCTGATTGGGTGGGGCGCGCGCCAATTAGCGAGAAGGAACCGCCTCTCCAGGGAGCGGGCTGGGGGGCGGGTCTGCCAGTGCCTGTGCTCGCCATGGGGGTGGCGTATCTTGCCTCACTGCTTGATCGCCTTCCTGACGGCTGAGCTTTTGCAGGGGTTGAGCACAGGGGAGACCCTGGGCAAGCTGTAGAGCCTCCAAGAGCTCTTGTCGGGAGGGGAAACCCTGGTATCCCCCTTGTCAAGTGCAGCGTTTGGGAGTTGAGAATTGCTTCTGCTCTTCCACTTTCATGGTGGTGAGAGGGGGTGGAAATTGCCTCCTGCCGCCCACAGACCCCTGGCAGGAGGAGTTGGGTTCCAGCACTTCGGTTGGCAAGTCGTATTTTTAGTAGCATAGCTTGTTTCCTGCCTTATCTTGAAGGGGGAAAGGTTAAACGGCCGTCTGGCCTGTGTCCACAGTCTCGTGATCCTTTCAGTTTGCACTGGGACCGGTGGACCTTTTGCCCAGCAGGCCACATCTCTCTCTCTTGAGTTAGCTGAAAATGGGAGGACTTTTTAACCCCATACAGGTTCGGCCCTGAGATTACTCCATTAGTTGGAGTAACTACCGTGTCTTTCCAGCACCCCCTCCCCCACTTTTTTTCCACTGCTGGGTTTTGGAGTAGCTTTTGCTGGATGGTGTTGCTCTAAAGCACTGGTTCTCAACCTTTTTTGCGCCAGGACCCATTTGTAAACGTCCATGGCCAGTCCTGACCCAGTAAATAGTTTAAGTAGAAAACAGTGCCCCCAGCCCTGCAGGTGCTCCTAATTCCCAACCCACAGCCCCCACACCCCCAGCCCTGTGGATGCCCTTCACTCCTGACCCACTGCCCTCAGGTCCCAGCCTCCCAGTGTGTGAGGTGGGCACATGCTCCCCCAGATTTGTGCACCCATAGCAGGCACAGGGCTGCAGCCTGGCTGGACTGACATGGACAGGAGCCACCTCCATGGCCCAGCAGGCAGGACCTGACACAGGAGGATGGAGCAGAGTGGCAAGACTCATTACCTGCCACCCCACCTCCTCTTCTGGGTAGAGGCATGGCATAAGGGGAAGTGACAGCAGTGCCTGGACTAAGGCAGGGAGTTGCTGGAGTTGCTGTCCATTCTGCTGACTGCTGCACATGCAAGTGGCGCCTGATCGCCCTCTTTCCAGGGGAAACCCGCCATTTCCCACATTTTTCTCTTTTAAAAGATAATCTATTTTTCAAGTCAGTTCATAACCCTTTTATATATTTCTGCGACCCACTTTTGGGTCACAACCCACAGGTTGAGAAATGCTGCTCTAAAGGCAGAGGGACAAGCTACAGTTCTAATTGCTGTTGTTTTTGCAGCAGTGAACCTACTACCCTAGGACAGGCGTGGGCAAAATACGGCCCGCGGGCCAGATGCGGCCCGCCAGCCCATTCTACCTGGCTGCCCATTCAAAGATGACAGGCAGACAGTGGCAGCAGGACCCAATAGGAGCCTGTGGTGGAGCAGCAAGGCGAGCCTGGTTCCACCTCACCTCTCTCACCCTCAGCCCCAAACCCTGAAGCCTGGAGTGGCTCCCTACCCTCATCTGAGTAGAAAGTAAGGCAATATTGGATGGAGTGGGGGGAACCGCTGGAACAGCCCAGGGGCTGGGAGCCCCTGGTGCATCCCAGGCCAGGCTGGAAGCGGGGGCGGAGGGAAGTTGCTGCAGCTGCGGGGGAGGGCTTGGAAGTAGTGGGGGCTGCGGGGCGTGGCAGGAGCACGTGCCACTCAGCCATTGCTTTTTGCCAGTGCTGACCCAGCTGGGCCCATCTCATTCTGAGCAGCATGCAGCAAAGCAGTGGCTGGGCTGGATTTGCCGCATGCTGCTCAGGACTGGTCGGGACAGGACCGGCTGGGTCGGCACCAGCGAGAAGCAGCGGCTGAGCCACGTGCCGCTTGGGGACTGCCCGAGCTCAGCCATGGCTTCCCCTCCCCAGCAAAGCCACGGCTTCTATTTACCTCTGCTGGCCAGTCCCAAGTGGCACACAGCTCAGCCGCCACTTCTTCTCTCCAGTGCCGACTCAGCCAGGCCTGTTGCATCTCAAGCTGCATGCAGGGAAGCAATGGCTGTGCCAGCTTTGCTGCATGCCACTCAGGACCAGACAGGCACCACCGGGTCAGCACCGGCAAGGAGAAGCAGCAGCTGAGCCACATGCCGCTTCCTCGCACCGCTTGAGACAGGTTGGCACCAGAAGGGCAAAAAGCCGTGGCTGAGCCTGTGCCAAGCAGCATGCTAGGAAGTGGCACACAGCTCAGCTGGCTCAGCCACCGCTTTTCCTCACCAGTGGTGACCTGGCCGGGCCCGTCCCGTCCTGAGCAGCACGCAGAAAAGCCGGCCTAGCCGCTGCTTCCCTGCATGCTGCTTGGAATGCGACAGGCCCGGCCCAGGCAGCACCAGCAAGGGGAAGCAGCAGCTGGGCTGTGTGCCGCTTGGGACTGGACAGGCCAGGTCAGCAGAGGTAAGTGCACAGCTTTGCGCAGCTGTTCCCAGAGCCCCAGGGGCTCCTGCCGTGACCCGGCCAGGCCAGGCTCCACTTTGGGTGCCGCTGGCAGCCCAAATGTGGCCCAGTCTCTCTCCCTTTCCCTCTCCCTCCTTCCTTCCCTCTCTCTTCCCTCACTCTCTTCCCTCTATTTTTTTCTTCCCTCTGTCTTCTCTCTATGAAGTTTTATTTATGGTCACTAGGTTTAGAATTTTTAGAAAACCTGGTATTTACCATACAACAGGAACGTTTATGATTATTAACTATATTAATATGCAGTGTATCCTGCCACATACCCCCTGCCCCAGTTTTCTTTTTTTGGCATTTCAGCACTCCAGAGTCTTACAATGGGGTCTTGGCACTCCAGCCAAAAAACATTGCCTACCCTGACATAGACCATGTGACAGAGTATAACTTCCAGTTCCAAGGCCCTACTACCCCCTCCCAAAAGGAGTACTTCTGGGGGCAAAGGGAGGGACGTCCAGTGGCAAAGGATAGGGTTAGGGAGCAGGACTTCCAGCCACAAGATGGCGACCAGGGAGCGGGACAACTGTCAAGGAGCGGGGCTACCCATGCAGCCCTTGACAGCTCACCAAAATTCATGAACTGGCCCTCCACCTGAAATAATTGCCCACTCCTGCCCTCGGAACATAATGACCCAGGAGGCTCAATCCAATCCCCTGCTATCACAGGTAGCCACTCCCTATGATCCTTTTCATGTACTGGTCAGACCATTTTAAAAACATAAAAGCTTCCAAAAAAACCTGAAACTCGCATGTTCCAACATTCATTTCACCACCGTTACTAGAACTGTGCTTCTCTGATAGAACCCTAATCATTTCCAGGCCATACTTATTCAGCGTCAGTCCATTCCCTTTGGTAACATCTGGGGATTATATAATCATATGCAGTTTACCATATGTAGTACTATATTATGATTGTACTCTTGTAGAGGCCTTGACCAACTTTGTTCCTGGGGCAGGCCTAGTGAACTGAAAGTGCTGAACTACTAAGACAGACAAGGTTCTTTGGGTGAATCTGATATCTTTTATTAGACCAACTTAAATAGTTGGAAAACAATTTTTTAGCAAGCTTTCATGTTTAAAAACCCTTCATCAGGCTGAGGAAGTCTCTGCACTTGGTGTGTGCTCTTCGTGAATTAAATGAATAGTAAAAAGGCTAGGCTGGTCTACATGCAAGATAGGCAATCAGTGAAGATGTAAATTGAGGAGTCAGTGGGTGAGAGACAGGCTGGGTTGGGGTGGAGAAGGGGGTGAATGTAGCAGTTAAATAGTGGAGAGGTACCTTGGGAGTCAGATGTCAGGCAGCTTATAATGTGTCATAAATCCAATGTCTATATTTAGTCCATGATTTTTAGGTTGATGAAGTGAAGTTCATAGGTTCATCTCTGAGAAGTGTTTTGTAAGTTATCTTTGAGGATTAGAACTGAGAGACTGGAGAGAGAGTGGTTTTCTTGTGAGAAATGTGCCCCCACTGGTAATTGGGTATTATTGTCTTTGATAAATTTCCGGTGTGCATTCATTCTGGTGCGCAGTTGTTGTTTGTTCTCTATATTTTCCATCAGGGCATTTGGTACACTGGATGAGATGTATTACATTTCTGGAGGTGTAGCTGTAAGACCCAGGAATGGTGATGGGTCTGTTGTGGGATGTAATAATTGTGGGGGTGGTGGCAGGTTTTGCATTTCTTGTCATGGCATGGACTGGATCTATTGGGTATGTTCTGGGCCTAGGGAAGTCTGCTTCTGGTGATGAGTTTAGCGAGGTTCGGTGCTTGTTTGAAGGCTAGGATGGGTGGTTCTGGGAAGATCTCTTTAAGAATAGGGTCTTCTTCTAGTATGGGTTGCAATTGTTTGAGGATTTTCTGTATGGGTTTGAGGGAGGGGTAATATGTCATAACCAGCAGCGTGCGATTCATGGGGGGGGGTTCTTCTGTACTGCAGCAATTCTTCATGTGATATCCGGTGGCTCTTTCAAACATGCGATCTATCTCTCTGGAGGAGTCTCCTTGTTGGGTGAAAACCTTTTTAAGATTGGCAAGGTGGCAATCCTGGGTGTTCTCAGTGTAAATTCAGTGGTATCTGATATATTGATGACATCTTTACCATTTGGACTGAAAACCTTCAATCTCTGATTGAGTTCCACCAGAAATTCAACAATCATCATCCCTCCATCTGACTATCTCTTGAATACTCCAGCACCAACATCTCCTTTTTAGACACAATAATCAGTATCCAGCATGGTAAAATACAGACCAAGTTATACAAAAAACACACAGACCAACATACATATCAGCACAGAACCAGGAATCACCTCAAACACACCAAGAAAGCTGTGATATACAGCCAAGCCCTCAGCTTATTATTAAGTACCATAGATGGATGAGGAAACTAATCCTGCCTAAGTAGCTACAATTAAAGGTAATGCCAAAGATAAGAAGTTTCTGCTATTAGATTTGTCAGAGTATTGTTTAAGTGGATTGGTCTGCCACCAACAAAATAAGTCCTGCCTACTAATTTCCTTTCAGGTGACCCCAGTTAGAGTTGATTCAGCTCAGTGTAGTACTGAATGGCTCAGAGTGCACCTGAGCACCACTCCAGTGCCACTCCCAGGTTCTCCCAAGATAATGGGAACATAGATTAGTGATTCTCAATTAGTGTGATGCAGCATCTATTTAAGGGTGATTCACAAATTAAACCTAGAGATTTCAAATAAGAATCTATACTGTCAAAAACATTCTGATGTGTGTCCTCTTTCTGTCTTTGCAACAGAAGTGCTCTATTATTTTTTCATTGTCAAGAAATGAGTAAAAGCTGAGACCTGGTATTTTCTAAGTGCCTTAAATCTAAAAAGTTGAGAACCACCGTTGTAGATATGCCCATTAAAAATCATTACAATGACCACTTAAAAAGTAGTTCGAGCTGTTTTTTTTCCAAGATCACAAAACAAAGGGACTTCCTGAATGTTCCAGCATAGTAACATTCCATGTAAAACTTAACCCTTGAGCCCTCACTTTCAGAATGGATTTGGATAAATATTCCACTCCTGTGCTCTGCAACTCCAAAGGAAAAGTGGGAAACTTTTGCCTTTGACTTTCTCATACTCTTTTCCTTTCTGTTGTTGTGGTGGATGTTTCGTGCTCTACCAATCAAGTATATTTGGATTGTTCAAATCATCTTCTAGTCATCTAAGGAATTAATTGGAAAGGGGGTCAATTTAACAACATACTATTAAGTGACAAATAATGAATGGAGTCCCTCCTTTGAGCAACTGTAGCCATCATGGTGCATTCCAGCAGGGGAGTAATGCATCCATCTGGAGGGGACAGTGGCATGGTCACATACATCCTCCTTCCACATCATAGGTAACATGCTGGGAGCTCCAGTTCCCCTAGCCCCAGAGTCCTGGTTCCCAAGCAGTGTCCAAAGCAGAGCTGGTGAGGCAGCAAGCAGGGAACAGGTAAAGAAGCCCAGCACCCTGTATTACAGTAGCCCTGGCTGGAGTGGAGCAGGAGGAACTCTGGGTCTTCCCCTCAACCCCGGGTCAGCTGGGGACAATGGTGGCAGTGGGTCTCCCTTTCTGCACCCAGAGGCAAACCCTGCTGGAGAAGGGGAGGGGATTGATGGTGTCTGTGTTGGAGGGGAGAGAGTGCCAAGAGTTGGAGGGGGAGGGAATTGTACCTGCTTTGGGGATTCAAAATGTCATCAACAGCTGCTCTCATGGCACTATCTGTCCCTAGGCACAGCTGGGCTGTAATCACCCCTGCAGAACTGTGGCTTCTCCCATGCCCCCTTTTTCATATTCCTGGATCCACCAATGATTTCCAGTCACTATAAAAGGATGATCCCTTCTAAGGACTCATCAAGAAGAAGAAAAAAAATGAGGAAATAGAACAATATGCAAATTATTTAAAAATCAATTTTATTTACTTGTAAGCAGCAGAATGAAAGTGTGTCTGTAAGAGGGACTGAACTGTTACCTGTCAGGTCTGTCTTCCTTAGAGAGGCCTGGCACCCAGATTGCTGGACTTACAAAGGACTTTTTCTATCCCCCCACCCCCAACACATACCTCATCTAACCAGAACTAAGCAGAAGAAAAGTTTAATAGGCATCTGAGAGCTTTCTCTTCCTTTTTCTTTGTTCTCTTTTTTCTCTTTTCTTTCTTATCAGACTAAGCTCCTTCAGAAAGGTCCCTCTCTCATAGAACCTCCTGTAACTTTTAAGTTAAGAACTGTGCTGGAATAAATTTAGGACCATGCCATAAAGAGTTAAGAGTTGTACTTTAGAACTAAGATTTTAGAGTAATACTCTGTCAGCATGAGATCTGAGTGACTGTAAAAGAGGCTTTTTGATAGTAATCATTAGTGTGATAAGGGAAATGGAGATGTCTGGAAAACCCCTCTTAGCTGCTGAGGCAGGAGAAACCCTGCAGGTTAGAGAGATGGGTAATGAAGAAGGGAAAATGCCCCTGGGAAAGAGGGTGCTTCAAGGGGGAGAATCTCCTGACTGAGGCAGGTTTGAGTTTTGAACAGTATTGCACCACTCTTAAGCCACATGGTAGTGCAAAAGATGCAGCTGCTGCCTGGGCATTGTTTTATGCATGTTTGGAACTGATTGAAATGTTAAAGGGGAAGCAGGAGCTGGAGCTGAAGCTGGAGCTTGAAAAAGAACAGTTACAATAGCGTTTGAAAGACTGAGAGATAAATGGGTGTGACTTTATAGCAGAAAAGCTTAATCTTGTAACAGAACTGAGAGTGAGAGCCTCTGGGGCCTGTGAATAGGCTAGAAGCAATACAATGCATGTCCCTGTGGAAGACAAGATGGAATGATTGAGAAGCTGGGCATGGTGATGGAAGAAAAGAGAGAGGTTGGAGCAAAGGGCAGATTGTTATGGAAAGGATCATGGCTATCCAACTTCTAAGCCCCAGAAGGCCACACACCCTGAGGACTGCTTGGATGTGGGAGGCAGCAGGCTTGCCAGGACACATGGCTGTGTGAAGTCTGTCCCCCACCCCAATCCCTATATGCCAGGGGTGGACAAAATGCAGCCCGGGAGCCGGATGCAGCCTGCCAGGCCATTCTATCTGGCCCACGGGGCCCCTAAAATTTTTAGAAAATTAATATTTATCTGCCCTGGGCTGCCTGTTATGTGGCCCTTGATGGCTTGCCAAAACTCAGTAAGCAGCCCTGTGCCCAAAATAATTGCCCACCCCTGCTATACACCCACATGGATATCTCCCATTGCTGTACCAGGCACCCCACTCCCTGGTGCATTGCTCAGGCTTGAGAGTGTGACACCCTCACCTGCTGCAGTGCACAGGCACATGAGTGTAATTCCCCTCCTCACTGCAACAATCAAACACACAAGCACGATTCCCCCACCCTGTTGCAATGTGGGCCCTCATGGGCAGCTGTCCTACCACGGCTGAGGATGCTCCTGCCCCACTGTTGCACCAGGTGGGCATTATCCCGTACGCATGGCTCTGTTCCCCTCACTCTCCCCCACACAGCCCCAAACCCATCCTCAGATCTCTGTGCCACTCTCCATAAGCACCCCACTTCCTGGACCAGAGGCAAAAAGCAGCCACCAGAGGACGTGAAACCTAGACTCTAGCTGCTGTTACAGCCAAAGTGATGGGGGCAGCAGCAGAGCAGGAAGCCAGGGGCTGCAAATTAACCCCTCGCAGGCCACCTTCAGTCCACAAACTGCCAATTGGACAGTCCTGGTGTAAAACTGGGAACATATTAATAAATTCCAATTTGATGCAGTTGTGGCTGGAAAGTCAATGGAAAAACTCAGAGAGGCTAAATATCAAATCTACAAGAAAGAGATATTACTTTTGTAATTTCATTTTGCATGGATTTAAAGAAGGGAAATCATTATGTGTTAGAGGCCATAGAGGAATATAACCATAATGGGCATGATAGTCTAGGAGTCTTTTCTTTAAAATGTACAAGTTTTTAAAGTAGCTATTTCCCAAGTGAGCATTTCAGAAGCTATTTGAGTTTTAAAAGTAAATACCTGATTCTTTGGTGATAGCAGTACATTGTAATGTAAAATAAAGGAAGTTTCCTACAAAGAGATAGTTGAGGAGTTTAGCTAAACACAGTTGAAAAAATCTTTTTCCTATTTACTACTGGCAAAAAATACTCATTTATATATTTCTGCTTCATATATTGACATGAATATGAACTGATTTTTGCAGATTCCAAAAGCAAACACATTCAAGTCAAAACACATTTAGTAATTATAACTTTATGAGAAAGAAGTATTCCATGGGTTTCCCAATGTCTCTTCTCAGTTTGCCTGTTTAGATTACAAGTTTCTGCGGCAAAGTATCAATGACCAGTACCTGTATCATCACATCGCACCTCTTCTCCCTCAGAATATTGGCTAGTGGCCTGTATTTGGTCAGCTTTCATTCCCAGGCCTCAGCAAAAACCTGCTACCGGTCCTCGAGCAGGATGGTCCCATTGATCATCAGGACCCTTTGGTTGTCTTTGTTCATTCCACAAGGGTGGCGTGGTTCACAGCTATTGGTTTGAATGTTGCTGAGATGGCTTTCATCAGCCAGTCCTGGATGACGTTGTGAAAGAGTTATCACACTCTCTCATGGGGCAGGGCTTTACTCTCATATTCACACCCCTGGCACCTCTTGTCTTGGTTTCTGTAGCATATGGTACCATTGAGAAGGAGGCAGTTGAGATGGGCCCAATGGATGAAGCACCAGTCTGAAAAGCATGTGAAGTTCCCATGAGGCATGAAGTGGTCACTGGTCTCCCACTTCAAGGTGGCCTTGAAGACTTTGCCCTGGTTAGGTTTCACCTTCAGGTTACCAGTGTATTTGGCCCGCACAGCATCCTTCAGGAACTTCTCCAGGAAGGTCCTGATGCAGAGGGATGATGGTGATGCGGTTGGGTCTAGGAGAGCAAGACCCCCAGTTCCTGACACTCCTTGTACCATGTCCAGTAGGAGCTAATGTGCTTCCCAAAATGCTGCATGGCATTGCATGCTCAGCACCACAGCAAGGCAAAGTCTATACTCTCTCTCCCAAACTTGCCTTCTATCAATCTGCTCAGGATGTTGGATGGTACCTGGCAATATTCTTCTTGGTAGTCTTAGGGCACTGGTGGCATCAGGGCAGGTCAGGAGACAGAAAGCATGGGTCACTACTGCAGCGTTGCAGAGGTCTTCTTCACAAGGGATGTTAGCATGTCCCTGCTGATAGGAAATGTGTAGGATCTTATTGCTGGTCTGTAGCAGCAGGTGTATCCATTTCCTGAAGAGCCACTTGATTTCAGCATCCGTTTTCTTGCAGAGATATTCTGGGGACTGCTGAGCTTCTCAAGATGAACAAAATGTGGTGGATGAGGAAGGTGTTCAGGGCATCTATCTTCTGCCAGGGCACCAGCAGAGAGGAATCTAGCTTGTGGGCATCCTGCACAATCCCATGGATGGTCTCTTCTGGTGTCTGTCTTGGTGGCTGGTGGGCATGCCCAGGTTGGGGTAGCTCCTGCTCTCCTTCAGATGTCTCATGAACTTGCCTGGATCTTGACAGTGCCACTGATGTGCAGGGTGTCACACTTGGTAGCATTGAAGAAGAGCCCCATCCACCCAGCTGCCTTGGAGCTGTTGTCTAGCATCTTCTGGAATTGTTCAGGCTCACTAGTAAGGAGGACTAGGTTTTTTATGTAGGTGGGGATGTTCATCTTGCATCCATAGAGGTTGATCCCTCCTGGGCCCTCTGCCACTACTCAGAGGAGTGGCGCTATAGCCCAGTTAAAGACAGTCATGTTGAGTGGGCAGCCTTGCCTCACCTCAATCTGGATTGGAATGTCCTGGGTTTTACCCTCCGATGACCAGTGGTGGTAGTGAAGCCATCATAGAGCTCCTGGATGCATTGGATGGCTTGATCCAGCAACTCAAGCTCTTGGAAAGAGTTGGGGGCATGAGCCAAACATTGGAGAGGTCCAGCCACGTTACCACACACTGGCATCTTGCCCTCCTGGTGTCATCCAGGACCATCTGCAGTACAAAGTTGTGTTCATAGCAGCCCTTGTTGAAGAAAGCCTTTCTGGGTCAGGCTGATAAGGCCACCTTCACTACCCAGTCCGTGATCTGGGCTGCAAAGCAGCTGACCTGTAGCTTGTACCTGGTGGAGGAAAGGGTGATGGGTCTTTAGTTGCTCAGGTTATGCTTCCTTTTCTTGTGAATGAGCATAGTCATGGCTATCTTCCAGGAGGTGGGCATGCAGCAGAACTCCTTGTACTGGTTGAAGAACAGCAACATGAGCATGAGGCATGACACAGGCTTCTCTAAGATATCCATAGGCCAAAGAATGGGGTGGGCCACCCGGGTCATGGCCTTACCAACTTTTAGCACATTCATTTAGCTAGCTATGCAGTTAAAAAAAATAGCTATACTTTTTTAACCGGAATGACAATTGCATATTTTTGGGTTATATATATTAACATGCTAAAAGCTGCTGGATCCTCTTCCTGGATTGCTCTGCCTTCCCATGCTAGGGTTTTGGGGCTTCTGTGGCAGAGGTGGTTGGGTTGTTTGTTGAGCTGCTGCATCCTTGAGGTTGCCTGATTGAGCAACAGCTGACAGCTCTTCAGTTACTCTGTTTATCAAAGCTTTGAAGGTCTAGAAAGCTGTGGACTTGCTGAGCCCCTCCATCTAGATCGCCTTCCAGGGTGTGGTGGGTCTTTGCAGTGGCTTGAGCAATTTGGCTGCTCAAGGGAAGCCTGGGAAGCTGGGTTGGTGGCAGCAGGAGCCTCTGGAGTTCCTGGGGTATTCCTGAAGGCAGGGCTGCAGTAGCTTCTTGTGTCTGGGGGAGGAACACGGGGGGGAGGAGTGCATGGAATCATGACCAGAGCAGCTGGCCTTGCTGCATTAGGCTCCTTTGTCCTGGGCTGGCTCTGGGTAGTGGGCATGGCTGGAGCAGCTGGTTGTGATGTGATGGGCTCCTTCATTGCAGGGTGGCTCTGGCACAATCAGGAGGGATTTCAGCAGTTTCAGTGCTTCTGCATGCATTGCAGAAGGCACAAAGGAATAACAGACACTTCTTGTGCATGCACTGCAAGTGCTACTGGAAGTCATTGGTGAGGCAGGCAGAGAGCATACCTGATCTGAGCCGGAAAGGCTGAGAAGTAAATGTTTCAAAACTTCAATGTTTTTGAAGTTCAGTGTCCTTTAGAATGGTTTCCATGTTACCTTTCAGAGGAAGACACTGTTCCCCCACCTCACCATCCCTTTTGCTGTATCTAGCTATCCTTAATTAATTTTTTACTTGCCTTTGGCTGTCTGATCTCCAGCCTCATGGAAAACCCTAAAAAACAGCAAGAATCTATATCAGATTATTATTTTGTGGCATAATGCACTTTACATGATGCTTCTTGCCAGACTTCGCATCTGCCCTCTCTAGGGTTGATCTGGTACAGATATACAGACACTTACTTCATAGTTCCACCTCCTATACTGGCTTCCCTGAGCTGATGAACTAGAAATAAGTGTCAGGCCACAGGAAGCTCCCACAGTCTAGATGTATCCAACCCTTTTCATAAAAGCCAGCCAGGAAATCACTTTGTTTGTGATACTAGGAAGAAGTCAGATCATCTCTTCCTATGAAAATTGAGGGTGATCAGCCAACGTGTTCCAATGCAATCTATTTCCAACTAGTAAATATAACCCTTAGTTTATACATGACAAATTGCTTCAACTAAAAACCAGCCAACCTCCTCAGGTTTGTTTTTATTTGGGGATAATGCAACGTCTTGTTTGCCTGGGTAAATCTGCTATAAGTGAAGTAACCTAACTTCAAACAATCCAAAATTAATCAACTTTATTTACCTGAGAAGGCTGAATCTCTGTAGGTGCATGTCTTTTTCAGACATAATCCAAACCTCACTCCACCCTTAAATTAAGCTTCTTAATTTAATTAATGTGAGATTAATTATTAAGAATATTAAGCGTTCATAGCACAATGATGAGAGCAGTCACCTGGAAGGAAGGAGCCTTGATCTCCAGTTCTGCTTCTAACAATGCTTATATATTTTGCATTGATCAATCACTGCATAAAGTTCCTAAAAAAAACGCTAGGCTGCCAAATCACATGGACAATAAGCTGAATATGAGCCATCAGTGTACCTTTGTTGTGAAGAAGGCTAACGGTATACTGGGCTTTATTAGCAGAATTGTTGCCAGCAGATCAAGGGAATTGATTATTCCCCTCTACTCAGCACTGTTGAGGCCACATCTGGAGTACTGTGTTCAGTTTTGGGCCCCCCACTACAGAAACAATGTGGACAAATTGGAGAGAGTCCAGTGAAGGGCAACAAAAATGGTTTAGGGGGCTGGGGCACATGACTTCTGAGAAGTGGCTGAGGAAACTGGGCTTATTTAGTCTGGAGAAGAGAAGACTGAGGGAATTTAATACCAGCCTTCAACTACCTGAAGCGGGGTTCAAAAGAGGATGGAGTTAGACTGTTCTCAGTGGTGGCAGATGACAAAACAAGGAGCAATGGTCTCAAGTTGCAGCATGGGAAGTTTACATTAGGTATTAGGAAAAACTCTCTCACTAGGAGGGTAGTGAAGAACTGGAAAAAGTGTGTGGAATCTCCATCCTTGGAGGTTTTTAAGACCTGGCTAGACAAAGCCTTGACTGGGATGATCTAGTTGGAGCTGGTTCTGCTTTGCGCACAGGGTTGGATTAGATGACTTCCTGGGGTCTCTTCCAACCCTAATTTTCTGTTTCTATGATTGTATGATCATGTCTCCTCTTACTTTCTAGCCCCATGAATTTTGCTTTCTTTACTGCAGAGTTGCATGACTTCAACAAGAGGGATATGGAATAATCCTAGCCTAGTCTTGCCAGTAGGCCAGTGTTAATGAATGTGTGTAAGTGCCCACTAATGGGAGGAAATGAGGAGGCAGCACAAGAACCTTCAAATATACAGCCATTTTTCAGAGCTGGCTTTAAATAAGAAGTGACATGAAAGACTGCACCCTAGCAGGAAACATATTTTACTGATATTGTAAACACAAATGGTATGAAATATAAAAAATGAATACTTCTCTCTCAGTTGTAAAGAAAAATAATGGCAAAGAACCTTAAATATTTTGATGATGTAGCTCATGATTATACAACATTTTGAACATATAAATCAATAGTAAGAATGGATGAAGGGGGGGAGGTTGTTTTGGCAGTGTTTATTGCTCATTCAATATCAGTTTCACACTTGAGGCATTTCTGGCTATGAAACTTGTGAAGCATGATTTATTAAGTGAGAAGATATCTTTTATTGGACATATTTTACAGCTGGGAGGAGCACATCTCTCCAAACTATAAAGCTAGTCCAATAGAAGATATTACCTTACCTCACAAATCTTGCTTCTCACATATTCCCTGGATCACCATAGCTATATCACCAACATGGGAAACTCCTAACAGCCAGGATGTCAGTAAAAGCCAAAGAAACACGAACACAATCTGGAGGACCAGAGAGATCCAGCAAAGGTCAGAGGCTGTAGCATACCCTAGAGGTCACAAAAACGTTCTGAATGATAGCTTCTGTTTCTGGTATGTTAATTCAGACCTTCACAGAATAGTTATAATCATAGTATATGGACAGTCAAACAGAAGTCCATAAGTATATTCTCAAAAGCTTGAGATAACAAAAATACTGAAATCAACAATATTCTACTGTGGATCCAAAACTACTGCTCTTCCACTTAGTTGTATCATATAACAACAGTTCTTGCATGAGTTTCTAGTGCAAATCAGCACCCCCAGACCCTTTCTACCCCTTTTGCAAGACAATTTTGGTACTCGCCAACAGCAGACAGTACACACAAACACATGATGGCAGCTACAGAAACATGTCGCAGACAATGACTGAAGAGAACAGATCCACACAGGAGACTATATTTTGGTGCATGTCAGTCCCACAATGCACCACACAAAGCAGCTGACTGCAGGCTTGCACCACACTGATCACATAAGAGTGAATTTACCTTGCATATAATGATTTTTTCATATAAAAAGGGTCATCACAGAAGAGCGAATTTGCACATACAGAACCCACATAAAGTGAGGGAAACCTGTGCACACAGAAGATAGTTTAAGAGGAATATAGAATGCCTTTCATACCACTGTAATAGAAGAGAACAAGAAGTAGAATACTTTTAATCTGCATGCAAACAGAGATAAGAAAAAGGGTTTATATTATTGTAGGTCAAAATGATAGAAGAGAGGAGCTATCATGTAAGTAGCAAGGTAAAATCCTTGCAGCACGCACTGGAAGGAAATCCTGTTAGCACCCAGATGCACACTCACTTCCAAGCACATGCAGAAAAGTACGATATGTCAAATTGAAATGTACAAGTAGATAAAAATCAAGGTCAAGGCTGTGCTTCATTAGAGGCTGGGGATGAACATATACAAGCTGCCTCTGAAGGGCTGATATTAAGCCATTATATGTGAGGTGTGAATTGAGGACTGATGGAATGCAAAATGGGAAACAATCATGTGTCTATATATAGATGTGAATGATTCTGGTAACAGGATACAATTAAATAAGCTGTCATATGTTAGGAAATGTATTGGTCAGTAATTTGTCTTATTATTGCTGTGGTTTAGTTAGAAAATTTAAATGACAAAAATTACAACCTGCTATGTAAAACAAAATACATGGGGTGGGGAAAAAAAGTCTATGTGATCGGATGGGACTGCTTGGAGCCTGGTCCAATAAGGGTGAAAGTGCAAGAGGCAAAAGAGGCTTTAGGCCTTACTGCCAGACAGCAGACCTGCTGTTGAGTTCTTTGAATCTATAAGCCAGGTCAGCAAGGTGCAAAGTGGTAAAGGGAAAAGAAAATGTGGGAAGCTAGAACAAAAGTGATGTAAAAAATGAGGAGCACCAGTTCCTATTTCAAATGATTCATTGTGTTTTTTATGTCTTTTCCTATTCTGCTTTGGTGTTACTCTCAAGGCAGGTCTCTTGTTTAAGTTGCTTGGGAGTGAGTTTTATCCATTCAGAGATGGGAGAGAGAAACGCACTGTTTTTCTGGGGGATCTTGCTTATTCTTCCTGCTTTGTTTTCCTCTCCTGCACTTCAGATTTGTTTAATTTCTCAGGAGCCTATAAGATTTGATGATCCTAAAGCAGCTATATATCTACAGACAAACCAAACAAACTTTAACAAGAAAGTTACTAGCCATGGATGGTGAGTGCCAAGGTAGGCAAGGTAAGAAATAATTTTTTTCTTAAAATTAATTCATTCAGAGGCATGCATTTCACAAAAGGAAAATTGCACCTGACAACCATTTAGGTGGTTTCAGAGAAGTTTAGTTTGGAGATTAAGAGGAACTTTCTGACTATGAGGGTGGTTAAGCATTGTAATAGGCTAACTAAAGAATTCATGGAATTCCCATCCTTCGAAGTTTTCAAGAACAGGTTAGACATCTCTGGCTGGGTTAGTTTAGTCAGGGGCGATTCTGCCTTGAGCTAGAGATCAGACTAGACGACCTCATGAGATCCCTTCCAGGCCTACTTTCATGTGATCCTATGACAATGACAATGCAGAAGTTGTGCTACATATATATTATTATGTCTTTGCATGATACTTGGTGCTTTGGATATCTAAGTTTTACATTTCTGATGGAAAACAACATCAGAAAACAACTTCTTTACGGCAGACATTGTAGAATGTTTGTTATACTCATGTTGTCCTTTGACTCCTGAGGATTTATTAGCCAGAGTTCCAATAAACTAAAATTTATAGACCATCTTCGTGAATTCACTGCAACATTTCCAGCAATATATAAAGCATTTGATAGTAGTTATCAATATGCATATTTCATAGATTTCATAGACATTAGGGCTGGAAGGGACCTCGGAAGATCATCGAGTCCAGCCCCCTGCCCAAGGGGCAGGAAGTCGACTGGGGTCATAGGAGCCCAGCAAGATAAGCATCCAAATTTCTCTTGAAGGAGTTCAATGTGGGTGCTTGAACCGCCTCCAGCGGCAGGCTATTCCAGACCTTGCGGGCTCGGACAGTAAAGAAATTCTTCCTTATGTCCAGCCTGAAACGGTCTTGCTGGAGTTTATAACCGTTTGACCTTGTCATCCCTTGGGGCGCTCTGATGAACAATCATTCCCTCAGATCCTGGTGAACACCCCTGAATAACTTATAGGTGGCCATCAAATCGCCCCTGAGCCGGCACTTTTCCAGGCTAAAGAGCCCCATAGCTCTCAGCCTGTTGTCATAAGGTCTGTTTTCCTGACCTCTGATCATGCATGTGGCTCTTCTCTGAACTCTCTCAAGTTTATTCACATCCTTTTTGAATTGTGGAGCCCAAAACTGGACACAGTACTCCAGCTGCGGCCTCACCAAGGCCGAGTACAACGGAAGAATGACGTCCCGGGATTTACTTGAGAAGCATCAATGGATGCAGTCCATTTTGCTTGCTTTACTAGCTGCAGCATCACATAGAAGGCTCATGTTCATCTTGTGGTCAATCATGACCCCCAAGTCCTTTTCATCTGTAGTGCCAGCCAACGTAGCACTGCTGAGCCTATAAGGATGCTGCAGACTTTTCCTCCCAAGGTGGAGAACCTTGCATTTTTTGGTGTTAAACACCATCAGGTTCTCATCCACCCATTTGCTGAGCCTGTCCACGTCAGCCTGGATTGCCCTCCTGTCCTTAGGTGTGGACGCTTTACCCCAGAGTTTGGTATCATTGGTGAACTTGGCCAGTCTGCTTCTGACTCCAATGTCCACATCTTTAATGAAGATGTTGAACAATACAGGTTCAAGGACAGAGCCTTGGGGGACCCCACTGGTCACAGGGCATCATGATGATTGACTTCCGTCAACCACCACCCTCTGGGTCCGATCACTGAGCCAATTCCCCAGCCAGCAGATCGTGGTGGACCCAAGGCCACAGTTGGCCAGTTTTGCCAAGAGGTGATCATGGAGTACCAGATGGAAGGCTTTTTTGAAGTCAAGATATATGACATCAATCTCCTCTCCCTTGTCTAGGTAATAGGTCACCTGGTCATAGAAGAAAATGAGATTGGTCAAGCAAGATCTACCCGCAACAAAACCATGCTGGGTATCCCTCAGGATATTGCCATCAGCTAGTCTGTTAAGGATGACCTCCTTAATAATCTTTTCCAAGACCTTGCCCAGGATAGAGGTCAGGCTGATGGGCCTGTAGTTTGCCAGATCCACTTTCCTCCCTTTCTTGAACATAGGCACCACATTGGCCTTCTTCCAGTCTTTGGGCACTTCACCAGAGTGCCAGGAGTTCTCGAAGATCCATGCCAGGGGCTGGGCTATGATGCTAGCCAGCTCCCTGAGTACCCCAGGGTGTAGATTCTCAGGGCCGGCTGACTTGAAGGTATCCAGCCTCTCAAGGTGTTCCTTCACGAGTTCAGCATTGATGGAGGGCAGGGAATCTTCCTCACCCAGGCCTCCCTGTCCCATAATGGACATGGGTGTCCTGTGGGACTGATGAAAAAACAACGCAAAGTACCCATTTAATAGGTTGGCTGTTTCTTGGGCGTCGGTTGTCAGTTGTACCATCTGGTTTAGCAGAGGTCCAATGTTGCCCTTGCTTTTCCTCTGACTCCCCACATATCTGAAAAAGGACTTTTTATTGTCTTTGATACATGTAGCTAGCTGGATTTCCATCACAGCCTTGGCTTTCCTGGTTCACTCCCTGCAGGACCGGACCAGTGCAGAATATTCCTCCTTGGAGGTGGATATTCATAGATTCATAGATTCGTAGATGTTAGGGTCAGAAGGGACCTCAATAGATCATCAAGTCCGACCCCCTGCATAGGCAGGAAAGAG
>NW_005841829.1:3493111-3523673 GCF_000455745.1 Alligator sinensis
TGTACCTCCTGTGTCAGGTGGAGGTCCTGTACACAGGTTAGAAACCTGCGTGAGCGGTGGGACTTTGCCATCTGTGTCTCCCAGCAGATGTCCAGGTAGTTTAGGTCCCACATGACTACCGCGTCTTTAGCTTTTATGGTCTCCGAGAGCTGCCTCAGGAGCCCCAAATCTATTTCTTCCCCTTGATGTGGGGGTCTGTAGCAGACCCCTACCACCAAATCCCTTTCTCCTTGCCCCCCATGTAGCCTAACCCACAATCCTTCTACTTCCTCATCCTTGGATTCCGTCTTGATGAGGGTCGATGTATATTGCTCATTGACATAGAGCACAACCCCTCCCCCTTTTTTCCCCACTCTGTCCTTTCTGTACAATTCTTAAACTAAATGTTGCCTTGTGAAATTTTGCAGCTTTGTTCTAGGAATAATGGTGTTTTTTCCATTGTAGGGAAGAGATAACCTTAATTATGATATGAAAGACAAAAAATTTAAAATTAGCCCATTTTATGTATCATCTGTATAAATAACGATATACATCTATGTCCTAGTTTTGATAAAACACTTACTTTCATCTTCTTTGGTGTTCTAAATCCATTAAGACACATGTTCTCTAAACAAAGAGATAATCTAGTAACTAATAAATCATATAAACCTTGAGAAATCCAGATACTTAGTACTTTCTGGTGTAAATGCAGTTAATGATTATTCTTAGAAAATTAGTTTTACTTATGATTGATATGGTGGCATCAGTATTTGATGTATCATGCAAGAGATGGATCCAGAGCAGGTGCAATGGCATTGTTGTTCCCACCTTTAGTACCATGCTGTGGAGCAGCAACCTGGGGCTTATTTTAGGTCTCTGAAGAAGATACGAATCTTCTCTACTTTCAGCACCTCCTCCCTTACCCTTCATGCTCAGTAGTACCTCCCCTCCCCTCCCATTCCACAAACTGCAGCTGCATTGTCCATGGATAACCCAGGGATGTGGGAGCTGCAGAGCCACTCTTACCATTCTCCAGCCAGGCTGTGCAGGGAGCCAGGCTCAGCCAGGGGCAGTGGCAGCAATGTCAGTAGTGGGGGCAGGGTGGGTTTCCCCTCCCTGCCTGCCCCTCCTTCCCCAGTGTTCCTCACCATCCCAGGAACAGGCTCAGAGATGGGGAACCCACCTGCCATTGTCCCTGGATGAACCCGGCTCCTCACACAACTCCAGCTGGGATAGTGTTGGCAGCAGGCAGGTTTTCCCGTCCTGTGTAAACCAAAGGCATAAGTAGAGATGGTAAGAGGTGAAAGGGGTGGGGAAGTGTAATTACACACAGAGCATAATGAAGGGGGTGCCAAGAGCAGGGAGAGGGAGAAGATGCTTACTTGATTAGGGGCTTTAAAAAGTCCAAGATGGCTTTAAGTACATTTCTTAGCCAAACTCCTTTAGCCTCACAGGGTGTGTCCAGATGAGTGGGCCTGTGCCTCTTGCAGCATCTCAAACCCCTTTGAGACACTGCAAGACACATGTGCAGACCAAAAAAAAATTCCCTGCACTGCAGGTTTGCAGCGCAGGGGCAATGTTAGATACCTGGATATCAAGGGGTCAAAAAAAACACCCGGGCGAAAAAAGTGGGGCAGGCAACCAGACCAAGGTAACTGAAGACTTGGTCCTCCAGAGAGAGGCTCTGGAGGCCAGCCAGAACGTCTCTATGGCTGGCCCTTGACCCGGTGCTGAAGCATGCTGCCTGCCCGTGTGGGGCAAGCAACGGTGCAGGCTGCAGGGACCTGGATCCAGCTTCATGCCAGGTAAGTAGAAAGTTGGGGGAGCTGGAGTAGGAGACCATGGGGGGCCCCCCACCTGGCCCTATCCTCCTGCTTGCTCCCCCCTCATTTCTTCAGTTCCCCAATTGCTTCCCCAGCTCTCCCGTTTCCCTTGCTCCCTGATTGTTTCTCCTGCTCTCCCCTCATTTTTCCTGCTCCCCCCTCATTTCCCCTGCTCTCCGATCACTTCCTCTGCTCTCCCCAGCTCTCCCCTTGTTGCCCCTGCTCTCCCCAGCATTCTCATTTCCCCTGCTCTCCCCAGTTGTCCCCTCATTTTCCCTGCTCTCCCCTTGTTTCCCCTGCTCTCCTCAGATCCCTGATCACTTCCCCATCCAGCCCCACTCCCTCCCTCCCCCCCACACGGCCCAAGCTTACCAGCAGCAGCAATGATGATTGGAGCGCTAGGAGCCTCATGGCGCAGAGCAGCGGGGGGCACTGGGGATTGGCCCTGGCCACCTGGCACCCACACTGCTGCTGCTGTATCGCGCAGGTGTGGCTTGGCTTGGCACTGCATGACACCAAGCACTATCTGGCAGCTCTGGCTGTTACCCAGGCCTGGCACCGCTCCATCCCAGTGGCCCTGAGCTGCCTGACAGCTGGCGGCACCCTGCACTCGCGCTGCATGGTGGGGCTGTGCCATGAGGTTCCAGCAGCCCTGACAGCCTCTGCTGCAGCCAGTGAGTGCAGGGATGCTGGGGCTGGGCAGGGCAGTGACTGAGGGCTGGGACTGGGTGAGGAAATGATTGGGAGGGCTGGGGGAGGGAGCAGGGGCTGGGGCCAGATGGGGGCACGTAGGCCCTGTAGGGGAGGGGGAGATAGCCCCTGCAGGAGGCATGTGGGCCCTGTTGAGGGGCTGTGGGCACGTGTTGGGGGACTTTGGCTCTGTTGGGGGGCTATAGCCTACCAGTGCCTCTTGTCATAATAAAATAGATTCTAAATATCTATACACTTTGGCATTTACTTTTGGCTTTTTTGTCATAGAAAAATCAGAGCTGGCCCTACACCCTTCGCTCACCGGGATGTGCAGTGCTGAACAGCACTGATATGCCAGTGCTCTGCCCCTGCCCTTGCCCCTCACTCTCAATCCACAGCCTGCCCCTCACCCAAGGCCCCTCACTCCTGACCCACCCAAGGGACAGCCATAGAGATGCTCTGGCTGGCTACCAGTGTATCTCTTTGGAGGACCCAAACCTCCGGCTGCCTCAGGACACGGTCCTGGACCATGCCCTGCCGTGCTTTTTTTCTGTGGATTTTTGTTTTTTGATACCTGGATATTCAGGTATCAAATTTCGAACGCCCGCTGCAAATATGCAGCGTAGGGAACATTATTTTGTTCCAGCTTGCCTCTTGTCGTGTCTCAAACTGCTTTGAGATGCAACAAGAGGCCGTGCAGGCTCATCTGGACGTGCCCACATAGGCCATCAGACTATCCAAGGTAGGCACTAGTTCCCATACAAAAATTAATATTAGTTATTTTTGTTTTGTGACCTGTTTTTTCCACCTCACATTCAGCAGGCCTATACCAAAGTTTCCATTAGATAGGTCTTTCTACCTTCATATAAAATTTCAATTGTTTTCCATTTAAGGCAAACTTGTGTGGGTGCACATGTAGCATATTATCAAGCCATATTTCACCACTATTGCTCTAATACATGTTGTTTATATTAACTGTGTCTTGTTACCAGCATCTGCACCTATGTATATGTGTGTGTGTGCGTGTGTGTGTGGTATATAACACAGACAGACACACCCAGCATTAGAAAAATCCTCCAGAATATTTAATTGTCTACCTAGGATAAAGTGTTCATGAATGTTCATGTCTATAAATACTTCACACGCAACAGTCAGCAAAGTGACGTTAGCATGGTTAACTCATATGACTCTCATACTATGATATTGAGCAACTTAGAATTGCATACATATTATATCATGCAACCAAGCTATCTTCAGTTTATTTATTATTGACATCATTATTGGTTCCTTAATCACTGAAATTTATGAATTTTCTTCAATACCAGGTCCATACTATTAATAATGGTCTATAAATATGTGTTGATGCACATAGTTATGCAAGTATTTCCAAGAACACCTAACGTTCATAATGTTTTGTGATCCACATAATTGACTTGATTTTCCAAACCTGCAGAGTATCCAACACCTTCCACAGAGTTTAATATTTTTTGAGTTAGAAAAATCAGATTGCTTTTTGGGAAATCTAAATAAGAACTTAGGAGCCAGCCTTTTTGTATTCCAGTTGTGCCTCGAAGCACCATCTAAGAGCATAGAATTAGTTACAAGGCCCTTGTCCTGAATTTTTTTCTTCAAAAGATCAAGAGTAGTAGAAGAGACTGGAAAATATAAGTGTAGATAGTGTAAGAGCCAGGTGGCATGGGCGTTCAGTGGGCAAGGACTTTGGTCACACCACACAGTGGCTGGGTGATGCATGGCTTTGGCAGCAGGGGAGTGGGGAGGCTTCATCCATGCTGACCCTGGGTAGCAGTGAGAAGCAGCAGCGAGGGCCAGGTCCTTGTGCTACACAAATTGCCAATTGCTCAAATCGCGAGTGAGACCTTATGAGGGAAGAGAAGGCAAGATGCCACATTTATTGATTAAGCGCTTAATGCACACACACACCACATTCATACCCCAATTTCTGTTCTGCGCTGGTATACATTACCAGTCTTATCAGTGCTCGGTTCAACTTAGTGGCCAGCTAAGTTGATCACGAGTAGGAGATGGGCTTCTGCCGGTCCATCTTGTTAGACGAACCGATGCTCCAGGATGACATGCAGAACAAGACCCAAAATTGATACGTCTTACCCTATCTTTTACAGCCTTGTCAACTCACCCAGTCCTCTGGGCTTTTGCTGGGTTATCACTGTGTTCTTTCTTGAAGGTCAATTGCCGTTGTTCTCTCACTATTCTGGGGTGAATTCTTCTTGTTTGGTCTTTTATCTGTCTTCATTCTTCAGCCAGTCACCAGCTGATGTTTTCCTTTTCCACAAACACGCTCTCACCCATACAGCATACAAAAGAGTAAAAGGTTGAGCACTTATGTCATGCTACAGAACAATACAAAATGGAGTTTCTTAAGGCAATGCAAAACTCAAGAAAATACATAAAATTAAAAGCAATAGGCAAAAAGTCTATTTTAATAACACTTGTACTGGCCCACCCTAAATCCAAGTCAGATCATTGGGGTTTGCAGCTGCAAAAAAGTGCCAACAGCAGAAGTTACCATCAGCCTGAGTTCACATGTGAAATCCATGTTAATCATGGTCTCTTAGATCCTAGTCCAATGTCTTAATTATAAAACCATTTTCCCCATTTATCTATTTTATACATCTTAGCCTTACTCTGTTGGCTTAGAATTGTGTGTCCTTCTATGACCAGGTGGCATATCACTTGGACAAAAGAGAAGAGATTGATGTCATATATCTTGACTTTAAAAAAGCCTTTGATTTGGTGTCCCATGATTTCCTCATGGAAAAATTGGCCAACTGCAGCCTCGGCTACATCACAGTCTGATAGCTGGTGAATTGGCTCCGAGGTCAGACCCAGAGAGTGATAATCGATGGAAGTAAATCATCATGGTGCTCCACAACCGGTGGGGTCCCCCAAGGCTCTGTCCTTGGACTTATACTTTTTAACATCTTTATTAACAGTGTGGACATTGGTGTCAGAAGCGGACTGGCCAAGTTCACCGATGACACCAAACTTTGGGATAAAGTGTCCACTCCTCAGGATAGGCTGGTGATCCAGGCCAACCTTGACAGGCTCAGAAAATGGGTGGATGAAAACCTGATGACATTCAATACTGAAAAATGCAAGGTACTCCACCTAGGGAAAAAAACCCCGCATCACACTTATAGGCTTGGCAGTGCTACGCTTGCTAGCACCAAAGCCGAAAGGGACTTTGGGGTCATGATTGACCACAAGATAAACATAAGCTACCAATGCAATGTTGCAGCCGGTAAAGCGAGCAAAACTCTGGCTTGCATCCATAGATGCTTCTCAAGCAAATCTCAGGATGTCATCCTCCTGCTGTACTCGACCTTGGTGAGGCCGCAGCTGGAGTACTGCGTCCAATTCTGGGATCCACAATTGAAAAAGGATGTGGAAAAGCTTGAGAGAGTCCAGAGGAGAGCCATGCACATGATCAGAGGGCACGAGAACAGGCCCTGTGATGAGAGGCTGAGAGCCATGGGACTCTTCAGCCAGGAAAAGTGCAGGCTCAGGGGTGACCTAGTGACTGCCTATAAGTTTATAAGGGTTTTACATCAGGATCTGGGGGAACACCTGTTCACCAGAGCGCCCCAAGGGATGACAAGGTCAGGCGGTCATAAACTCCTCCAAGACCATTTCAGGCTGAACATAAGGAAAAACTTCTTTACTATCCAAGTCCCAAAGGCCTGGAATAGATTGCCTCCAGAGGTGGTGCAAGCACCTACTCTGGACTCTTAAGAAACATTTGGACGCCTATCTTGCTGGGATCCTTTGACCCTAACTGACTTCCTGCCCCTGGGGCAGGGGGCTGGACTCGATGATCTTCCGAGGTCCCTTCCAGCCCTAATGTCTATGAAATCTATGAAATGATATTTAAAAGTTTGTTTTTTGGAAATTGGATTATAGGTATACATATATGGATTAAAATGGTTCAGGATGGGCAGGAGGGGTTAACTGATTTCTAAGACTCTGAGTCACACAGTCACATAGTCACAGCCTTGAAAGCAGACAGGCTGTCTAACACAACAAGGCCAACAAGGACACATAGTCTGGAAAACAGTCTGGAAACTAGGGGCATGTACCATACTGTCCCATAACATCAAATAAAGGGGTACCAGCTAACAAGGCCCCAAAGCAGGGGGGGAGGTCTGAGTCCCGGTTTTCCGGGAACAGACCAAATTAGAGAAAGGCCCAGAAAGTTACGTGAATGTGTGACCACACAGAGAGACCAACCAGTGATAGACACAGATCAAAAGTCATCATGAGTCATCATGAGGGATGGAGAATACAAAAACAGAGACTTCAAAGTAACAAAGGGTTCCTCCCCGTCCTCCTCCCTGAGAGGGTCCCTGTCCCCATCCCTGTCCTCCAGGAATGGTCCCCGAGGCCACCATGGACAAAAGACACATCACCAGCCCATCTTATCTGCCCACTGGAGCGGGGTGTGGGCCTTGGCATCCCACCTCCAGGTTGCTGCCATTCTAACATCTGACACCTTAGAATAAGCCTCAAAGTGAAGCCTGCGCCCTGGCTCCACCCCATTCCTCCAAAACAAGGCATCTGGGTCCTAAATCCAAATCCAACAACTCCACAGGGAAGTTATGAAAGAGTAAAACACTGTGTTTTTCTAGAGATAAGAAATGCAGAATGCTAACAATTACTGAGAAAGCAACACAGCTGATTGGTAGGAAGTATATATCTTAGTGTGCCATCTGATGTGTTATTTGTGGCATCCTAATGACAAGGCTCTTGTTTTACCTTAATTCCTGCAACTAAATCAGTTTCAAATGATGCCATCTATGCAATGTCAACTATTATTTGGTGAAGTTATATCCTACTATAAGCACATCTGGCACTTATTTTTTTTATTAGTTTTAACCACACACCTTCCTCGTATGACTTATCCTTTGTTGTGAACTGGAAAATACCAAGTGCTTCAGCAAAAAATGGTATCAGGTTATAAGGTAATAAGACAATATGTTTTACTACAGTAACTTTGTAAGTGTTGCATTTGGTATTTTAGCAAAAGGTTTAAAGTAAACAAAATTCCAAGCAAAACCACTAATAAGTCCTGGAATTTAACTTAAGTAAGAAATCACAACAGGAAACAGCTTGCCAGAAGGTTTTAACCTAAGGTTTAATTAGTAATAGACTATTAGTAAACAGGCACAATGGTATACAGGGTGTATATGTGCATGCTATATCTTTAGTTACATTGAAAATTATTAATAAGTTATGTAACCTTATGTAATTTGGTTATGAAAACATAGCAATATATAAACTGTAAAAAAACTTTAGAGGTAAAACAATGGTGGGCTTTGCTAGTGCAACCATGAAATAAGGAAAGAAAAGCAGAAAAATAATGAGAAGACTTTCTGGGCAAGTGAGGAAAGATATAAGAAATCCTGACTCTTAGACTGTAAATGGACATTACGTTTCTCCTGGGAGAGAGGTTTCATCCTGCACTTAACTGCATATTTATAGTCATACCTTTCCACTGTCCCAGGTCAACTCCCATTGAAGAATGCCGGATAAAATGTTCAATTACTTTTTCCCGTGACATCATGGATGCATCTGTGCCATTATTTTAGGCTATAAGTCATAGTTGGCCTAACCCTTGATTGCTCTCCACATTGACTTGTGGGACACTTATGCCTACCATCTATGTGGTCAAGGTCAACATCAGAACTGGTTGTGAATGCCACTCATCCTATGAGGACATCCTGAGCTCAAGCCATGACCTCACCGATTACTCCCACCACTGTCTGCCAGTGTAGCACCAACTGAAACTGAGATGAAATAGTGGACCTGATAACGGGGAGGGGGAAAACCAGAAGGCACTCTGTTCCAGCCACTGCAACCAAGCAGTGGATTGCCATGAAAATGGCAGCCCATGGGCACAAGCACAATTGGCATCAGTGCCACTCAAAATACAAGATGCTGAGATAGTGGTTCATGAAGGCCTATGATGCCAACCATGTGTCCAATGTACATGGGGATGTGCGCATACAATGAGGAGCTGTCCTCCATGGTAAATGACATGGTGTATGCCAGCACATGGAGAGCATGATGCTCATCTTCCAGAACACAGATATAAACATGGATAACACCATCACTGTGGGTCTCACTCAGCCATATACCCCCATGGTGACCTTAGAGATGACCATGGAATTGAGCCAGGTTAAGAACTCTCTGCCTCTCCAGGACAGTGGCATGGACATGGAGATAGACTCTGAGTTGGACAGTGACCAGCCCCAGTTCTCTGGGTGTCTCCAGTCTGCAACTTCCCCACCACCTCTAATAACAAAGGGTTTGCAGCCCAAGCTCTCCAGTGCTGCCTGCATTGCTTCTCATGATGTTGACCTTGTCCCAGCCCCATGGACACAATCAGTATAAGGGAACATACAGAAGCCCTTCCCTGCCTTCACATAGTAAGTTTTCTTGTGCCAAGGTGGGAAGCCCAAGCCTTTACTTTTGTTTACCTCTATACCACAGGTATCAAGCAAGAGTACAGGAGGTTGGCAAGGGGCTGAAAACACTACCAGCATGTGTTCCTGGGAAGGGAGCGGGAACGCCAGACTGAGCCTCATAGCAATCTACTGTCCACACCCTCATTCCATGGTGAGTGTGGGTGCATGCAGACCACCTTGGTTCAACTGAGCAATTAAGCCCTGTCATTTCCTTATGAAGGTTAGTCCATAACAGAGATCATTCTGTCTTTCTGTGCTGTGGGTTCCTCTCCTTTCACCGTCAGTTGTGGAGCAGTTATGGTAATAGCCTGCTTGACACATTGTGTATCAGATATGTGCTATACACTCAGCACTGGAGCAAGAGCTACTGATATCCCTCTCCCCATCTGCCTTCCCCTCCTGCACCTAGCTCTGAAAGACCACCTTGTGTGACTTTTCATAGATTTCATAGATATTAGGGGCTGGAAGGGACCTTGTGAGATCATGGGCGACTAGTGCTGCCTTAGTCGTGTGGGGCACATGCCTCCCCTGTGACCAGTCCCAACAACCAGGTGGGGGAGGTCCCCCCCGTGACCAATCCTGCAGACTGGGGGGGGAGATTGATCCTGTGACGGCTGATCACTGCGGCCCACTGCTGTGATTGTTGCAGCCACTTTTGGGAATGGCTGGGGGCACAGGAAGCAACCGCCGGCCAATCGCTGCAGCTGCTCTGAGAAGCAGCCGCTCCCAGAAAGTGCTGCAGCAATTGGCCAGCACTTGCAGGGGGAGCACCAGCACACCAGGCTGCCCCCCCTGCCCATTGCCTTAGCAGCGAGCGCAGCCAATCAGGGGGTGCACCGGCACTCTCAGGGGGTGCCCAGCTCCGGCCCCGGTCCTCACTGTTATGGCGGCACTCCATCGTGTGGGGCGGGGTGAGGCCAGTGCTGCACAGCCAGTACACTGCGCCTCCGCCACCTCTGTCATGGTGGCGCTCTGGTCCCCATTGTCTCCCTCTGCCTCCAAGGAGCAGGGCAGGGGGGGCAAGGCCACCCCCACTCCAGCCCTTCAGTCCCCACTGTCATGGCAGTACTCTGCCATGTATCTCTGTCTGTCCAGAGCACTCTGATTGGCTGCTGAGGCAACCAGAGTGCGAATAAAGCATTAGAGACAGACAGACTAAGGCTTTTATAATATTAGAATATATATACATGTATTAATATGAATAAAGAGAGGGAAAAGTAGAGGAGCAAAGGAACCCTTAGAAAGGACCTGCAGCTGGCATGATCCCATCTTCTCCCATGTTGGTCCTCCCCAGAGAGTGCAGAAGTAGAAACTTGTGGTCTACTTTAATGGGCAGCCCCATAGGCACAGGGATTTTGTGTATAAACAACAAAACAACAAAAGGTTGGGCTGTAGACCTGTCACCTGCTTCCTTTAATCGGTAGCCAACCCACAAATATGCCTGTAATTCAGGTAATGAGACTTTGCACTTAGTAGCAAAAGAAATAATTCCAATTAACAATGTTTATCATACTCCTGGCATGCCTAGCCATAGCTATGTGAGTTGATTGATTTCTTTCTTCCTTTTTTCCAGGTTCCTGTGTATAGGATGGCTTTTCTGTTCCCTTGGCCTCTGTCTACTCCATTCCCTACTAAAGAAGTATAAAAGAACTATCCAGATTTTTTGCTGAATGTACTCCTACAATTATGATTGGGCAGCCTCGCTGATGTGAACACTAATGTTTCCGACATGGTTGTGTTATTAAAAAACCTGCTGAATGACTGTTTTTTGGGGTAATGAATCATATTTGCTGTAATCAGGTCAACCAAGAATTTCACAATGAGATTGTACAGCATGCACAGCACCTAAGAGAAGCAGCAATGTTTACGGGTTAGGGTAAAAGACACAGACAAATAGCTTTGATAGCCTACATACGTATGTTGGCCTACATATGTAGCCAAGCTAACAGGTCAAGATTTTCAATCCTCCGTGCTTAAAGTTAGGTCCATATTTAGGCACCTAAACAAAAAATGCCTGATATTTTTTCAACGACAATACATTTGTGATAGATATTAAGTTGTAGAAGGATGGAAACCATAAAAACTGTTCTACTGTGGTGTGATAAATGCTGCAGGTGCATGGGATCTTCATAGACTACTGCTGTGCTGTGTAACTGGTGGCCCATAGGCTGAATGTGGCTCCCAATGGGTTAGGGTGCCAGTCTCCCTTTTGCTCTCCAGTTGCTGTGGCTGGAGTCCTCCTTTGGCTTCCACTATGTGCCCCTGCCCCTGTGGGGAGCCTGTGAGGCTGAGAGAGCTTGTGGCTAGGGAGGTCAGAGGGAGCTTGTACCCCATGAATGCAGAGGCGCCACTGCAGTGCAGGGCAGGGGGGCAGGCAGCACATCTGCATGGTGCAGGGCGTGGGGCATGTGGCTTAGCTCACCTGGCCCAGTGGGAGGCCATGTGGCTTGGGAGGCTCACCATATTGGGGATGTGTGCATGGCTCATGAAGCTTGTGCAGTGCATGGAGGTGAGGTAGTGTGGCTAAGGGAGTGCATGTGGTGCATCAGGGATTGATGCGATACAGCATGGGTGGGAGCTATACAGTGCTGTGAGCAGCCCCCATAGCATGTGGCTGGGGGGCCTATGGCCCCTGACCACTCAGAAATTGGGCAGACCTGAACTAGTGTATCAACAGGCAATTTATGTGTCTTGTTTTCCTAACTCCCTGGGCACTGGGCAGGTTTCTTATGGAATCCCTGAGAGAAGTTAATTAATACAGATTCCCAATACAGATTGTATTTTTCAGGTTTGTCCCATGTGGAAAATATGACTGACTCACCTGGTTCAAGAGACCTAGCAAAGAAAGGCGTTCACCCTGTATAAAGTGACCTACAGATATGAGAGGAGGTCAAGCTCATGGGAAGAAAGAACTGACAAATTACATACAGTATCAGCCAAGATCCAACACTGATGATAGATAAACCCTAGTAAATTCAGTATGCATGTAGACTGTTTACTGTTGTTTTCTCTATAATGCATTTGTCCTAAAATAAAATGTCCTGTGCTTTGTCACAGCCAGGTGGTTGACACTGTCTTTGGCCCAAAGTGACAACATATTTGCAGGTGCTGAACTAACTCAAAACTAGTGGGTTAATAGGAGTGAATTATGAGAGGTCTATAGCCCTAAAGTAGCATTCTGGAGGAAGATGTACATACTCCGCTCCTATCACACCAAGAGATTTGAGGCCCGGGAGCACCCCTGGGATGGTTCCAAAGAGTCTTAGACCCTCAGATTTTAATATTTTTGTCATCTGTAGATTCTTCTATTTTTTATCATTATGATAAACTGCCATTCCCAATACATCTGTCCAACAATAGGATGCAAAACTAGACTTGAGTCTACACACCATCTGCTTACATGTCTTAATTTTGACAGTAAAAGGAAATAACATAAATGCATGACTGCTATTATTAGGGTGCTTATTATATTCAAACAAACAAGGGATGTAGTCACAGCTGAATGTAGAGATGTTGATGCCCTATTAGCTGAATCTAAAGCAGCTTCTTCTATCCTTCAGTAATGGCTCATCACAGCACCTCCCATATGGGCAGCAGCTTGCTAATACCCTCCATTCACAGCTGTCCTGTGTAATGGCAGCATGTGGCTTCCAGTCATCTTGATTAAGGCAGCTTTTCAGACCAACTAGCTAGAGGCTTTGGTATGTTGCATTATTTTGTCTAAGTGGCTTCTACAACTTCTGGGCAACTTGTTATTTCTGTTAATGTGAAATAAAGTTTCTGGATAAATCCCTTTGTGTTTTAACAAGAACTGATTCACAGAAAGTAAACAACAAAGGTCTATTTACTTATTATAAATTATTTTGGCTTTGTGACAGCCAAGACCCTATGTTTTCATGAGGAAACAAGATCTAACATTTGTGACATTTGAATATTTCCCGCTTTCTTTGGTGCTCCAGTGCAGGCTGGCAAACCTGCTGCAGGTTCAGGTAATATAAAATTATGGAAGATTTTATTTAACGGAATATGAAAACACTGTGATAACTCCAATATTCCCTGTAGTATTTAATTTGGCTTCAGTTCATTTTACACTTCTCAAAAACTTTCAGTCTTCACTGTGCTGAAAATCTGTCTTGTAGAAGTTATCAGAGGAGAAGACTGATATATTTTAGCATTTGGTTAAAGGGGCGCCTTGGTATTTGGTAAGACATAGGTGGTTTGGAATTGGGGAAAACCATCCTCTGGAAGTTTTGCTAAAAGAATTAGAAGTGACATAGTTATTAATTTTGATTTTTAAATTTATGGCCATTAGAATATTTTTAGGCTTTGTACAGACAATGGGGAAGCTTAAAATAGGAGACTAGCATTGACCAGTGGTTAATGTGTAGATAACTTTATTTATGGGCTTAGAAATATTAGTTTTTAAAAAAACCCACAAATGATTAGTCAGTGCATAGGCACCTAATTATAGCTAATAACACATAATAACATGTGAGAGCTCACACACTGATCCTCCAACCAGCACTGAGTCAATGCCTATGGACTACTTCCACAATGGGATTGTCACAGTAGCCATATTATATGTAATTAGTAGCAATCATAAGCACTGTAGATATCTCCCATGTCCTAAATACTATTATTCTAGCCTCTCTAGGTATTTTCAATAGTAATTCCACTCTGCACTCTCTGTGACTTTATGTGGAATTACATTCTGAAAGAGAAGGTTAAGGTTGTGTCATTTTGTGTCAGGCACATAAAAATTAGAAAATGCCAATATTGAGAAGAAGATAACCTGTGCAATTTTAAGTCAAATGCCTCGCTCTTTATAATACAGTTCTAAATAATGCTATTACATACACTTTTTCACAGCTCCAGTCCATGTGTGATTTTTTTCCCCACATTGTACTTGCTCATTATCCCTACCTCCACACAGAGTGCACGAGAGAGAAGCTCCGAGTTACCCACACTGATGCTTCAACAGCAGCTTGAAGGAATATTGCAAGAAATGTCCTGGCTAGCTGCTGCAACTCTAAGATAGAGGGTGCTCAGTGCAGAAAGAGTCTTTAGCAAATTCAGGTGCCAAAATATACCTCTGAGAATGTGAACACTTTTGCAGAGGTCTGTAATTTGGGCAAACCTTTGTAGGGACCACAAATGGTACATTCAACATATTTGCTAAATTTCAAGTTACTACCTCAAGGCACTGCTTTGTAACAGATTGGGGAATTCTTTTTAATATAGGCAAAACAATGTATTCTCTTTAAACTCTTTCCTGAAAATGGCTAAATTAGCTTAATTAAAATTCCCCCTTCCCCTGGTCTCCATCCCTCTAAAAAGATGTCGGAAACTGGAAAGTGGCATGGAAACCTAAAATGTTTAGCAGATTTCTAAGTAGTTTAAGTCACTGTTTTGTACTGAAAAGTGTAAGACACTGTTTACTATAAGAATTCCTATCTGCCCTCCCTAAAACAAAAAAAAAAAAGGATTTTTACCAAAGCTGATACTTGTAATGACATGTCACCCTCACTGTGCTTGTACCTCTTTTTATTCACCAGTCCTGAGCATTTATTTGTATGACTGAAGTTTTTTTGTACTATTCAAATTATTATAATAAATGGAATTAGTAAAACTCTGTTTCTGTTTGTGCATGAACAGCAAATGGGAAAATGACTAAATTGTACTGGTTTGTTCTTCATAATTCAGTCATTTCTACTTCAGTCTAGTTATTTTATTACTGTTTTTGTTAACTGTGTCAAACTGGTATTTTTTGTTTGTATCTATTTACTGTTGCTTCTTTTTAAATCCTTCTGGGAATCTAGAAATTGAGCTACCCAGTTGGTGAAATGTGTCTTGAAATTCACATCTGGATTTCAACCCACTCTAAAGATTCTGAAGTATTTGGGCTAAAGGGTTTTTGACTATTAACTTAGTAAGTTATCTCATGATGTCCACAAACCACTCATTTTTTAGTGTATGTCACTTCAGTTTTGCCATGTTGTTGGGCCCTCTATCTTATAATCTTGGCAAAGCTACATACAAGTCTTTTTTTGGCTAAACCATGGAGCTTATTTTCATGTTTTTGTAAAAAGCATTGGCTAATACTACTTCTGCATAAGAGAGTCCTCTCCTACATTATTATGTTCTGTTTACATCCAGTATTGGTGACATGTCTCTATATGTGTCTACCATCCTATCAATGCTGTGGGAGGCAGGAAAAGGATTTTATAATTTTTGACACATCCCTCATCCACTGTTCCTCATCCACTGTTTTGTTATAGCTTTGCCTCCATGCATCCATGGCTTTCCTGTTGAAAGACATGTGAGCAGAGACTCTGGTCTAAAGCAATTCAATACTGTGACCAGAATTCATTTCTAAGTATTGAAGGTTAGTGCTAGCATGGTTAGTAAAACTGACTGTTGACCAGGTGGGGATCCCATGTCACAACACCAGTTGACATCTCATTTTACATAAACTGCTGTAACCTGAGGTGAGCATTGGAAATTGTGGAAGAAGGCCTGGCTGTAGTTCACTGTGCTTGCGATGAGGCTGGGCTTTTCAAATGGAGATATCTGTTGGGTACAAATCATGTATATCCTTGTCTTGCAGTAGCAAAGAATGTAGTGACATTTACATTCACTATATGGCTCTTCACAACAAAAAAGATCCAGTAGAATCCTGCTAATTCACATAACTGGGAACAAGCATAAATGAAAAGTGTAAGGGTAATGCATGAGAAAATGTTCTTCGTTCATTTATTTTTTCAGGTGCAGTTTAAAATCAGTGACAATATTTCATAGTCTACTAGCTACTATGCTGAAATATACTGTGTTAAAAAAATTATTCTTATTGTGAAAATTCTTCACAGCATCTGCTGTTATTTGTTTGAAAGATAGGAGAACACAACTGGTACATAGATCATAAAGTCTGCAGTTCACTAAAGTGCAAATTGAAGAGGTTCTAATCCACACAGGAAAAACGATGCAGAAAAATATAAATAATTTTACATAACATAAATCAAAAGCTGCTGTGGCCAATCTGATATATGTGAATAGGCACACTGTGGTAATGGCATATTAGAGTTTTATACTTATTTTGTTCACCTTTGTGATCCCTGCTCTGTATCAATAGGGAATACCAGTAACACAAAGTGTGGTGCTTTTGCATGCTGCTATGAGAAATAGCTGATCAGTATCCAGTTCACTGTTTCCTAAGGATATTATTTCCATCTGCAGTATGATAGTTTATTATATCAAGTGGCTTACCAGTGTTACTTCATGCTTTAGTATGTATGGTCTTTTCACACTGATATGATATTAATCTATTATTTCATTAGACATAATATTGTCTAATGTTTTGGGGAGTCATCCACAGATGCAGGTAGGTTAGTGGGTTAATATATGTCTGGGGTGCTAGACTGTACAAAGAAATCCAGAATAGAAAAGCTTAGGAACCTAAGCCAAGTTTCTTTTTATGCAAGCAAAGTTATCTAATGGAGTTCAGAAGCACCTAGAACCTCATTAGATTTTCAGGAAAACAACCTGGGAATGTATAAAAGGAAAAGGAAATTGCAGAAGGGAGTATTGGGGTTATGAGTGATTACCAGGGATCCTGGTTTTCCCTGATAAAAAATTCAAATTCTCTGATAAAACCCCCACAATCCATGATTAAAATTAAAGGCCCCCTGACAGCCCCCTGGCCCTGCTGGTGCCCCTCACCCCTCCTCCCAACCCTGCTGGTGCCCCTCACCCCCAGCCCTGCCAGAGGGACCTGCAGCTGCCAGGGCTATGGGGCCAGGGACCTGGGTCCATAGCCCCCTGCCCCCAACAGAAGGCAGCGGCTGCTACAGCAGAGCAGAGCCCAGCTCCCCCTGCTGTCTGCCTGCTGTGTGCTCAGGCCAGGGGAGAGGGTGGTAGGCAGATCCCTACAGCTGCACACACTCCTGGGAGTGGACAAGTGGGGGGGGCCTGTGCCCCCCAGATCTGTGTGCAGGGTGGGGATGGGTACATGCTGAGGGCTCAGGCTCCCACCCTGCTGCAATCCCTCAGGGCCTCCACAGTCTGGCAGGAGCAACCCGGTACTGCAGAGAACAGTGGGGCCGCACACGGATCTCATTGATGCTGCAAGCTCCCCGCTGCTCTGGCGATGTGTCCCCTGTGCACAGTTGCAATGAGGGGCACAACTGCGCGCCACCACCCCCACTGCAGTCCCATGTGCAGGGGATGCGTTGCCAGGGCAGGGAGGAGCTTACAGTGGCAAACAGTTTTCCTGTGTGACCCCACTCTGCCCTCCAGTGTTGGGTCACACCCGCTGGGCTGCAGAGGCCCTGGGAGAGGGCAGCACAGTGGGAGCCAGAGCCTATAGAGGGCAGCCCACCCCCCCTACCCTATGCACAGATCTGGGGGCACAGGTGCCCCCCCCGCCCCCTGGCGGCAGGGAGCCGGCCCCTCCCCCACCACCTGGACAAGCTGCCCATGGCCCCTTCCCACTTCCTGCCAGGAGCCTGTGGCCATGCATTGCAGCCCCAATGCCCCATGCACTGCCCGGGTGGGCAGCAGCCCCAACACTGCCCAACTCCCTGCCTCCCTTCCTAAGGGGGCCCCAATTCCAGCCCCCCCCCAACTTACCTCCTGGACCTGTTCTCCAGGCTGCCTGGTGGCCATGTCCATGTACATGAACATGACACCCCCTGCCTGATAACCCTTCTCCCGCTCCCTCCCTGCAGGTTGGGACTCTGCCAGCCTGCAGAGGGATCGTTCCAAAACTGCAAAATCCATGGGTTTCTCCTCTAAAATGAGAAATCTGCATTTTACTATGGTAAGGAGAGAAACCCGCGTTTTACTCTGTTTTTTCTGTGGGAAATGGAAAACCCAGATCCCAGGTGATTAGTCAGATGAAGGTAGCTCAGTAGACAAAGAGGCTTGAGTTGTTGCTGAGTTGAGGTGCTCCCTGCCTTCCCCATCTTCTCATTCTTTCCTGCAAATTTCTTTGTAAGTTTTTGGATTTTTTTCTCTCCTGAAGAAAGGAGAAAGCTAAAACCCTTTGAGTTGGAAAAATGTTGATTCACTGACATTAAAACATTTTACAAGAACATCCTTGAACCTCACTCTTCCACCATTCAAATGAGTATTGTGACTAATGGGGTATGGATTCAGCCTCTGTCTCTGTAAATAATTATATCAGAAAGTGGAAGACTTCTAGCTAGAGAGATCACAACTCACCCACACCTATTCCAACTAGAGAGAGCAACAACTCACCAACACCTATTCCAGATTAGCCAACAGCCCAACGATTAGGGCATTTATCTGGCATGTAGAAAACTCTAGGTCAAATCTCTGCTCTGTTGAGGGCAAATGAGAACCCTGAAACTAGGACTACCCCATTCCAAACAAGCGCTGTAATCACTAGTGTGTCCTTAGATCTCTTGTTTTCCTTCTTTTTCAAAGAGAAAGAAATGTTTTAACTTTGTCCCAATGTAAAACAAGAACATATTGGAAATTTCAGGTTTTCACAGTTCAAAAAAGCAGTCCCCTTCCTGTCTCTCTGTCATTCATAGCCATCAATTCAAAAGTTGTAAACACCATTACATATTTTTTTTCATCACTGGCCAGACTCAGGAAGTATGACACATACCCATCATGTTCTATATACATAATTTGTTCTAGTTATTGCTTCACATGGGAGGTGTTTATATATTAAAAGCATAGTTGGTGAATGGCTACTGCAGTAAATTCAGTTTTGCCATAAGGATCATCATAAACATGACAGCACATTGTATCCTGAGGCTTCAATGTGTTTAGGAGTAATAGCAGGAGTGTAATATAGGACTCCCGGATGTTGTGGTGCAGACCATTGCAAATGTCCCTGAAAAATCTTCTATACATGTAACTAACCATAAATTTGTATACTGGTATACATCTGTACCCAGATTTAAAAAAGAAGAGCTGATAACCACTTATGAATGTTGTTGTAGTTACTTCTTGTACCCATTGTGGTAACACTGAGTGGCTGTCATCATATTGTGTTACTATGTAAGAAAGACAATGCCAGCACCAAATACTGTATAATTTTTGGCTTATGCCAGGAGAAAATATGAGAAGAAAAAGTGATGCACCACTGACCAAGTTACATTACTTACATCTGACATAGAAAATCAACTTGAAATAAGGCAGAAAACAAACGCAGTCTTTATTGACCTTACAGCTGCCTATGATGCTGTATGGCACCAAGGCCTCAAATATAAACTGCACTCTATGATACCCAACTACAAGCTACACGCTTTCATCATGAACATCATCTCCAGCAGATCATTTAAACTCATCACTAGCCAAGGAGAAATAAACAGAGTACACACTCTGAAGAATGGAGCCCCTCAAGGGTCAGTGCTAGCACCAGTACTTTTCAATGTATATACCTCAGACTTCCCACATACATCTAAGCAATACATGTATGCTGACAATGTTGCCTTAGTAGCCCAAGGAACTGATATGACATGACAGAATTGGAAAAAATCCTGAGTATTAACATGGAACTCTTCACTATCTCTGCAAGGGGCACTTAAAGTTGAGCATCAATAAATCAGTATCATCACTCTTCCACCTGGAGAACTGTCAAGCCAAGAGCACACTAAATATGAGAGTAGGCAACCACGTCCTTCCCCATGAGCATACCCCAACCTACCTAGGACTAACACTAGACAGTTCCCTTACCTATAAACATCACATTCAGAAGGTCAGCAGTAAAGTCTCTGTATGGGTAGCTGCCTTAAGATGTTTAGCTTGCATGACATGGAATGCCAATTTCAAAGTGCTCAAAACCACCACACTCACAATGATATATGCCCTAGCAGAATACTGTGTTTCTGTATGGTCCACAAGTCACCACACTAAAAAACTCAACACTGTACTTAATAGTGTCCTGAGACTTATAACAGACTACACAACTTGCACACACAGGGCACGCCGACACATGCATTTAAGTGCAACTAAATTTAATGTGCATTAAACTAATGCACATGAAGTGATTCTTGGCAGGTGTCTACACATACAGAGACTAGGCACTAAAGTTAGTCCCAAGTCCCTGCAGCCCTGCCATGTGCCCCTGTGGCCTTTGGGGGAGCTTCAGCATCTGACCACATGGCTGCCATCTGGGAAACTCTGATCCTTGGCCAGTCCCTTCCCTGCCCAGGAGCCCCAGCAGCTGGCCCCAGCAGGACCCGCCTTCCACCCAGGCTCCAGGACAGCCATGCTCACTCAGCAGGACTCCAGGGCCCTGGCTGCAGGAGGTCCTGCCTGACCACCTCCTCCTGCGCTCCTCATTTCAGCCCACCTGCCCCATTGCCCACACACTCCCCACCCCCAGCACCACTCTCAGGACATACACATGCTTGAAACAGAAAAACTTGATTATCCTCTCAACACCTGCCCCCGTCCCTCCCCCCTCAACAAACAAAACCACCTCCACCACCCTCCCCACCCACCAACAGTAAAAAACCCACTTACAAGTGGGAAACTATATACGAGAGTAAAACTATATACAATACTTTGGGTTTTCTAGCCCTGAGTGGAAGGTGGGGGTTAGGGGGCAGGGCCCCAGGGCAGATGCCCAGCACCCCACCCCTTGTTCAAGCTGAACAGACTAAGGTCTGTATATGAATGCTTCAAAACAACATTTTACAAAATGAACATCTTGGACAGCCCCCTATGAGAAAGCAGTGTCCAAAAAAAGCACTGCACTTAATCAAAAGCTGCAATCTTTACAAATACCCAGATGGGGCTTTCATTATGGGGCAGATAGAATCTGCACATTGAACAATAATACTAGACAGTGGCTCATAGATTTAGAAATTGATATCTGATGCCGCACGAAAACAACAACATAAGAAGAAAACAAGCAAATGTTGGAAAGGACAACATGTCAGGGAACAGGAAAATATGAGCATCAGTTTTAGTAAATACAGAGCAAGTCCAAATCATTCTCATAGGTCTTAAATGGGATTTAGGTGGAATTTGGATGCCTAAGGCCCCTGACACACATTACATTTAAGACATGATTAGCAGGTTAATCGTGCCTTAAATAATAACCTGGCCATTCGTTCAAGTCAATTTAAGGCATACAGTAAGCAACTTACAAAATTAGTCCACATAATTTGTAACAACTGTTTAGCTTGTTTGTATCACATCTTAAATTGAATGGGTGACAGGGTGGGGCTGGCCCATGACCCACTCTGATGCTCAGGATCCAGTGTCAGGGAGTGTCAGGATCCAGCATAGGGCAGCCCCAGGGTCTGGAACATAGCTGTTCCCTACTCATTTGGACTGGGGGCAAAACCAGTCCCTGGACTCCGGGCCCCGTCTCAGCCCCTGGAGGCAGATGGGATGTGAGGTGAGCTTGACACTGGAGAGCATTTGCCTGATCTCGGGTTAACTGCATCCCACACCTTTAAAAACTATAGGTGTCTTTACATGTTCTCTGGGGGTGGGTACTGCCCAGCAAAATGTCCCCATGTTCCAGGACCTGTAACACCCATGCATGCCCCACAGCTGGGATTGGGTTTGTAAAAATTGTGTGCGCTACCCAGCTAGGGCTTTGACAAGCAGCTGATTGTTGGCTAGGGCCTGAACCAGACTGGGGCCAGTTCCAGGACCCAGTTCAGTTCTCAGCCCCAGTTGACAATTGGCTGATTGTGAGTACCCAACTTTCAGCTTACTGGTACAGGGGGAGCCTGGGATCATGATCATGCAGGCTTCTCCTGCACTGGCAAGTAAAGCGAAATTGGGATCTAATCCCTAATCCCAAAATTGCATGTGTGGCATGGCAGGAAGCATGACTGTTGGGATTGCGAATCAGATCCTATCACACCTTTAAGTGAATGTCCATCAACAGTTTAAGTCACAAAACCAATTCTGATCAAACCCACTCTAGTGGCAACAAAACAAGTTAGGTGCCTAGAATGAAATATCCCAATTTTGGCCTGAAAAATTTCCTACGCATTTATACTTGACTTTTTGAGCATGCTCAGAAGGGATCCAGTTTGAGCAGCTGGGTGCTCAGTTTGGATCCAGATAGTACTGGGGAAGTGCCTAAAGTCCACACAAAGCACACTTACTCACAAATAGTGCTCTGAAAATGCAGAACATTGGTAGTGCCCACATTTTCATTAGAGAACTTGCCCAGGAAGTAGGAGGCAATTTCTAGGCACTTCACAACCTGAAGGACACACCTGTATCTCCCACTTTCTAGGAGAGTGCCCTAACCATCAAGCTATAAAAGATTCTGAATGTGGACACCCCAGGTGGCCCAATTGAAGCTCAGTTGAAGCATGGTTCATGATGTATGCAGAGATTGAGTAAGAGAGATCATGATTCTGTAGTCTAGTGAGCAAGGCACTCTTCAGTGAGGCAGGGAAACCTATTTTCCTGTTCTTGCTGTTGAGTGCGCTCAAGTTTTGGCTTGTCTTTTTTTGCAGTTTCACCTCCAGGGCTATGCATATACCTATTAATATGTGTCCCCTACCCACGTCCTTGCCTGCCATACTGTTTCAAGTCTGGGAAATTTCTTGTGTGTATTTTTATTTTGTGTGCATGCTGTTGAATTTTTTAAGAAATTACAGATGATAAATAAACAAGAAACTCCAAAGAGAATACCGCTCCTCCTCCCTCACATTGTATCAAACTGAAATAGCAACAGCGTTTTTGTGGGCATTCTCTCTGTCGAATTATATGTAATAGAATGCTTAGCTCCTGCAAAATTAGGAAAAATATTTGGGACAGGGAGAAAGTGGAATTACCATTACATACCATTAAGCCTAAACATTTCTGCTTTGTAGCCTATGGATAAAATTTCAGCTGTGATACTGTCATCCATGATTTAACAGCAGCGTAAAGGTGTTACATTCCCTACAGGGTTCACTTGTTAAAACGTTTTCTCCTAAGCAAACTAAATTGCACGAAGATTCTCAGAAAATCCATTCAGTGGTGTCAGTGCAGTAATTTGGGGAATTTTTTTTTTTGTTAAAGCAATGGAAGACAAATTATATTAATGCAAAACTCTATGTAATTTTGTTCATGGGGATGCAATGTATACCTCAATAATCTTCAATAATCACTTGTTTTTAGGGAATGCAGCACCATGTAGAACTATGCCTCTCAACTGCCATTGAAACCAGTGGGAATTGATTACCTAATCCTAAAGGATTAATCAGTTGTTTGGCTAATCAACATACTTGCTGTTTCCATGTAAGATCACTTACCTGTTGCAGCTGGATGGAGTGTGGCCACTCTGATAGATGCTATTGTTAAAATAGTCTGTCTTATGTCTTTGTATGTTTTGTCTTGTGCCATAACTGCCTTCACAAGGGACTCAAAAAGATTGTGTAAGTTCCCTTTGAAGTTCACCTAAGTACAGAGGAGATCAAGACCTGTTTGCCATATCAGCCTTTAAAAAGAGTGCTGACCACTCATGTACAGGTGAATTTTACCATCTGTGGACGAAGTCTTTCATATAAAGAGCTTAATATGTATATGCCAGGCATCAGATCCATACATTATTAAAAAATCCTGATATCCTCAATACTGTTATGAAATTGTAACTTGCCCTTCATTCTATTTAAGCTAACATGTTTTTTGGTGTCTTCCCCTTTCCCTAATCTGACTCTAGATCAGACTGTAGGTCACATAAATAATTCCATTGTGTGTTTCTAAAATAAAAGTCTTTCTTCAACAAAGGGTACTAGTGCCAAACCAATCTACTGTTCATGAGGTTGGAGATTATTTGATTCATGAAGAACCATCTTATCCTAGTTTTCCCACATGCCTAAACATCCTTATAAATCAGCTAGGAGTTTAAGGAATGCTGGCTTACAGTTTGTGCCCTACAGCCTTTGTTTCCATTTATCTAATTTATTTTGGTTTCTATGGTAGTTTTATATATAGGTGCATCTCTTGTAGCTGAATTAAGCCCTTAAAACTTTCAGATTTAGAACGCTGCTCAAAATCTGAGGTCCTATTTTTAATTGACTGGGGCAAAAGTATGAATTCTAGACTGCTGTGGTGGTGGTTTTTTGCTTTGATTCCCCTATTAGGTGTAATAGCAGGTCTTTCATGCTCTCAAATATCTCCTAATTTCTTTAAAGTAACAGTTCCTAGAGACACTGGATTATGGGAAAACCTCAGCTTTCATTTAAACAAAAAAAAGTTTCCCTCTGGTTATGGTGGAAGAAGCTTGAACCTTAACGGCTCAAAAATCAGATGTAAAAAGAGCCCAAGATTTTATTTATTATAAAACTAATTAAGTTTAAAATAATCTTGTGAGTGTTTTAGAGCTTAAGTCATGATAGGTGTGTGTACTTTATGTGCATGTCTGTAGTTGGCAAAACCGTATTGTCGAGGCATAGATATTTTGGGAGTGGTTCCAAGTTATGTATAATATTGAAAAGAAAAGACAAGAAACTTCACAAAATGCATTAATTTTCTGGGAGGTAATGGAGAAACTCAGATGGAGGTATGGCATGCAGGGGTAGGGTAGGGATCAGTGGTGTGGAATCACCCCATTATTTGACCAGGCCATGGGAGCAGCAGCCAGGGACTTTTTTTAAGTCCCCAAAGCAGGCAAGAATCCCATTCGCTGCCTGCTCTCAGCACCTCCTCTGTTCCCTTCTGTCCTCAGTAGCATGTCCCCTTCCCTGCCCACTGGTGCTGCTGTCCCTGGCTGATTCAAGAGCTTGCAGGTGGCTAGGGAAGTGCTCCAGAGCAGCTCCTACTGCACTCCAGCTGGAAACAGTAGCAGCACAGGGGGTTCCTCTTCTCTGTCCAGTCCCCCCAGGTATTCCCTGTCAGCCCAACAGCAAACCACTGCCACCTCTGCTGTCCCCAGCTGCAGTAGCTCTGGAGACTGCCCCCCAACAACCCTCCCAATCCATTTCCCAGTGGGGGGGGGCCTCCAAAGCTGCTGCAGCCAACCTCTGCAGGGGGCAGCAGTAGTGGCAGGGCGGGGGGGCCGACCTTCCCCAGGGGGGGGGGGCCTCCAAAGCTGCGGCAGCCAACCTCAGCAGGGGGCAGCAGTAGTGGCAGGCAGGTTGCCCAGCCCCATATTTGTTCCTAGGCTGGCAAGGAACACCCAGAGAGATAAGGTAGAGAAGAGAAACCTGCCTGCCACCATCACTGTTCCCATTGGATCCTCTCTGGAACACCTTCACCCCACACCTGGATTAGCTAAGGACAGCAGCAGCAAGGCAGGGGGGAATGGTAGGGGAGGGGTGGGTATGCTGATACTGGGGGCAGGGGAGGGGACGACGACAGGATTTTTACCTGATTTGGGGACTTTAAAAAATTCCCCACTCTGCCCAACTCACAGAGGGGAGCTGGGAGTGGGGGTGCAGCCACCCGTTCAGAGCTGGTTGTTATTTCTGTATCCCACTTTACAAAATCCTGGATCTGCTTATGGTGATATGATTAGGGATAGGCCAGAAAGATCATTTTAGTAGCAGTGATTTGAATGGATTTGAGTCATAGGCAGTGCCTATATCATTAGAGAGGAAAAGATTGCAGTAGTCCAAGAAGGACTTAAGAACCCAAATCAGTTCCAGTCATGTGAATTCCAAAGAAAGATGAATTTTTAGGAATGTTGAAGGAAGCAGGCATGGTCAGTCAGGACAACTGCCTGGATGCATGGGGCTCAGAGGTATGATGCAGGGGAAAGTTCCAAAACTGGGTTGCTTACATCAAGAATGCCTTGCTTTATATTCAAGTGAGCTTCATCCTGAATACTATCAGCTGCAATGTTCATGTCAAGTTCAGCATTCTTGGGCTGGTGGAGAGAAAGGGATGTAACATGCACCAATAGCTCAGTCATTTCCCAAAAGAAAGACCAAGTTTCAGGTGGAGTTTGTTTTAGCCTCTACAATAGCTACCTAGGTACAGGTTTTTTTTATGTGGTACATGTGTTTCTGGAAAATGGTGCATAACTTGAATTTGCATAAAGGGAGCCCACTTTACAATGTAACAAATAGGGATACATTCCAAGACCTCAACTGTACTGACCCCCAGACCCATTTCTACCCCTTTTCCAAGACAATTTTGGTACTCACCAACAGTGAACAGTACACACAAGCACGCAGTGGTGGTGAATGTTACCATAATGGGGATGACAACTACAGAAACACATGTCACAGACAACGAGGGAGGAGCAGAGATCCATACAGGAGCCTATATTTTGGTGCATGTCACTCCCACAATGCGCTGCACAAAGCAGCTGACTGAGGGCTTCTACCACACTGATTACATAAGAGTGAATTTACCTTCCATATAACACATTTTTGGTTAAAAAAAAGGGTCATTGCATAAGAGCGAATTTGCACATACAGAACCCACATAAAGTGAGGGAAACCTGTATTAACATTAGATACTAAAAATGTGGATGTAGTACAAATGCAAATATAAGCTGTTGTGATTACCAACCAAGGAAATCAAAATGGATTTAATGAGAGACTTACAATTTTATGAAACATGGTTGATAGTCTAAGAAGTGCAAAAGCACTTCACGTTTTCAAATATAACCAGAAAGGAAAAGTTTGAACACTGGGTAGCAGAGAGACATTATATGCTTCAGTTGGAGTACAGCAATGACAATGAGATTCAGTGCTTAGAAAAAGTTCTTTCAAATGTCAACTACTGAGAAATTAGATTGTAATTAATCCCTCCTTCTTCAACTGATTGAACCATACCTATATAATACTTAGCCTTCGCAAGAGAAGGCTGAGAGGGGATCTAGTGGCAATCTACAAATTTATCAGGGGGGGACAGCAAGGAATAGGAGATGTTCTATTTACCAGGGCACCCCTTGGAGTTACTAGAAACAATAGCCACAAACTGACAGAGAGCAGATTTAGATTAGACATCAAGAAGAACTTCCTTACTGTAAGGGTTACCAGAATCTGGAATGGGCTTCCAAGGGAGGTGGTGCTCTCCCCTACCTTGGAGGTCTTTAAGAGGAGAATGGACAAGCACCTGGCTGTGGTCACCTGACCCCAGCGCTCTTTCCTGCCCAGGGCAGCAGGTTGGACTTGATGATCTACTAAGGTCCCTTCTGACCCTAAACATCTATGAAATCTATTAAACCTATTTAAAGGTACAGGGATAAGCCATTCACCTCTATGGGTAATGATTTGATCCTATATTTGCATGTTTGCTAACTGGTGCAAATTCAGTGTATGGTTTCAAAGATGTTCAGTTTATACAATTATATAAAAACAAAGGGGATAGAAATGACTGAGACAACTATAGCGGTATCTCCCTGTTGAACACAGTCGAAAAAATGGTCACTCGCATCACACTCCCTAGGTTGAGTCTGTAGCTTACGGGTGGGCAAAATATGGCCCACAGGCCAGATCTGAGCCACCAACTGATTGTATCTGGCCTGTGGCTGCCCCAGTGCTCTGCATGGGGCCGAGCCCCCAGGGCAGCCTGTGCCGCGCTCCCACCAGATGGGTCCAGCCCTGGTCAGAACACATAATTTCCTGGTGGGGATGCTCCTGCAGTGCCCAGGTACTAGTTAGCTCCCACCACCTCCAGAGGTTTCTCCTCTTCCTCCTCCAGGCAGCATGTAAGGCCGGGAAGCAACAGCCAGACACAGGGAAGCTGCAGCTGGGTGACTTGTGCCCCAAGTGCATGGGGCTCCAGCTCCTGGCTGCCTTCCACTCACTCTGCCCACCCAGTGCAATGAGCAGCCACCTGCAGACAGGTGAGTGTGTGGAAGGCAGCCCTGCCGGGAAGCTGTGTATACTGGCTGGGGCCAGGGTGGATGTGGGTAGGCCAGAGCAGGCGGATCTTGGCCCTATGCGGAGGGCTGTGGGGCAGCCATGGGCCAGATGCAGGGGAGCGAACTGCACCTGCACCACACTGCCTGTAAAAGGGGTACGTCTTAGCCCCTGTGCATCTGACTAGACCTCTTATGTGTACACCATGATCCAGAAGATAGACAGTTTCCTATCCTACGTTCCGAGACTGCCCCACATCAGATTATTCCCTTCACACACGCCAAAAAACAAACTGTATACAAGGCTCTTCCTTACAGTTTCATGGAGATAGGTAACATTCCCATTAGAGGAGAACAGCATGAACTTTGTGGTAACAGATTTATCACTGGGCAACTTATACAGAGTAGCAGAATATGACTTAAAAACATATTTACTTTTACCTCTCCAATGTATGAGCACCAGATATAGCTTGATAAATTACACATTATTATTTGCAATTCTCTGGGCATCGTCCATCTCTGGGCATCGTCCATCTGAAGATTTCAAAGCACTTTATAAACATCAGTCATCACAATATCCATGCAAAACAGGCATTGGTACCCCTATTCTACTGTTATCGTCAGATTAAAGTGGAAATGTGTCAGGTTGGACATCCAAAATATGAGACATTCAACTTCAGTGACAGTTTCTGAAAGCATTAGTTTAGTTTGGCAAAGGTTGCATAGAAAATTAATGGTAAAACAAGTAATGTGACATCTACTTAGTCCAAAAATTGCTGGATAGCTTTGCCCAAAACTAATTAGCTGAAGGTTGGAACTGGACTTTGGAAATCCTGAGCTAAAGATCACCTGCGAAGAATGACTAGTAGTGCCATCTACTGTAGGCATAAAGAACCATTGGGTTTTTTTTGGATTGGATGTCAGAACAAAAAACCACAGGGTTTTTAAAAACTAATGACTGAAGACACTAAAGATTAAAACCTATGACAGGAAGGTTAAAGACCCCATACGCAGAGAAAGAAATAGATGCAAAGTTCCCGAGAAACTTACAATTCTGAAGTAAAGGGTTCATGTAGGAGAGAGAAGGAGATCAATGGAAATGTTTCTATGCAGTGAAACAAAAGGAAAACGGGGAATTGTGTTTGGGGAGAAAAAAACAACACCACAAACATAAACTTCATCTGTGCACCTCTTTTTAACAGATAAGGTCCAATGGTAAGAAACTAAGTAGAAATAAATAGTAGAGTGGCTAGAGTGTTTTAAGTGTCTGAGCAGATCCCTGTGGTCTGCTCATAGTCATCATCCATCAGTGTGTATCAGAGAGAAAATGAGAAGTGATTTTTTTTTTTATGTTCTAATAAATAGGCAAGTTCAGCGGCTTCTGATTCCATTTGGCTTTTGGTCTGGTGTATTTGTTTGCAAGAAAGTAGAACCAATGCTAAGTAAAATCAGCTGAAATATTGTTAAGAGCCTTAACCATATAAGGACCTGTTACCAATCCAAAGGCTTGTTTTGCTGGTTTTTTTAAATAAGGAAGAATATGCTGATATCTCTTTCTTTGGCCCCCTCTACAGATAAATGCATGAGATCTAATGCGCAATTCACACAATCATGCCTCTTGCTATGCCACATGTGCACGGCAGGAGGCACAATTGTGGGATCTTGAATTAGATCCCATTGAACCTTATTGCAGGTGCAGAGGGAACCTGATCCCCATCTCCTCCTCAGGGCTGGAGTAACCCTTTAGTGGATCCAAGGCAAGCAAACTCGGGCTCCCGGCTGGTCGAGACCCCACTCCCTTCCTGGTGCTGCTGCCCGTGGGGAGTGGGGCTCGGAGCTGCCACTGGGAAGCAGCTGCTGTGGGGGAGAGGCTGGCAGAGGGGAAGGGAAGGAGGATGGGGCCATTCATGCCACTGCCGCAGAAGGAAGGACACAAGGCCCCCTGCAACTCAGAGCCCTAGGCATGTGCCTAGTTTGCCTATGCATTAATCCGGCCCTGCTCCTCCTGCACCAGCAGGAAGCCATCCCCCATGGATGGGAGCCCCACACACAGCACCCCAGTTGAGGGGCTCCTCTCCATGGGAGGTTTCCCCACACTCTGGGATAGGAGGATCACCCCTAGGCCAACCCTCTGGCCCTGGGGGTTTCCCTGCACTCTGGAGCCCTAGGGATTACAGCAGCCACGATCCCCAGCACTGGGGGGTTTCCCACACCCCAGAGCCCTAGGGATTGCAGCAGCTACAATCCCAAGTGTTGGGGGGTTTCCTGCACCCCAGAGCCCTAGGGATTGCAGCAGCTGAGATCTCCAGCATTGTGGGGTTTCCCGCACCCCAGAAGCAGCCAAGATCCCCAGGCAGCACACAGGGGGTTCTGCACCCCGCAGCCCTAAGGATCGTGGCTGCCACAGTCCCTAGGGCTCCGGAGTTTGATGCTGGGCCTGGTGCACCCCTCAGCTGACAGGGCTCCCCACAGAGACACCCTGCTAGCCCTAAGGATTAAAGCTGGGGGAGATCCCTGCTGTTAGGGTCAGACACTGACCAGCTGATCAAGTTTACTTCATAGCTTCTGTACTTCTACTTCGTAGCAACTGCGCGTGCAGCCGTGGCCTGAGGCACCAGCCCACTTCCCCCCCCCCCACGCTCACGCAACTGGGCGAGACCGGCCCTGCCCCAGCCGGCCTGGGGGCGGCGCTGCTACACCGGCCCGCTCCGCTCCGGGAAGGGGCGAGCGCTGTGTGCTTCTGTGTGTCGATTTGCATAGCGGCCGCCCGGCTCGGATGTGACTGGCGGGCGCAGCCCCCTCCGGAGCCTCTGATT
>NW_005841829.1:3523733-3535002 GCF_000455745.1 Alligator sinensis
GCCCCGCGCCCGCCGCTTCGCCCGCCCGCTCGCTCGCTGCCCCGCGCTCGCCCTCGCCTGGCCGGGCATGGAGGCGGTGCCTCACGCCCCGCCCCGACATCTAGCCTGGCCCAGCTGAGCTTCCTCCTTGAAGGTGCCAGTGGCGGCAGGGACCTGCTCCTTCCCTCTCCTTCCCTCGTTGGTCTTGGCCGTGGCCGGGAGGATCACCATTGTTTCCTATGGCTGGGACGTACAGTTCTACTCTGAAGACCCTGGAGGATCTCACCTTGGACTCTGGTTATGGGGCAGGGGATTCCTGCAGGTCCCTCAGCCTCTCTTCCTCCAAGTCCATCTCCCAAGCCTTCCCGTCGGCTCAGCACCGAGGCAACTGGTGGTGCTACTCCGGCTCCATGAACAGTAGGAATAACAGCTGGGATACCGTGAACACCGTCCTGCCCGAAGACCCCGAGGTGGCAGATCTCTTTGCCAAGTGTCCGAAGCTGCCGGATCTCGAGGAATACCCTTGGGCGGATGAAGACGTGGGGAAGATCCTCCGCAAGGGGAAGGGGGAAGGCAGCCCCAGGAGCTTTTCTCAGGAAGCAGTCAGGAGGCTGTCGCAGTTGCTGAGGAGGGCGCTGATCAGGGTCTCCAGGGAGGCCCAGCGCCTGAGCGTGATGCACTCCAAATGCACCAGGTTCGAGGTGCAAAGTGCCATCAAGCTCATCCAGAGCTGGTCGTTGTCCGAAAGTTGCGTTCTGGCGACCGTCAAGGCCCTTTCCCTCTACAGCATGAGCGCTGGAGATGGGCTGAGGAAAGGCAAGTCAGCCCGCTGCAGTCTCACCTTCTCTGTCGGGAGGTTTTTCAGGTGGATGGTGGACACTTGGATCTCGGTTAGGATCCATGAGTACGCCGCCATCTCCTTGACAGCCTGCATGGAGAACCTGGTGGAAGAGATCAAGGCCAGGGTGTTGGCAAGTCAGAGCCCAGACGGAGGAGGAGGTGAGATCTCGGCTGAAGTCCTAGAGATGGTCATCAACAATGATGCTGAGCTTTGGGGAGTACTGCAACCCTACGAGCATCTCATCTGTGGGAAAAATGCTAATGGTAAGGCCCGGTTATGTGTATGTTACCCTCAGGTCAGCTAAATGTGTTCTTTCCTTCAGAATAAATAGGTACCCCAGGCCCATTTCTTAGCTTGTGCTGTGGTGTAGTAGTTGATACCTGTGCAAAGGAGGTGTAAAACTCTGCCAAATCAGAATGGTGGACTATTACGGGCAGCACAGGTGTAAATTGTGACACGAGGTGTGATGGCAGCGGAATACAAAGCTGTACGATATTAACAGATTTTTAAAAAATCATATGTGAAACTGTAATTAAACTTCCTGCCAGCTGCCCTTTGAGAAAATGAACATTTCAGAGAAGGAGAGAGTGTGTGTATGCCTCCAAGTGCCCATAGGGGAAAGTTGCATTAGCAAACTTTGAACTGTATTTTCATTTTTTAAAAAATCCACATGCCACACACACAGCTCATTTTCGTCTGAAGAAGAGCCTGCCAGTATGCTATAATGACTGATGTTGAGAGTTTTGTGGGGGCAGACTTAGTGATTTTAAGTAGGCTGTTCCTCACATAGTCTATAGAAGGAAAACAAATTTGAAGTGGATTTTCTAGCCAATAAAGAAGGCAACTCCCCCCCCAAAACAATCAAATGTGTTATTTAGGCTCTGCTGCTGTGGAGGGTATGCTGTATAATGAGTAAATTAAACTATAACAAACTGCACTTAACCCACCAAAATGAGGATTATAGGATAGTACTGGAATAATTGGAATAGCAGAGCATTAAAATGCTTACCTCTATAATCTGATTAAAACAGGAGACAGTTTTTAAGCAGTTAAGCAAATAAGCAGATAGCAGAGGAATCTCAGCATTTTCCCTTGAGACAAAGGTTTAAGATTTTGATAGCTCTGCGGGGAAGCTGCAGTGTTTCCATTTGTACCAGAGGATGGCATACTTAAGAGCAACCAAAGTCTTCTAGAAAACTTCCAGTCATTTAGTTTAAAAAAAAAAAAAAAGACTTGTTTACACTGCAAGGTTTTCTGTCATTTTTGCCTTACATAGGGGAAAAAAAGGTGAGGGGAGAGGGCCAAACCTGCCCTGCACTACACAGGTGCAGTAGGGAACAAGACTTATGCAGCTTCATACCCATTACCCCATGCATTAGCAAATTGCCCATCAATGCATTTTCTTTGTACATCACCTTAGCTAGGCAGGAGATGTGAGCCAACATAGCTCCATGCCTTCTTCCCCTATAGGTGCCTCTATCAACTACCGGCAGGACTTTGTCTAATGTGTGGGAGAGGAATACAGCAAATACTCTGAAAACGTGGAATTGTCTGTAAAACATGATGGCTTTTTTGGAATGCTACTTTGGCACTGGCGAAATCCATTGCAGTAACTTGCATCAAGTGAATATGTGCATACATTTGCCTGTTTTTAAAACCCTTAACTCTTTGGTGAAGCAACTGCAGAGGTTTTAGGAAAGAGCCTAGCATATTTTGTTAGCTGCCAAAACAAAAACTGATAATCCTATGTGGATCATGAGGGGATTTGTAGTTACTCTTCCACTCCCTGTCCACATTGTCTGGAGTGAAATATTTCACGTTGCGGTTCCACAGAAAAAAGCTTGTGCTCTAGCTGTCTATGATCTCTGCTCAGTACTTCTGTCATGCAGTTTCTGTGTTAGATAAAGAAGAGAGAGGGAGGCAGAAGGGAGTATTAATTCACACTATTGCTGATTTATAAAGTCCCTTTGCCTGAACAGAAATCTGCTATTGGAAGACCAGCAATGAATGAATGAATGGAACCTGGTGTTAGGTGGAAACATAAACAGCTATGCAAGGAAATCATTATAAATATTCAAAATGCCAAGTGGTCAGCTATGATAACACTCATGTACTTGAATACTAAGCAGTGATTGGCCATGGAAAAGGCTGGTTTCTTTCTTTTTGTTGCTTCTCTTGCTGATCACTCTTTAAACAACTATATTTATTTTTGTTATGCCTGAAGATTATAATGTGCTTTTGTGCACATTTAATTCAATTTGACAGTGTGCTGTCTTAATACCTGACCTGAAATGTAAAAGTCAGGAAATCTTCTAAACTCCATCCCTTGCAGTTTCAACACAAAGCGGTTTTGAGATAAATGGCTTGAAAGGATGTCTTCATCTGGGTAGATCCAAGAGCTGAATGTTGGGTAGCGATACCATACTTTATTCAAATACCTCTCCGCATTCAGAGAATGCTTCTGTCCTCTTGGCTTTCCTTCTGTAACAAAAACATGTTAATAGAGAACTTCTGCAGACAAGGCTTGTTGAACATTTATCATGTATTATATCATGTTTTATATTTATTTGATATAATACATAATTCACGTTTCAGTCAGACTTTCCAATCTCCCGATGAAATCTTTGTTTATTATGCAGGAAGTTATATTGGATGATCCTAATAGTCCTTTTTGGCTTTATAATACAGTTTTACGTTTATGTCAGGATGTTTTCTAATTCCTCCTTTGAGTTTGAACGTTAAGCAAATCTCTAACTCCCTGCAATTTCACAAGATACAATGGCCTGGTCATACATTCCTTATTCACATAAATCTCTCATTAAGAACACTGGGTACAGTCCAGCCTGTATTTTCCACAGAAATGAATCTAGAGTCTCAAAACTTTGTGTTCTTTATTATGGAGAACACATTTCTAGTACCAACTTGCGTGCAGGGTGGAGGGTTTCAAAATCTGTAAATGCTTTAGAATGGCTTGCTACGTATGTAAATACTTTGGGATAGAATTTTTGTGATAGGTTGTTGGTTGTAAATTGCTTTTTATTCATGTAACTACTCACTGTCTCTCTGAATAGTATTTGGCTCAATGCAAAATGCTTGTAAAATGGTACCCTCTCTGTAGGGCTGCAAATGAATACAGTACTTGTCACACTATTAAAGATCATGTAATATTGTGTACAAATTAAGAGGTAGCCAGATTCCCTGCTTTATGAATTTGGATAAAATAAACACTGGGAAAAATACATCTATTACCAATAGATCCCTTTGTTTTCAAGCAACTACAGTCAAATTTTCTTCCCCTAGGAGCAGCTTAGCCACTAAGCCATATTCTGCTTTTGGTCATGTTAGTATAAACATGGAGAACATCCATTGAAAGCAAGAGGACTCCGTTATATTTACAATAATACCCCCCAAAAATTTGGCCCACTATGTTCAGCAGTCTGGAAGACTTCACTATAAAAACACTGGTGTAGAAAAAGGGGCCTTTCATGTAGCCAGTAATTCCCAATGGGGAAACATCAAGGAAGATAATCCATATGCTAAAGCAATTCACACCTATTGTGGTGTCAGTACAGGTTTAGTAAATTCCCTTTGTGCACAAGGATGGTGAGGTTAGGGAGTAGTTATTCTGTCACAAAATTTACAGGGCACTTTCAGAATACATGCCTGGGAACAGAAATTCATAACTATAGTGGACAGTAAAAAATCTGGACTTAATATACACAGTGGTGTTATGTCTCATTACAACCTTGCAAACACTGCTAATCATGTCACTGTGCTTCCCAGGTAATAACTACCCCCATCTCAATGGTCTTGTTCTGCCACTAACTAGATTGCTTATTCTACTGAGCTTCTTTTGTCTTATAAGGGTCCCTGTTTTCATCTCTTCATTCATAGTTCACAGCTCCTCCTCCATCCCTCCAAGCAGACTGTTTATATTTACATTGAGTCTTTTCTGTAATATTTAGCTCTGCCTGCATCTGCTGCTCCTTCAGACCTGAGGAAGGGCACCAGATGCCCAAAGGTTTGTCTAATACCTCTCCCAGCTATACAGTTAGTCCAATAAAAGATATCACAAAAAAGCCTTGCCTTTTGAACATTTCCTAGACCATTCTAACCTTGTGTCAATACAAGCGTCTGTAAGGCTCACCAGTGGAGGTATCTGCAGTTTGATGCGGCTAGTGGACAATTTTCAAAGATAAACTAAATATAAATGTAGAAGCTGGCTACAGAGAAACAAAAAGCATAGATGTAAATGATGAAATTAAATGATAAATATTTGAAAAAGCCATCAAGATGATAAAAGATCAAGAATGCTGTGCTTCGGTTTCTACTAATTGGATAAAGCCATCAGTCTTCTCTGTACAGTCTCTTAATTTAGCTGCAGTTTGCAGGATAGCTAATACATGCATCTCCTGTAGTCTGATTCTGGAATCCCTGCGCACTCATATTTCATACTGAAGCTTATGGGAAGTTTGTGCGTGCAAGATCATGGCCGCTTGTCAGGATCATGTGTTAAAGCAGTGGTTCTTAAACTTTTTAGACTCAAGGCAGCCCTCAGAAATTGCCAGCTCTTAGCTTTCACTTGTTTCTTGACTACCAAAAAAATAATAGAACAGTCTTTTGTTGGAAAGAACTCAGAAAGACCACAGCAGATCAGAATGGTTTTGACACTATATGACACTATTTGAAATCCCTGGGTTTATTTTATGAAATGTGTCTAGGTTAGGTTTTTGCATGTCTAATAGTGCTAATATTTGCGTGATATGTCACATAACCCTTAAAAGGATCTTGTGATACTCCAGTGTGCAACTGTCCCTGGTTGAGAACTGTGGTAAAGAGATAAACCAGGGTGAACTCTTCAGTTATTTTCCACTTCTGTTAGACTGGGATATGGGGACAAATTCTTGTTTTTCCAAAAAAACCCCAAAACTTATGCTAAGGCTGGTAATGTGCATGATGAGCAAATTAGACCTTAATTTAAAATTGTTTCCAAAATTCTTGTACATATTAAGGGTCTGTTTTGATTTCTGGTTTCATATCGTTTAAGTCTGAGGAAAATCAGACTCTAGGCTGCTTGGGGCTCAGTTTAACTTGGATATATGAAATTTGAGTGGGATTTGAACTCTTGGCTTCAAAGACACTGTCAAAGCTGGCCAGTTAATCTAATCTCTCTAAAATCGGCACGTTTGCTGTATGAGGTCAGTATTCTTCAGGTGTGTCTAACTATGCAGCAAAGTCTCCGAGGTCAATGGTTCTCAACCTTTTTTGTACCAGGACTCATTTGTAAACATCAGTGGTCAGCCCCAACCCCCCAGTACATGGGGGTGGGCAGGGGAGGCCCCAAGCAGTCCCTTGCAGGCTGCAAATCTGCCACCCTGCAAGAGAAAAGTACGGTTTCCCACATTTTTCTCTTTTAAAGGAGAATCTATTTTTAAAGTTTGTTTGTAACCCTTTCATACATTCTTGCGACCCACAGTTGAGAAAAACTGTCTTAGATGACATAATGGGAACTGTTCCTTTAAGGACTTAATTCCCAGATGGAGGATGGGTGTGGTGGTATAAATTATGCATAACCAGTTAGAGCTGGCAAGATAAAGAAGATTGGCAAGCACCTTAAAACAGTGAGAAATCAGTAAACAATGCTAGGTTGTAACTTTTTTTTTAAGTGCTATCATGTGGTTTGGAAAGATGTCATGAGTTTCAGCCAGAACTAAGTGCAGGGAATAGGAGCCTAGCTTGCCTATTTTAAATTTACACCGATATACTTTAAAATTTCACAATTTTAGAGGAGTTTTGGGGGCTTTTCTAACATTATATATTAGAGTGGTTTTATTTTGAATGTACTTTGGGTGACTTACTAAGACAAAGAGAGAGATACTTAATTTGGAAACTGATTCATTTTTAGTGTGTGAATGCCACCTATTCTACTGTAAATTTCTTAATTAAAAATAAGAGTTTTAAAAGGCATAACAAAAAATTATGTTTCAGGACATAAAAGCAGTAGCTGTTGGAGATTAGAAGGAAACTTTCCATAATAACACCCACCTGGAGGACTTTTTGCACCTTACTTTGAAGTTTCTGGTACTGTTCATGGCTGGTAATGGGTATTTGACTATATGGATCTTCTAATGTGATTGTCAGTCTTGCATTTCTTAGGCAGCTGTATTACAATTCTGGTGTAGATGAATTGGTTTATGCATTATTTATGCTGAGCTGTTTTAAAAAGTCCCAAAGGACTGCAAAAATGCTTTCAGTAGTACTACTTTGTAAAACACAACTGTCCTATACTTAACCATCTGATTATTTTTAAGTAATTCTGAGACAACTAATGCACCTGCATGATGGACCAGGCATACCCTAATATTCCACAGATTTTTGGAGAGTTGGTAGTACTGCAGGTTCTATAGGACAGTATCACGCAAGCTTCTGGCCCTGCAGGCCAGATGAGTTGCACAGGGTTGGTCCATGGACTGGATTCCTGTGTACGGTCATCCTGATCCCATATGCCCTAATTTGGCCACCTGCCATCCCAATTTGGCTACACACCATCCCCCACCGGTTGGACTGTTTGCCAGTCTGATCCAACCACATGTTGCCCACCACCCTAATCCAGCCTTATGCTGGTCCAGCTGCATGCCATCTGCCTACTGAATCTAGCTGCAATTTTCCTGCCGCCTTGATCTGTCCTTATGCTGCCAAAGATCAGGGCACTGGCCCAGTCTGGCTGTGTGCCCCCTGCCTACTTACAGGCATGATCTAATGTGCAGGACCACATTACCCAGCCCATGCGACTCCCCAAAGACCCAGAAATTTGGCAGCAGGGGAGCCATGGTAGCGTTAATTGCCACTCCCCTACTGCCAAATTCTCAGCCCCACAGTTGAGCATCCCTGATGTAGGAAACTAAAACCTAAAAAATCACTACTAGCCTTGAGTGCTTCCGCATACACCTATTGTGGGAGAGTTAGTTGAGGTGATGCTTTACATCATGGGTACATTCCTTTGAAGTACCAACTCATGAGCAACAAGGAATTAAGGTTCCAAAACAAGCTATTCTGGTTTCTCAACTTTTAAAAATTATAACCTTTCCTTACAAGATACTTTAGGATGGCCAGAGTCAGTTTTAATGGAGTTAAACCAGAGATAAATTTGGTCTTCTCTGTTTTAGCACGTGGTTAGCACATTAAATGCTGAAGCACAAAGCAAGAGAAGTCTGGAAATTCAAAGTCTACATCCTGTCGTTAACTTTAGTCTATTTTACTTTATATTTCTCCCCACTTGCATATAAATTAAGAATGGCATAACAGCCTTCCTTTTAATTTCCTGGTGCTTGCTATTCAAAGTTAGGTTTTTGAGTTTAATGTCAAATATTTTAAGGTCAATTTTATACTTCAGTGGATAATTGTGGTACTCTGCTCAGATCCATTTGTAGCACCCATGCATTCAACAAAGAAATTACCTTGTAATGTGTGCTATTTATTCAAACTGCTTTCTGGTTATCTGAACCAAACAAATTGGAGGGTTCATACAGTGTCTCATTAATTTTAATAAGCTATTGGCTTCACAACGGCTCAGAAAGGCTGTCTGTTATCAAGAGATGTGTATTTTGGGGATAATAGCTGCAGTTTGCAGATCAGCAAATGTAATCAATAAGGTAAACAGAATGGAAAAGCATTAGGACTATTCTTACAGCTATACCATCAGTGGGCTGCTAATCAGTTTAAAAGGGAACTTGCTGATCTCTCTGCTGCCTGGGGGCTGTCATCCTTGCACTCAGCCTGTACAATAGTCCTGGGCCACATGATTATAATTGCATACTGGCCATTCCTCATCTCTTCTTTGGCCTCCCCTCCCTTCAGATGTTTTCTAAGGCAGAGCAGCACAGAGCCCAGTCTACAGTCTGTAGGATATTCAGATTCTTCCTGTACCCCAGCACAGGACTTGGGTGGTTTCACTGACCTAGGGATCTTGTCATGTCCATGTTATACTAGGTAGGTTTTCCCCAGAGTGACACTTGCTGGCTTTTAGTTATATATGTGCAACATTTGCATCCACTTGGACATTTGTAATATCTGCATATTCAAGTGTTAGAATTTATACCCACAACACCTGTTGAGACAAATATGCTAGGGCTCTGAATACCTACAGACCTCTTTTTTAAAGCATGCACCCAGATGTTTGCAACTTCAAAAGGTATGAGCCAGGTGTATTTGCATAACATAGTACACCGTTGCTTACATGCAAGGGGAAGCAGGGTATAGGCCAGAGAGAACTTTGACCTTTAGATTTCCATTTCATTCTGTGAAACTGTCAGTGTGATGATGCTGGGCTGAAGTCATTAGTGTTAAACTGGGTTTTATTGTCCTGGTGTAACAGGTTATCAAGGACTTCTCTGTTCAGTCACCCTAAAACAGAAAGGGAACTCTGTAAATGTATACTAACGATACATTTTGGCAGACAGTTTTTGTTAGAAGTAATTAGGATATAAAAGGGTTTGGCATATCCCTTTAAAGTAAAACAAATTGGTCCTGCACTAGAAGCAGCTCTGCAGGGAAAACCCTAAGAATAGTCAAGTTTTGGATGAAGTTTTATTGTTACTGTTAAGTTATCAATAAAGCCAAACTATGCAAGACAAGAAGTTAGAACTGTGTATTTACTGTATGTACGGTTGACAACAGGATACAAATTTAATCTGGTTAAATCTAGCTAGTACTGTTTATTATATGAAATACTGAGTGGCAAACCTAACAGGTTTCTGTATTTTCAGATGATATGGTAAACTTATTTTGTGCAAAACTGAACAGTGAGACGACGCTGCTGCATTTTTTTCAAGACTCTGAAAATAACATGAAATGAGCCACTCTTTTTAACTATTCACATTCCAGGTCATGAAAATGCTGTAGCGAAGCACATGTGTGTTTCTAATACTGGAGTATATGAAGTAAGTCTCTCTGACATCTTTAATCCAGATGTTCTAGAACCTAAAAGGGTGTGAGCTGTCATCCAAAACCCCATGAAATGCTAATGAATTTGATTCATGGTTCAATTCTGATTTGTTTTCTTTTAATTCTATTTTTAACCACAGAAGCCCCCTATTACCTGTCTCTTTAGTGTACAAAACAGCATGATGTTTTGGGCTTTCTGATATACCCATCTAATCCTACTGAATGTTAATAAATATTACAAGAAAATGTGTTTTATCATATTAATTTCAATTTTTTTCCATTTTAAGCTTTGTCCTCTAGTTACAGTAATTACAGGAAAGATTAGCACTTGTCCTGTTCATAGATATATTGTTGGAAGTATAAATACAAAAGCCATGGTTCTCTCAGTTTTGTGACACTTCAGAAACAAATTGCAGCATATTTTACAAGGGACACTTGAATGGGTGTTCTTTTCTTTTGGGAGAGATGTTTTCAACATAGCACTCATTTAGAAACCAAATTCATATCAATTAGCTACTATCATCTTAAATTATTTTTAAGAAACTCCAAAGTATCTAATCTGTTGTGCTGTTTTTACTCTTCATATTTCACTTGGCTTTTTGCAATGAAAATAGATCAGTCTGTGTCATGTGTAAATACTTTACTGTGTATCAGTACACAGGCGTTTTAGTACTGTTTTAAAATAAATTAAAAAATCCCAATGTTTATTGAAATAAAAATGGTTATAATACTTTTTAATAGGTTCTGCAAAACTCCTTCCCTCCTTTTTATTAAACAAAGGCAGAATTTTTGTAAGCGTTTCTGTTGTTCGGAAATACAGTTTCAGCTTTTAAATCACTTGGACATTATGCCCAAAGTCTAAATTTTGCACCCAAAGCTAGTTTTTATTGTTCCTTTAGGGTGCATACAGACATTCAGGGAGGTTAGATCGCGTTAAAAATGGCCACCTGATCTAACTTACGGCGCAGACAGAAGTGACAATTTTCACCTGATCTGGCCCCAGAAAGCAGCCTACAGTTGTGACCAAACAGAAGTGCATGGTTTCAGACCACTTTAAAAGGGCCTGATCCTGTGAAAATCTGAACTCTCATTGCATGACAATTCAGATGAAAATGCTTCAGAGCCGACCGTGTTCTGTAACTTGTGTCTGCACAGCTCCCAGCCTGTCTCTGTTCTCTGAATGAGAGGGGGGGAAGGAAGCAGAGGGAGTTTGGTCTGGAAAAATTTTTCAGCTGGTGCTGGAGGGTGGGGCAGGTGGACTGGAAGCCCTCCCTGAGGTGGCAGGGGGACAAGCCAGTCTAACCACGCCACCCTCCAGTGCTGACTGGGGAACCCAAGAATTATCTCTCTCTGCTCACTTTCCCCCCCTTCCATTCTGAAAATAACTGAGAGGAGGAGATAGTGTTGATCTGGGCTGAGAGGGGGAAGTGGCATTGCCACGAAGACCAGGTTGCAAACTCAAAGCAAGAAGCTGGAATCCCCAACTCCCAGACCCAACACTGACCC
>NW_005841829.1:3535085-3537294 GCF_000455745.1 Alligator sinensis
GACCCTGCTTCCCCTCCCATATAGAGGTCACCTGCTCCCTCACTCCCCCCCAATCCTGCCTCCCCCCCATCCCTCCTGTGAGTCCTGCTTGCTCCCCCATTTCCCCTGCAGACCTTACAAGCTCCCCCAATCCCTCCTGAAGACCCCTCATGTCCCCCGCCGATCCCTTCTATCCCTCTTGCTGATCTTACATGACCCCCCAACCCACGCTATAGGTTCTACCTGTTCCTCGAACCACCTGCGGACCCCTCCAGTCTGTCCCCCCCTCCCATCCTGACTTACCTTAGATCTGATAGCCATTTTTAACTCCATCTAATCTCTCCCTGACCTCCCCAAATGTCTGTACCCAGCCTTAAAGTGAGCTTTCCTAATGGACAGAAAGCAAGCACAAGTATAAACATATTGGCTGAATCTTGCAATCTTTATTAGTGATCCTCACTTAGGATAAAATACCAGTGAAATCCATCAGAGTGTAACTAACACGCATAAAGACTTCAGGATTTAGCTATTAGGCCTGCAGAATTTAAAAAGAAAAAAGGTAGACAAAATCTTTATATAGCAAAGACAGTAAAAGCCTTTTGGTATTTAAAAGTGGTCATCATGCACAGCTGCTACCATTTTTCTCCTGAGCCTGTTTGAAGATCAGGATTGTGATACATACAGCACACTTGTGCTGATTTTAGCTCCCCTCTCCTGGTGAATCTTGTCAATGGTAAGTTGTGCAGCACACCTATGGCAATAAGGCTGTGCAGATTGTTTTTTATAAACAAAGCAAGGGAGGCACAGAAGATTTGTCCAAGACTGCCCTACAATCTATTTGCTTGTCAAAGAAGAGAACTCTTTCTCTTAGAGGTCAGAGCAGAAACACTCTTTGAAATCTCTTCTGTTGTAAGTAGTAAACAGAAGAACGTGCTGTGTGTTTGTACTAGCTGGAGGAAAAACAAAACAAGCAGAGCTTTTCTTCTGCTCTTTCTGTTTAATGAGATGAATCTGAATGTTGTTTTCAACATCCGACTGTCTTAACACTTGACATCTGGCTAAACCTAAGCAGGCCTGAGGCAGTGAGTAAAACCAGCTCAGTGGAGCTTTCATGCAAGCTCACTTTAAAAGTCAGTACTGCAAACTATCTCACCAGACTTCTGATGTCAATAGAACAAGAGCTAGAAAACTTGTAAAACATGCTGCACCCGTTTTAAAGCACTGATCGAAACAATGTGTGTGTCAAAACAATGATAACAACAAGAGGAAAGTTCATTAAGTTTTGTTGTTAGCAGTTCAGGCCTTTATCGAAGGGAAAGGAATAAAGGAGAGAGAAAGACTTGAGGTTGCTTGTTCATAGAAGTTAATGTCTGTACCTTTTGTGCGGGCCCTCTCCTGATCCCATCCTCGTCGCCATGTGCGGGCCGGGAGCGATCCGGGCCCTTTTTGTGCTCTGCGCGGGCTGTGGCCAGCAGCCCGGGCACACGGGGTCGGAGAGAACGGGCAACACGCTAGAATTAGTTACGGATGCGTAATGGTTGATTTAAAGATTGTTTACTTACACCGAAGATGGTCGCGGTGTAGGCTGGACAGTTTTCCAGGCACAGCTCCGATTAAATCCTCGTTTGAGGACTACAACAAGCTCTCTCTCTCCCACGGAGTTGTTGAAGCTCCGTGGGTCCATTTATTCTCTCTCCCACGAAGTTTGCTAGGCTCCGTGGGTCCTTTTGTGCACAGGGAAGAGGGATACGTCGAGGATTGCGCTCGGTGACGGGGAGAGGCTAGAGGCTGATCAGACCCCTGTTGCCTGCTTTAAATGCGCTGGGTCCAATAGGCTCCGCAGCGCTTAGAGATCTTCACACAGCATGAAGTCTCCTCCTCCTGGTGTTCGTGGAGTCATCCAACTTGGGCGGAAACCACTCAAGCTTCTTATACGGCTAGCAAGCCAATCACTAGCCTCCACGTGTGAATAATTTCGCGCAAGCCAATAATGGGGCTCGAATTAGAATACAAATGGCGGGAACTCTTTGCACCGAGCATTTCTTAGATGCAAAAAGAAATGCACCATGCAAAGAAAGCTACAAATTGGCGGGAAATTCTTCCTTGCACCGGGGTTCTCCTTTACAGCAGAAAACTCCACTGTGGAAAGAAGCTGCAATTTAGTGGGAAAAATAATTTAGCAGTGCCAAAGCGCACACAAAACAAAAATCACAACTTTGGGTTGTGACAG
>NW_005841829.1:3539765-3580248 GCF_000455745.1 Alligator sinensis
TCGAGGATTGCGCTCGGTGATGGGGAGAGGCTAGAGGTTGATCAGACCCCTGTTGCCTGCTTTAAATGCGCTGGGTCCAATAGGCTCCGCAGCGCTTAGAGATCTTCACACAGCGTGAAGTCTCCTCCTGGTGTTCGTGGAGTCCTCCAACTTGGGCGGAAACCACTCAAGCTTCTTATACGGCTAGCAAGCCAATCACTAGCCGCCGCGTGTGAATAATTTCACGCAAGCCAATAATGGGGCTGGAATTAGAATACAAATGGCGGGAACTCTTTGCACCGAGCATTTCTTAGATGCAAAAAGAAATGCACCATGCAAAGAAAGCTACAAATTGGCGGGAAATTCTCCCTTGCACCGGGGTTCTCCTTTACAGCAGAAAACTCCACCGTGCAAAGAAGCTGCAATTTAGCGGGAAAATAATTTAGCAGTGCCAAAGCACACACAAAAACAAAAATCACAACTTTGGGTTGTGACACCTTTCACCTTTAGCAGTCTGAACTTGGGTTCTAACTTAGGTCACAAGTAAGAGTAGAGAGTTTCTAATCTAAATCTAGGCAGACAGGGTTCTCTGCGTAAATCCAATTATCTTTTAAGTCAGTATTGATCTAATAAAAGACATTGGATTTACCCAAAGAACCTTGTCTGCCTATGTCCTTAGACCAACACAGCTACAACAACCTACATCCCTGATCTAAACCTAGTCCCTAGTGAACTTCCATGAGGGTTAGGTGTGCTTGGCAAAGCCCTGATCAGGAAACCTAAGGCTGGAATAGCAGTGGTGGAACAAGACAGGACAGGGTAGAGCAGAGGTATATGGCTGCCATGCCTAGCTGCAGACTGCTACTTTTTCTTCACTTTTGTGAAAGCTAAATTTTAGAGTAAGTATGGAAAAGTGGCTTATAATGAGGGGGGTTATACTGTAGTTACTAGCTTTTGTTTTGGTGAAGGCTAAGGTTCAACCTTTTAAAATTAAGGTATATTGAGTTTTAAAGTGTGAAATAGCCACTTATTAGAATATTTTTCTTGCCTATTAAATATAATTTCCTTTCAGCCCTTTTAAACTGTGCTCTTACTGTTCCTCATTCATGCAATGGTGATGTAATAATACAAATTTCCAAAGGGGAATATAAGCCTTAACTTAATGAATGTTTGCAAAATGCTTTGAGGCACTAGGATCAAAGAACCCATAGAAGGACAAAGTATATTCCTTATTGTCAATGGACAGTCTAAACGGTTATTAATTAGTTTCATGTGATGCTTTCTTCCCAAGCTAAGTACTGCACTGTTTTTTACACAGAGGGTTAGTGTTCCCATATATTGTGGTAATCTGATGGAGCAGGAACTCAGCATGATTATACAAATGGCACAAAACACTTTTTAGTCAGTGTATTCATTAGCGAATGAGAGAAATTAAATACCTTGAGTCCCAGTTTTGTTTGGCATTGGGGAGTGCAGGGAGCAGGATAGTGATGTGTCTTGAGTGACCCAAAGGTAATAGAAATCTTAGTCTTCCAGCACTCGAACAATAAGCTAGGGGAAATACATTTGGTCTTCACTGGCCAAAAGATGCAATAGAGCAAGCTGGAATAAAGAGATGCTCTTAGAGCACCTCCTAACCTCTGACATCTTTCAGCGGTCCATTAGATAGCTACAGCATCTCTACTGTAGTGATACCAGGTTGGTTTAGATAAGGAAGGCTAGCTCCTGGGATAGAGCCAGAAGATCGGGCTGAGCTAAATGCTTGGGATCAGATTCTCACTCTGTGAAAACTGACTTCTGCAGTGCTATATGGATTTATACCATCTCCAAATTGGATCCTTTAGTCATATTGCAGTGCAGGATCAAAGCAGTTCAAAGGAAAGGTTCCTTGTAATATTTTAGGAGGAGGGAAAAGTAGGAATAATGTAAATATTAGTGACCTTTTTCTCACTGTTTTCTCACTGTATATTACAGTCCATAATGGGCATTTTTGTCATCTTTCCTACCGTTTGCATTCCTACTTCTCTCTGCTGTCTCTGTGCTGACCTGACTCTGAAGATAATGCATCTAGCATAAATCAGGATCCTGACTGCATGTTTAACTTGGGGCTTCCTAAATAAAATCTAACAAGCAGATGCAGATGGTTATCTCGTGAAGTATTTGCTGGGCCCTTTACAGCTCTTGTTGGCTTTTGACTAATTCCAAGATGACAGTGGGTAGGATTCCTCTTACTTACATAGATTTTATAATTTGTGAATAAAACATTATACTCCTTCAACTGAAGGGGAAGAGTAGAACCTTACTTAAAGGTTAGAGCAGAGGCATCGGCTAGTTAGCTATTTATTTTTACAAGCCATTCTTGCATTTTAGAATCTCAATAACTTTTTATTAGGCATTCAAGGTGTTTCCTTTCAAATGGTGACTGCCTAATACTCCGGGCAGTCCAGGCTACCTGGACACCTTATGCGGAGGTTGCCTGAAATAAAAAGAGAATAGCTGATGGTCTAATCCAGTGATTTAAACTATCAAAAGAAGAACGATGTAGCTACAAGTAGTTTAGAGACTGAAGCCCCTTGTTCTGCTCTTCTGTTTCCATAAACTAAGAGGCTAATCCTGAGAAGTGAATAACTAGAACTCTTTTTCAAGTCAGCCTGGGTATTTCTCAGGCTTTGGCTTTATAACTGTGCAGGCCAGGAGTGGCCCGAGGCCCTCGGGGGCGCGCGGCGGGCTGTGGCCAGCAGCCCTGGCACGCGGGTCAGGGAATGCAGGCCGGCGGACTAGAATTAGGCACGGACGCTTAGCTGTTGATTAAAGATTATTTTACTTACACCGTAGATGGTCGCGGTGCAGGCAGGAAAACTTGCTTGAGTTGCAGTTACAGACAGGAAAGAAGAAAAGCAGACAAGAGTTCCTTCCACGTGAACCTCTAGTCCAATCCGGTTGAAGGCTCTAAACACGCGAGCCCGTCGTGTCAACCAAAGAAAACAACTCGGAGAAGAGCTCTGGATACACTCACACGAGGTTTGCTAGGCTTCGTGGAACTTGCGCGCAGGGAAGGGGTTCGTTGAGGGATCGTTTGGTGACGGGGAGAGGCCAGAGGTTGATCAGACCCCTATAGCCTTCTTAAGGTACATGCTGGGTCCGTTAGGCTCTGTAGCGCTTAGAGTTCTTCACGAGACGTGAAGTCCTCCTCCTCCAGATGGTTGTGGAGTCCTCCCTTGCAGGGTTCTCCTCGGAGTTCTCCAACTTGGGTGGAAACCGCTCAAGCCTCTTATATGGCTAGCAAGCCAATCGCTAGCCGCCCTGTGGGGATAATTTAGAACTGGCCAATAGTGGGACACAAATTTGCATGCGGGTGGCGGGAACTCCTTTGCACCGGGGTTTTCTCTTTGCAAACTGAGAAATGCACCCTGCAAAGAAAGCTCCTCATGGCGGGAAATAATTTAGCAGTGCTGAAGCACACACAAACAAAATCACACCCTTGGGTTGTGACAATAACATTAGCTCATTCCTTTCCAAAGTGCAAACAACAGTTAAGAGGTTTTCATTGCTATAGCATGAGTTGGTTCAGGTTTTTCCAGCTCTGGGTTGCCTGTCTGTAACTGTTGTCCTCTCTGTTTCAATCCTAATTCTCTATCTTGTTTCACAAATTGCTTTTTACTCATTATACAGTTATAATTCTTGTAATAATAAAATTGTGTTCTGTGGGCACAGCTATACAAGATGCTGCTGTGATGTGGTTACTGTGCATTTATTTAGTACTTCTATAATCAAGTAGTAAATAAATGTGTGTTAAATAGAGTTACTGTGCAGTACTTACTGGTGAACGCCTTAGAAGTGATGCTACTATGCAGTAGCCTGATATAATACTGCTCATTAGCGTAATAACACTGTTGGTGTTGTGACATGCTAATGTGCAGTATTATTGAGCTACTCTGCAGTTAGCATCTCGTGTGGATGTGCCCTGTGTAGTGAGATCAACATGAAGTCTGGAGATGTGGAGGTTGTGAAGTTTTACGTAGCTGTAGGGTGACAGTCCTGAAGTTCTCTAGCTACAAACAGTGGCAATGCAGTCTTCCTAGGCACAATTTGTGTGCTTTACCTCTAAACCTGTAGGTGAGATGGTAACAATCAACAGGCAGTTCCTTTGACACTGCAAAACATTGTGCCAGTCACTGTCCTCGATTTTTAATACCCATACGTGTACATGAGGAATTAAAATAAGAAGGCTAATTTCTCATAATCCATTATTTCAACAGACACTATTATCCTGTAGTGAAATTTTCAGAAGTAATTTGGGCACTTAGGCACGTACATCTCACTATCCTGAATGCTATCTCTTAGCCTGGACATTACCAGTACCTTGTGTTATATAGTCTCTTGTGCAATATATTAGTGCAGTGGTTATTTCATATATTGTACAGCCCTCCTAGAAAAAACTCCCAACTCTTCCTTTTACCATTATCACCTTTGAGCTGTCAGGCTATAACTCAATTTAGTTATGAGCAAAGAAAAATAAGTGGACTGTAAACAGGGCAGTTCAGACAGTGACCTGGAGAAAAGTTATTGTTACTCAGCACTTCAAATGCTACATGATACTGATTTACTTGTACATAGAAAAAACCCTTTCTTCTCTAGACTTCTAAGAAAGAGGTGAAAGAAGGAGCACACATGGCCCAACTGCTCATTTTATGCAACTGATGCTGGTATTCACAATATATGTATCACCACAGCAGATACTTTACGCCCTACTGTACCATCCTTTTAGACCTAGCAAGTACTGTCAGGTAACTTGTGCTAAGTCATGTGTAAGACAACATGGATTGATTTACTGCTGTGTTCAGAGCAACAGCCAGAGTTACTAGATTATGGCCAAATCAAGGCTGCCTGGAACCACAATGCGTCATGTCATGATATAATCCTGTGATCCAAAAATTGACAGCTTGTTTGGCTGACAGGGCTTAAAGCTGTGAAATACTATAGCTAAATGTCAAAAATGGCAGGGTTATCATTTTTCTTCTGCTCATTGTTTCCCAAACAGAAATGGTGGTATAGTTGGAGTCCTACCCAGACTCGGAGGCAAGAGAATACAGTAAGTAGGTCAGGGAAAAAAACTTCACCTATAGTTAAATTTAACCTAAATACCATTATAATAGATATATGCTTGTGACATGTGCAAAGGTAGATTAAGGGATCATCTTATACGATGGGGAGCTCCCTACTTGAGAGCACGGAGGCGGAAAGGGATCTTGGTGTCATTATTGACTCCAAGATGAACATGGGCCGACAATGCGAGGTCATGGTTGGCAGGGCTAACCGGACCTTGTCGTGCATCCACAGGTGCATCTCGAGCAGAGCCAGGGAGGTGATCCTCCCCCTCTATGCGACGCTGGTCAGGCCGCAGCTGGAGTATTGTGTCCAGTTCTGTGCGCCCCATTTCAGGAGGGATGTGGACAACATGGAGAGGGTCCAGAGGAGGGCCACCCGCATGATCCGGGGACAACAGGGCAGACCCTACAGTGAGAGACTGCGGGACTTGAACCTATTCAGCCTCCACAAGAGAAGGCTGAGGGGGGACCTGGTGACCGTCTATAAACTCACTAGGGGGAACCAGAAGGGTTTGGGGGAGACGCTGTTTCCCCTAGCCCCTGCTGGCATAACAAGGAATAATGGGCACAAGTTGATGGAGAGGAGGTACAGATTGGACATCCGAAAAAACTACTTCACAGTCAGGGCGGCTAGGAGCTGGAACCAACTTCCAAGGGAGGTGGTGCTGGCCCCTACCCTGGGGATCTTTAAGAAGAGGCTGGATACTTACCTGGCTGGACTCATTTGAGTCCCGTTTTTGTTTTTAGGGTGAGTGGTTTTGTTTGTGTTTTTTGGGTTGTTCTCCCGCCCTGGCGGGGGGTCGGGCTAGAAGATCTATTAGGTCCCTTCCGACCCTGAAACTATGAAACTATGAAACTATCTATGGATTAGACTCACTAGGGAACTGTTCTGTGGATCCCTAAAGCTTGTATCAAGAGATCCATGGCAAGTGATGGTATCTTAATGTAATGCAGGATAGCACTGTAGGCAGGACTCAAATAAGAGTACCACAATACTTCTGGAGGGTGGGAGTGGGGAAGGGCTTTGAGTAGTTGTCTAGTAGAGGACCTGCATGATTGTACTGGATCCTGACCCCATTTAATACCTCCTTTGTTCAACTGAGAGAGCATCATAGCATATACAAGTGTGTTGGTCTCTGCATGATTTAACTCAGCTTTTGCAATGCCTGAGCATTAAAATAGGTTCTTCTACAAGAGAGTTGTAAAGCACAAGACAGTAGACATTGTTACATATGCTGTATGCGGTCCTTCACCAAATAGTGTGTAACAGTATACTAATGTAAATGTTTTCAAAAGTTGTCTATCTCTTATATATAATATTGTGTGGCTAAAGAGAGATTTCCCATCATTCAGAGAGAAAAAACATGTAATTCAATGCCTAGCAAAATAATAAGGTAAAGGACAATAGTAGTTTAATATCCAAATTTATACCCCCTCTGTGTATGGGTATCATTTCTGATTATTTATGTACTGAATTTCTTCTTTTTGGTTTATATAGTAAAATGCTTGGATGATGAATGCTTTAATAATTTTATCCTCAACTTGTACTGTCGGTTTATTTCGTCTGGAGATCATAAAATCTCTATAGACTTGCACTGACATAGTTTTACTATAATCTGTTTCTTGAAGTATCATTCTTTTAAGCTTTTACACCATGTGTGTGACTTCTATGGATATTTTGCTTTGTGTGACTGGCTGATTTAAAGCAGGAAGCAAAAAAACTGAATGTAATTTGTAGCCAATTAAAACTAAATAACTTTGTTGTTTTTATAAGTCACTTTCTTCCCCTTCAAAATAGTAAGTGTTTTAAGGACGGCCTAAAAACACAGCATTTTTTAAGTGATGCCATGGAACTTCTCTCAGTACTGTGGCAATGTGCTTAGAAATTTTGGCTCTGAGTACGATGGCATCAGAGTTCTGTTTGAACTGCAAATGCCTGAGGGTGAAACTGGTTAAATTAGAAGGAACCAATGAAATTGGTTGCTCTGATCCTTAGTAAAAGCAAGCTCAGTGTTTGAATGGGAATTGCTGCTGATCACAAGGCCTGATCCAAAACCTACAGAAGCCAATGAAAGTCTTTCCACTGACTTCAGTGGATACTGGATCCAGCTCCAGAATAGGAAATAGGATTGGGGGGGTTTTTTGCACAGATTTGGCTGGCTTTGTCTATCTGTCATCTTGCCCTTCCTTTTCCCCCCTCTAAAGACACATGCATGTGCACCTCCAAATTCAAACTTGTTTCTGAAAATGAACCTGATCTCCCTTTGCTTTCCTATGGCAGCTTATCCACAGTGATGGAGTTTCTGCACATCTTTTATTACAAGGTATCACAAGTGCAATCAGGTCTACAGTAAATATTTAAGTGTGTGATTCAAATGCATGACTCAAATGCATGCATAAAAATCTATCTGTTCAAATGCATAAGACGTGCATTTTTGCATAGTCATTCGTTTGAGGAAAACCACACTTTAACAAGTCCAATTTTCACATTTCCTGCTCTATGTTGTAAAGAAGAAGGGTAGAGGAAGGAGACTTGGTTTGACTGCTGTTTTTATAAGTTCATCTCATACTGATACTCTGCTATGCAATAGGATACTGTCAGGTTAAAAATCCTATATCTTTCTGCTTTAGAATCACAAACGACTTTCACTGGAGCTAAAGGAAAATTTTCCTTAGTAATTAACAGCATAGGGTGGTGATTCTCAACGAGGGTGTTGCAGCACCCTGAGGTGTGTTGAGATCTTTTCAAAGATGCTGCTGGGTGCCACACATTTTAGTAGTGTTAGACTTGCAAACATGATTCACAAAATAATTCCAGAGATTTTAAATAGAAGTCCATAGTGTTAAAAATGTTCTGACCCGTTTGGGGGGGGAGGGGGGGGGAGGCGGGGTTTCTCAGATCTTTGCAACAGAAGATCTGATATCTTATTTTTCTGTGGTCAAAGTGAAAACTAAGAGCTAGGGTTTTCTAAGAGGTGCCTTGAGTCTAATGAGGGTGAAAACCAGTAGTATATGACCTGCAATGCACACTAAGAGTAAGTCTGATTTAATGCATCTGAGAGCAGTTGTTCAAACTCTATACATTTCCTTCAGATTTTCTCATCTATTTGATCTCTGACCGGAAGAATAAAGTCTAATTTCTGGTAGTGAAAAAACATGATCCAGCAGTGTGCTGCAAACCCTGCACATTCTCAGAAAGTTGTTTTATGAAACTAGAATAATGCTTCCACCTTAATTATTTTGGATTTTGGGGTGTGTGAAGAGACAGTATTAAGGAAAGGGGCAGAAAAGCCAGTGACTGGCAGTCGGATGGCTCAGCCTCTGTAGAGAATAGTACAGTTTAATGATGTATGAAAGCTGGAGCTTTCCAGTTTAGGTCTGTTTACCATTGCTCTGAAGGCAGAGCTTCTATCTCTGACTTTTTTTCATTGAGGAATGCAGCTGTGGCCGAGTGTCTTTTTATGGCCCGTGGTTTTATTGGAAAGGCTAAGAAATGGTTTTGCTAGTCAGAAAACTGAGCCAGAATCTACCCTGCCACAGTTGCATGGGACTTTAACTGAAATCATTAAAGCTCAAACCTACATGATCAAATGAGACAGTTTCCTAGTATTCTTGTACAGTACTTAACATCATTTAGTGTGAAAGAGGCCTGGTTGATGATCACTCCATTGAAAAAACTGTTTCTTCTATTTTTGCAATGCCAGATGTGAAGGTTTTCATTAAGAACACTTTAGGAAGATTCGTATTAATACTGGATTTCCCAGTGGAAAGAAATACTGGAGTTGTTTCTGGCACCTTTTGCCTGTGTATAATCTTGGGTCACATTTTTGTTGCTGACATGTGGAATTGTAGCTTTCATTATAAGTTATTCTGCAGTGTGATGTATGTGTTGCACATCAATAAATGATATTTTTTTAAAAACTACATCCAGCAGGTGATATACTACTGAGACTACAAGTGATAAAACTTAAATTTCCTGGTTTTAATCACCAGCTCTAAATATCCCTCTTTCTCTTGTGTTCTTGTGTATTAGATATTTTTCTAACTACAAAAAGGTCAGAGCTCCCCTAAGGCAAGTGCAGTTTATAAATTAAGATGGATTGAATTTATTAGCAGGAGGGTAACTCTTGCCATGTAGCCAAGACTTAGATAATGCATGTGTTATGGAAGAAGATACTAAATTGGCACAAGTTAGTTGGCCTAGCACCATCTGCAAAGCCTGCACTTCAATTTTCTGCTGTTGCCATGGGCTGCAGACTCAGACAGGAAATCATGGTAGGATGGGAAAGGGTCCAAGATATACACAACTAGTATAAGGTTTGCAGTTAAAAGAGAGCAAGAGAACAGGCTATCTGTTCTACTGAACAAGCAGTGCAAAGTAAAGCTGGCTTGTTTTTTTAGTCTCTCTATATTTTATATACCCATTTTTTAAAGCTTGAATTTTTTCCACATTAAGCAATATTTGTATAATTTCAAACGATCCATTTATATATCTGGGGCCTGATTCACCACTATAGTTCTCCAATTTTATGTTGGTATGGCTATTGAATCAGAGTGGCACTGGTGTAAAACAGGAGCAAATGTCATGAGGTATACCAAATATTCACATGGAGGAATTGGTCTCCTCTACCCATCCAAAGCATTGTGGTTGTCTTGGTTTGGTTTAGTATTTTCAAGATAAAAGTTTGGACCTGATAGGTCCTTGCATGGTATGCAGCAGACAACACAAAGCTCTTGTGCTTTAGCATGAGTGGTCAGAGGCTGTGCATGGACACTCGAAAGTCAAGCCTTTTTAATGTCTTTTCTTTCTTGCAAGTGTGCAGAGTAATATACAATATGAGAAGGGTAGACACTGGCTGTATCTGATGATGAACTGAGGACTTAAGTGCAATCTTCCTTAAGTTTTTGTGGCTTTACTTTTTAGCTTTCCAGCTGCACAGCAACTGTGTTCCCAATACAGGATTAGATTTCTTTGCACACATAGTCCATTTTATCATTGTTCAACTTGTCTGTTTAGCACTCAGCACCTGCACTGGGCAGAATTAATCCCACAAAACTGATTTACTTTATTTCACAACGCAGCTCCTCTGTATGCACAGTGCTCCCTATTCATAGAGCCTTTGCTTCCAGAAAAAAAAAACAAAAAACTACAGTGCTTCCTGAAAGCACAGCAGTCCTCAGTGCAAGTTCCTTGAAAATCTACAGCCAAGTATCCAAAATTTCCCATTCATAAAGAAGCACATTTTTTTTAAATCTTGCTTGAGAAATTATTACATGAAATATAGACTAACTTGTCATCAGGGGAGGGTAGGGGATGCTGCTTGTGCTCAGCAGATGTAGCTTTGGAAATATATCAAGAGAAGTTTTCTTATGTGGGTAAGGTTTCCAGTTGGAGACTTTAACATTGTTCCTTTAAATCTTTTAACTTGTGTTTCACAAATTCCTTGATACACTTGCAGATTAACAAGAAGCATGCTATGCAAGCCAGGGTTTCCCAAACTCAGTTCCTCTTCTGTTCTTGACAAGAGGTTGTGTGATGCTGAACTTCTGACCTCTCGTTATAGTAAGTTTGAGCCATTTATATTTTAGAGGTGAGCCTGGAAACCATAGGCCCACAGCTTTAACTTTAGCAACTTTGATGCAAATCCAAACTCTATAAACCAAACCTCTGGATGGAAACACCTGAGAAGATGATGAAGTTTCTGAATGGAGGCAGGGTATATAGTAAAGGCTACAATGTATTAACACTTTTTTTGTACTTGCCTTCAATTTTACAGACATTACCATCCTCTCCTATGGAATTCCGAATTAGTGGCTAGGAAGTGAGGGGGTTGTAATATATAAGGTGACCATTTTAGAGCCTTTTCCAGGATAATATTGACAGGTTTGCTGAGCACGAGGGGTCATCATTTTAATATTACTTTTGCTGTCAGTAGTGTTGCTTCTGTATTACTGTATTGACCACTGGGACAGGAAGAAAAAAATAAACAGTTTCTTCAGTTACAATTTCATTTCTCAACATGGGGAAAAAAAGACAGCTGGGAAGATTAGGGGAGGGGAGTTCAGGATGAGTGGTTGCTCCTCAAGGGATTGATCCTGAAAGCACAGGCAATGTCTATTCCATCTCAGAGGAAAGGGCACAGCAGCCCCCTTGGCTCTGCAGGGAACTTGTGGACCTCCTGTGTCTAAAAAGAAAGACCTATTAAGGAGGGGGAAGACTGGAATCACCTCAAAGGAGGAGTATTCTGCACTGGTCCGGACATGTAGGGAGCGAACCAGAAAAGCCAAGGCTGTGACCGAACTCCAAGTGGCTACACATATCAAAGACAATAAAAAATCCTTTTTTAGATATGTGGGGAGCCGGAAGAAAAGTAAGGGTGACATTGGACCCCTGCTAAACCAAATGGGACAACTGACGCCCAGGAAAAAGCCAACCTGCTTAATGGGTATTTTGCATCAGTTTTTCACCAGCCCCAAGGGACCACCGTGCTCAATATGGTACGGGACGGCCAGGGTGAGGAAGAATTGTTACCCTACATCAATGTAGATTATGTAAAGAACACCTTGAGAGGCTGGACACCTTCAAGTCAGCTGGCCTGGACAGTTTACACCCCAGGATACTTAAGGAGCTGGCAGGCATCATAGCTCAGCCACTGGTACGGATGTTCAAGAACTCGTGGTGCTCAGGTAAAGAGCCCAAAGATTGGAAGAAGGTCAATGTGGTACCTATCTTCAAGAAAGGGAGGAAAGTAGATCTGGGGAACTACAGGCCTATCAGCCTGACCTCTATCCTGGGGAAGATCTTGGAAAAAATTAGCAAAGAAACCGTTCTTGACAAGCTGGCTGATGGCAATATCCTGAGGGATAATCAGCATGGGTTTGTTGCAGGTAGGTCTTGTCTGACCAATCTCATCTCCTTCTATGACCAGGTGACATATCACCTGAACAAGGGAGAAGAGATTGATGTCATATATCTTGATTTTAATAAAGCCTTCGATCTGGTCTTCCATAATCTCTTCATGAGAGCCACGCGCATGATCAGAGGGCAGGAGAACAGGCCCTATGATGAGAGGCTGAGAGCAATGGGACTCTTCCCCCTGGAAAAGTGCAGGCTCAGGGGGGACCTGGTGGCTGCCTATAGGTATATAAGGGTCGTACATCAGGATCTGGGGGAATGCCTGTTCACCGGAGCACCCCACGGGATGACAAGGTCTAATGGTCACAAACTACTCCAAGACCGTTTCAGGCTGGACATAAGGAAAAACTTCTTTACTGTCCGAACCCTCAAGGCCTGGAATAGGTTCCTTCCAGAGGTGGTGCCAAGTACCTACTCTGGACTCTTTTAAGAAACATTTGGACGCCTGTCTTGCTGGTGTGCGGGCCGGGAGCGCCCCGAGCCCTTTTTTGCGCTGCACGCGGGCTGTGGCCAGCAGCCCGGGCACGCGGGGGCGGAGAGGGAAGGCCTTCGCTCTGGAATTAGGCACGGACACGTATCGGTAGTTTAAAAGATTGTTTACTTACACCGAGATGGCAATGGTGTAGGCTGGAAAGCTTGATTAAGTTGCAGTTACAGACAGACACAACACAGACGGTCTCGTGGAGGTTGCTAGGCTCCACGGTGCAGAGCTCCGGATGCTCTGGGTGAACAGGCCACCAATGTAGAAATTGTAAATACGTCTTATATTAGTCGCGCGGCCGCCAAGCTCCTCTGGCTCTCACACAGGGTCTCTATTACCCTGCCGTGTACCCGGAGTCCCCACGAGATGGATGCGGAGTCCTCTTCGGCTTGGGTGGAAACTGCTCAAGCCTCTTATACGGCTAACAGGCCAATCGCTAGCCGCCACGTGTGAATAATTTAGCACTAGCCAATCACGGGGAACAAATTTGCATACCGGTGGCGGGAACTCTTTTGCACCGTGCATTCCTCTTGCAACTCGAGCAATGCACTCTGCAAAAGAAGCTGCAGAAAAGGCGGGAAACTGGTCCCTGCACCGGAGTCTCCTCTTGCTACAGGAAACTCCCGTGCAATGCTCTGCAACTTAACGTGGATAATTCTGATGCCGAAGCACACACACACAGTCATGCCTTTTGGGTCATGACAGCTGGGATCCTTTGACCTTAGCTGACTTCCTGCCCCTGGGGCAGGGGACTGGACTTGATGATGTTCCGAGGTCCTTTCCAGCCCTAATGTCTGTGAAATCTATGAATTAGAAAATAAAGAGTTTTGTCTAAAATCTATTTTAAATAAATGCATCACTACTCATGATATATGAAATTATTTGGATTTATTTAAAGCAATTCTGAAAAGACAAATAGGAGAGGATGGGAGGATCATAATTACATGGTTCAGTTTGGTTTCCTTTTTTCACAGCAGTCAGTGTCTTGTAGATCTGTCACTGTAGGGTTTCTGAAAGAGGAGTACTCAGTTCAGATTTCTTGTCTTGAGAGAAACTGTACAATCTCCTTCATTGGAGGTCTTCAGGAGGAGGCTGTAGAAGCATGTGTTTGGGATAGTTTTGGAATAGCAAATCCTGCATCTGCATCAAGTATTGGACTAGATGACCCTTGAGGTCCCTTCCAGTTCTATGATGTGATGATTCTGATGGTCGGTAGATAAAATTGCTTTTCAAAGTCAGAATGAACCCTGAAAAGGGAATTTTCTGTCTTAAGTGTAACCACAGTTTTGAAAGATGGACCGAAATAGCATTTTAGCTTCTGCGGGCCATGCAGCACTGTTGTTTACTTTGACGTGAATGTGGAGTAATTCCACTATTGCCTTAATTGTGATTACTCTGATTTAAACAGTAAAACAGACTAGTGGTAGTTCAGATCTATATCTGGTATAGTTCTTCAAACTAAAACTTCTCTGTGGTCCTTTTCACCATGCAATAAAAGGAGAAGTTGAAGCTCAGTGCCATTCAATTTTGTCAGTGATTTTTAAGTATAACAGACAGTTTGTTTTACTGCTTCCAAGCTGAACAGAATTGAAATTAATAACTACAAGTTAATATTGCTGAAGTCCTAAAATAGGTAGCCAGGTCGATATGTGGTCAGATATATGAATGGATGTTCTTGTAATCAAAGTGTGGAACAGCAAATGTTTACACGATTTACTCTCTTAGTTATTGGCATTGGGGGAACATGGCCATTCTCTTCAAATAACTAAGTAAATCCTGTGCAAAGTTTCCAATGTGTCTAAAGAGAATAACATACAGCTGTTGAATTAGATTCTTCACTTTAACAGTGTCCCCATGAAGGGGTACTTATTCATTTGGTGTCTTGGCCACACAGAAAAAGTAAGTGTATTACTGTCAAAATTAGATGATAACGGTGGATTTAGTGTGGTGAAGCATTCTGGATTGACATTTCTGGTGACTGAAGGTCTTGGTCCACAATGCAGAATAAGTGAGAGGCAAAAAAATACTTGAAAAAATTTTGCCCACATGAGCCTACAACTCTGTGAGGGAGGGGACCCACGCCTAAGAATTAGAGCCATTTACTCTCTCTGTCCATTATGAGTCCTTAACTACTCTTCTACTAGTAAGGACCAAATCCTGCTTGCTTTTTCTTATGTAAGTAGTTTGGCAGAAGCTAAAAGAACTACTCAGATTAATTAAGCAAGGACTCTTTGCTTATATGCCAAATAATGTCATATACATTGGCAGTTTCTGTAATTGGAATTTGCCAACTGGTCTTAAACTCATAATTTAGGCAGTCACACAAATGAACCTGGATATCATCCAGTGGCAGGTGTCCCATGGGCTAGTATTTTTCCTGATGACTGCCTCTTAGTTCTATAGCATGAGTGATATTGTAGCCTTATATGGTCCAGAAATAATGTGAAAGGCAAGGATTTCTTAGAGTGATATCTTTCATTGGGCTGTACATAGTTGAGATAAAGTTAGGCAAGCTTTCAGATGCAAGACATTAGGAATAAGAATGTGTTGCTTTTGAAAGCTTGTCTAAATTTATCCCAGCTACACAGTTGGGTCAATGAAAGATATCATCCTAAGAAATCCTTGCCTCAGTCTTAATTCCTTGAACTCTTTAAAAATATTATATTTCTCATCTTTATCTTTGAAAAATAAGTTGCATCATCAGTAATGAGGAAAACTAAGTTTGGAGGTTAAAATATTTCTGTTGGTTATCCTGGGCCAAATTCAACCCTGGGTAATTCCAGTGAGCTCAGTGAGGTGATGGATTGGATTTGGTCACATGTCCAAATCCGAAAATGTCAGGGAAGTCCCAAAAGAAAGTTCTGATCTCAGTCACATGAGTGTAAATCATGAAATAACTCTATTAATTTATTCTGTTTTGTTGATTTTTGCTACATTTTCATTTCTCTCTCTCTCTTTCTCTCTCTCTCTCTCTCTCCCTCTTTTTAACATTGTTTCCCACTTAGTTTACTTGAATTGGTGCAACCATCCTTAAAAATGTGTATGATACAGATCACAAAACAATGGTTCACAATACTTCCCTATTAATCAGGTACGGAAGGGTATTTTTTACCTTGTTATCAGACACAGGAATAGCAACCTCATTGGAGAGTTTAAATGGGGGTATCTGGTTTGTCTTTTGTGGCTGCTGTCAAAGAGCGATGAACAAGTTTACATAAAGCAGCTGGTTTTTTTAGTAGTCAGCATAAGGTGTTAAAGAATGCATTAATCATATAATTTGACCTTCATCTTACAAAATTTTTAAGACCATTCACTTCAAATTACTTAAAATATTTCCTATATGCAATGAAGAACATTGAGGATCTGTTAAATCTTTCTTGTAAATATTAAGTGCTGTTGGTTGAAAGTCAGTTTAAAGCGTGGGGGGGAGGGAACCCTTAAAAAGATTCATGTTGAGGAATTAGAACTTCTTCCATGCATTTTACAAGACTAACAAGGTCATATAAATATCTGCCCAAGCAAAAGACTGCTGTGAACTTTTTCAGTCATGCTGATTGATGCCATGTAAAATTCCCGTTTCATTCTTACTGATTGATTATCTACCCATCGTCATTCAGAAATCGCCTCTTCTTTAATGATTCCCTCAAGTAGCAAATGAAAAATATACGGTATGAGGCAAAAAAATCACCATCGTGTCTATCAAAGCATCTAGTCTTGTTTTTTCAGATTTTTAAGTTCCTTGCAGCAAATTGTCAGATGCATTCCCTATACAGTCCCAACCACATCGCAGTCACTTAATACCTTCTACTGCCTATTGCAGAGATTTCTATGTATAATGTGTGGTATTTTAAGTGTTGCAACAGCCATGAACATTTAAATTTTTTTTTTGTTGGGGGAAGGAAGAGTGGGCATCCTGATTTAAAAAAAAAATAAAAAGAGGGTTTTTTTAAGGTTCTGTGTAAGGAATATTACAGTCAAATACAGGTATAACTTTACCCACCATTTACCTAGAGGTTGAAGCCTTTACTTTGTTTATAAGGAAAGTACTGGACCGATGTTTCATTCCAGGGTATAGATGCAGTCAGGCCTGTGGTCTCCTCCTGTTAGTCTCCCAGTACACAGTAGTCCACAAAACCAGTAGTTCTAATTGGACATAATTATTAGTAAAAGTATGTGAGGGAAACCAAAATGAAATATCCTGGGGTGTGAATCACCTTTCTGCCTTTAGAGGGTATGTCCCTAGTACAGCCAACATACCTATCAGTAACTGTAGTCACTTAATCTTGTATCATGATTTTTCTGTATCAACACTAATAAGGAATTCTGTTTTGTTACCAGCTAAGGATTATGGGCCAGATTTATCTCATTTACCCCTAAAATGACCTGTGTTCACAGAAGAATTGGTGCTAGCTAGATTTGCACTAGTTTAACAGAGGTCAGAATCTCACCCCACTGTATTGTTCTGTCATAATTATTGTGCAGCCATTATTCTTTGGCCTCAGCTGGCTTGAATGCTGGTAATCAGCCACTATTTGGAAACAACATTCATACTCAGCAAGCTTTAACACTGAAGGGATTAAATATTGCTTTTGTATTTGGATCTGCCCATAATGTTCAGGATTTCACTATACAGAAAGTATATTTTGAGTTTTGTGCTTCTCTTTCCAAAGCTTGTCAAAAGGAAAGACAAATGGAGTTCTATGAGACTTAGGAGTACTGTGGAGTCCAGCGTGCTTGTTTTAGGTTTTCGAATGCCCTGAATATGTGGGTTAAATTCTGGTCTCTGTTCTACCCAGGGCTCCAGTGATGTCATTAAGGTTGTATGAATGTGAATGAAAGCAGAATTTGGTCAATGGTACTAACATGAGTTCCACTGTCTGCTCACTTCTATTTCAATTTATTCTGTGCCGCTTAAACTAAGTTGCAAAGGCTGAATCGATTCAACCTGGGGTTTTTGACTGTCTGTACCTAGCCATAGTGATGAAATCCTGCTATGTTTGGAGATTCAACGTGCATGTACTCATATTATAATGTTGCCTAGAGACTGAGATCAGAGCTCTAATGTGTTGCAAATACATAGTAAAAGACCATCTCGATCTCCCAAAAACGGCAAGACAAAAGTATAAGAGGAGAAACTGATACACGGAAAGGGGAAGCAGCTTGTCCCAAGTCACATACTGTACTAATTCTATGACAGTCAAGAAGAGAACCCAGGCCTCCACAGTCTGTCCCTATGTTGCACTGCCTCCAGTGCACAGCAGTGTCACAACACTTACTAACAAAGCTAAGACCCAAACTTTGAAAAAAACACATCCAGCATTTAGAAAGGGAGATACCCACCCTGGTTCATTGAGCTATATATTGTCAGGAGTAACCCCAGTGCATCTGTGGTATTGGTGACACCACAGGAACCACAAAAGGAAAGCTCTCTGGATTCTTTCCAATAGTTGGGTGCATCTGTACGTGCTAATGAAGTGTTCCTAGGAAACAGGGAGTGAACTAAATGTTTGTACTAGTCTGGATTGTGGCTTTCTGCATAGTAAACAAATGTAGCAAAATACAGGATTCAAAATGTAGTTTCCCATCCTGCCAGAGCAAAGGGCTGAGACTTCATCTGCTCTTGAGGGTGTTGTGAGAAACAGAATAATTACTAGAGGGTTGGTTTGCTGCTGCCACAAGCAGTATTTCCCACACAGAAACTCTCTGACATTCTGCTGACTGTACAAAATGGTATCAATCACATTTAAAAATATATGCTGTATCTATCTCTGAAATCTAAGCACAGCTGAGCTACGGCTAAACACAACTACACATTTGTTCCTGCACACTTTTTAACTCTCTCAGCTGAATTCCCTTCCAGTGGAATCTGTTGAATCTTACAACACTGGCATTCATGCCGCTATATTTAAAACGCTGTCAGCATTTTTATTACAAAGGCACTTCTTACAACACAACAATCCTTTGAAATAGGCCATAAAGGCAACCTCTGGCTGAGATTGAGTCTCATCCCTTCAGTGAGTTTTATTTTTTTACCAATCATAAGTAAAACTTGCTCAGTCATATCTTAGGGTGGAATCAGAGCAAAGTGCAGTCAGTTGGGTAGAACTTAGATGCCTAGGATCTGTTGTGATTTGGTTTTTGTCACTGTTTTCCTTTGCCTAAACCACATCTAGCTCAATCCAGCTCCCCCCAAACATGGGTGCAATGCCTATCTTACTTTATTCGGACTTTCACCATGATCTACAAGGGCAGTATCGAGCTCTTAATTTTTCTTTGCACCTCAGTATTTCCACCTGTAAAAAATTATTTCTTCCCTACTTTACTGTTCTGGCTATGTGGGTTGGACTCAATGACCTCAAGAGGTCCCTTCCAGCTCTGCCATCCTATGATATGCCATGCAGACTTTATGAATTAGCAGCTGAAGCACTTTGAGAGCCTCCTGTTTTACATAGCAAAATCAAATGGGATAAGTGGTGCTTGTAGTTCCAGAGGCCCTACATACCAGCATCATTTTCCTATTCCAAGCTGCCCTGACTCCTACTGGTCATTTAAACACGGACTGATGTCATCATTGCCTCAAGTAACTCTTTGGAACACGCTCATGCTGATGCAGTATTGCCTGTAAAATATAAGGGATAATAAGGACTAGGTTGAGGGACAGTTAAGGTAATGTATACAGAATTGTATAACATTATATAATAATCTGGGAACTAACAAGATATAGCTAATCACCACTCTCCCAACTTTGCATTTCCCCCATTGTGTTTTTCTCATCCTTCTGGATTGTAAATTTTCTAGGCAATGACTTATTCCCTATGAATATGTCTGTTGTCTGGTATACTTTTAGCTCTCCTATAATTAAAATGAATGAGCTGTATTCAAGTGGCAGAAGATTAAAAAGAAAAAAAGAAACTAATTGGAGATTTATCCTTAAAGTTGCTGAGTGGCTTCTGCAAGTTGCTAACTACCATCATGCCAAATGGTTGCACTGGGAGCTGAGGGGCCAGAGAGAAGAGGGTAAAGATTTTTCTTTCAAAGACCCTTACAAACTATGCCAATATCAGCACAGATTATTCTGACTGATCCATTTTATTTAGAAGTGATTTATAGAAGTGATTTATTTAGAAGTGATTTATACAGCTTTGTGTCCAGGAAAGTGACTCAGTCTCTAGTGTATTTTTTCCCATTTCAGTAGTGACCTATAACTCTCATGAGTCTTACCAAACTGAGTGCCGGTTAACATCAGGAGGAGACTTGCTCGCTACATACCAATTTATGTCTATTTGTCTCTAATTGGAACAGCTCTCCGTGAAAACATTATCCAGAAATAACCTTGCTGAATATATTCACCCACAATCATAGCAAGTCATTGTAAATAGTACAGCCCTTTCCAGAAGTCAGAGAGCAATAATAAAATAATGACCCTGAAAATATATGACATATTATAGCATTATCCACTATGCCCAAGTGTTCTCTGATTTTTTTTTTTCCCCTGCTTTGAGTGGAAAGTTATTACTTTTAAAAATAGTATTTTATATAGCATGCATTAGTTATCCACTGGAACCTAAAATTCACAAAAATGGCTCCATGTGGAATGTTAAAAAGCTTGAAGGGTTAATCAGGTTTCAGTATTTAACATTAACCCAAGCAAGCCTAGTGGACTACTTAAACGCAAACATTATATATCCTGCATTATTCTATATCTGTTGTCGGCAGGCCTATAAGTTCAGGTAATTTCATGCATGTGGAGTTAGACTTTTTCCCTTCATCAGCTAAAATAACAATAAAGCTGAACTTAGTATATTTATTTAGTGAAACACAGGAACCCTGCCCTGGTGGTTTTAATCAGGCTCTCGCTATGTGGTAATTAGGGGTTCTCTCCTATGGTTCTGTTTTTACTTAAGCTTCAGAATGAGCAGCAAGTTAAGTTTCCAGAGATATGTGCAACTAATGCTGTCTCATTTACATACAGATTATCCAATGGGGACTCTTAAATGCACAGACTTGCATTACAGTAATGTAACCATTACACACTAAACTTTTTCAGCACTTTTTTTAAGAAATAAAATTATTGAGTAATTTTTGGAGCAACTCTGTGTACGTGCGTGTGCATGCACAAATCTGTGATGCAGAATCTGAAAGAGCCAGGATTGCTGTCCAGAATGTTACACTATGCTTATGTTAAGTTACAAAATCCATAGCTGGACCCAGGTTCAGATCCCAAATCCACACTGCCACAGAAACGCGCCATGACAGTATAACTGTAACCGAGGCAGGGGCATCTGTTGCAGTGTGGCTAAATGGTGCCATAATTTATTAGTTCTTATAGACAGTATACATTTTAACTATGCTGTGATCTAGTTATCAATAAAATGTGTTGTGCATTAATCATCAGAACATCCTGCATGTAACTAACAAAGAAAAGGATCTAGTGATTTGTCCGAAGTCATACAGGAAACCTGTAGCAGAGCTACGAATAGAATGCAGATTTCTTGAATCACAATTTAGTTTCTAAAGCAAAAGCCCTTCCTCTCTCCCTAGCTGGAAATAACTATATGAATCAGTTCTTTGGGATGAAGAAAGGGGGTTGATCGGATTAGTCACTGGACATCATAAACATACGCTTAGCGGTTGTGGGGGAAACTGGTGAGGTAACTAATCAGCTGAAAGAGTGATGGGGCTGTGTCAGGAAAGGGGCTGTCTGAAGAGTCTGACTTACAAGCAGGTTCCTCATTCATTCATACTCTGTCCTAAAGTGTTTGGAGTTTATATTCTACAGTTTATTTTCTGTCTGTCTCTATAGATAGATTTGCATGGCATTGGCTTATGATAATCATAGCACAGGTGGGGGTATATGCAAGTAGAACAGATATAATTCCTTTAGAATTCACTAAAGTGGCTTTTAAGGACAATATATGGCATAAAAATAAGTAACGGTGCAGGCTGGTATAGAAGTGTTGTTAGTATGAGTTTTGGTTGCCCATGTTACTTATGAGCAACAAAGTCACCAGTGATTTGAACAACTTATCCCAAAAGGGATTCCAGGAAAAATCTGTATATTGCATACCGGCACACAAGCTCTCTGCTATTTTATTATCATGCAAAATAACTGTGATTTAAGAGGTTCAGTTGCTTCTTTGCTTAGATGTGGCACATGAATGAGCAAGCTTTTTCCAGTTCTTTATAAACTAATTCCTCAGGTGGAAGGCAAGGCAGGGTGGTATTTTATAGACTAACAGAGGGCATGAGCTTTCATAGGCTACTTCATCTGATAAAGCAGGCTGTAACCTATCTATGAATGCTCATGCCTCTTTGAACAAGTTATTAGTCTAAAAGGTACCACCATGTCTTACCTTTTGCATGACTTCAGCCTCTCTCTACAAGTAGAAAGAAGAAGAAACACCCTTCATATTAATCAGGGCTGCTGGCAAGTTCCCTGTCAAAGGAGACCACTAATTTGTTTTTTCTGCAGTGGAATTAACACCAGGGAAGAACTGGGTCCTGTTTTTGATGTTGTTTTTGGGTTTTGTTTTTTTTGTTGTTGTTGTTGTTGTTTTTGTTTTTGGGTTTTTTTGGGGGGAAGGGGGTGGTTATTCAGGGTATCACAAGTTTGCAACTGTCCTTAGATCAGAAATGACCTGTGGCTGTTAGCAGCAGTACTCTAACTTAATTTTTTGTACACAGAAGGCCTGAAAGTGGTCATTGAAAGTGGAATAATGGTGCTCAAGAAAACACTATCATAATTGTACAGGCCTTTGAAACATAAAAAAAAAAGTTCTCTTGTAGTGTTTGTTCTGGGAACAAATGTTCCCTTACACTCCAATTTTACTCTTTAGTGCTAGATAAAATACTTCATCTGAAACATTAACAACTTCCACTTTTAATTCTGCTGAGGAACATCTCTTTATTTGCCAAAAGAGTTTGGTTTGGGCTGGAAGGTGAGCAGCCTGGGCAACTGAAGTTTGAGTTCACCTACACAATGATGTAAATTTAAGAAGGCTTTAAAATCCCACAGACAAGAACTGCAGCTATCAGGCATTCTTGTGACTTTCTATAGGGAGTCACAGTCTGATTTGATTTTTTTTTTAACTGTCAGGATAGCTGTAATCACTAGATTGTTCTCTTTGTAGAAATGCCCATGTGAAGATGAAAGTTTGCTACTGGCCTGAATTGGATGTTCTCTTTCTTATCTGAGAATCTGTTTAAATTCCAAGTTGTGCAGGGCTCTTCAGACTTTTCACTCACTTCAATCTGGACTGGCTTTCCCATTCTTGTTTGCACATCATTCTGTCCTCTTTACAATTCAGCTGTTCCTGATCATAACAGCTCATGAATTCAGATAGTTGCTTGAGCAACAACTTTGAAAATGAGAGGTTTCGTGTTTACAGTTTTATCCTGAATAATGCAACCAAGACATCAGTGCTAAAATAGATTTTAAAGAGTTTTAAGAGGGAAAACATTGGACTGTATTGTAAGAGAGCTCTTTTCACTAGCACCTGTTAGAAGCATTTGAAGCTGACAAGTGGGTAAGCAAGCATAAAAAGGATCATGCAAACATAATTTTGTACAATGAATAAATCCATGGGGGGATGGTGTCTCTTAAAATAAGCTTTGTTCTGGCATGTGGAAAAGCTAATAAAGAGTTAGATGTAAATATTAATAAAGGAGCAAAGAAGAACCTTCTAGTATTCAGTAAATTATCCTGGCTTCCTCAGGATTGTACCCTCTCTCTGCCATCCATGTGAAGCACTGCACAAAAGCTTGAAGAAAGTAAGTCACAAATAAAGAGTGATGCCTAGGTCAGGGCTCTTCAACTGGTGGACTACAGGCCACATCCGGCCCATGAGCGGTTAACGTGCCACCTGCAAGCTCCTGCCTGGCTGCCAACTCCCCATTGTTCCTGCTGCTGCTGTGGCCATGGTCTCTAGGGCAAGGCAGCAGGGTGGGAAGGGACCCCATGAGGGGTCTTCATTGTGGGGGACAGGACATTCAGTTGCTCATGTGGTGGAAGGAAGAGGAGGACTAGCCCCAGTTCTGCCAAATGTGAAGCCTCCCAAAATTCACAGTCAGCTATTATTACTGATGTTGGCTAGCGAACAAATATTAGAGAACCTTCCACCCTTGTTGAATATTTCAGGTCCAGCCAGTTTGCTCATGTTGTCTTGATCCTAGGGACAGAGTGTAGAGTGTGTGCCCTGTTGTAAGTATGACAAAACCCTACACAATATCTGGAAGTCCCAGACTCCCAAAAAGCTACCTGTACACATGCTTAGGGCAGGGGTTAATTGGAGCAGTTCCCAGGGAGCTGCTGTAATTAAAACTCATGGTGTCATGTGTATTAAGCTCCTGTGCATTTAAAAATGGCCACAGGATGCTTTAACTAAAGCTCATTTGATGAGCTTTAGTTAAAGCACCCTAGCAGCCATTTTTAAACCTGCAGGGGCTTATACACATGATGCTGCAGCAGAGCTAGAGCGATCTAATTAGAACGCATTAGAGCACATGTATAGGCACCCCCAGTCATTTCTAGTTCTCTGTGTTGGGGAAGGAGAGTTACTATTTTGGAGTTTCTCCTTACCTTAGCTGTACCTCATTCATTTCAGTACCCCTGTTGCTGCAGTGTTATTATACATAGTATACAGATATGCTTCCGGGAATGTAGATGACTTGAGCAAGGTTACATTTCAAGTCAGTGGGAAAATCACAAGTCCTAACTTCCAGACACTGATTGTAGTGCCTTTATAAGGTTTTCCTCTTAAAAGATCTGGAAGATAGCTAATAAGGAAAGATCGTATTTTGTCAGAAATAGTGAGTAAGGTAGAGTACCAACAGCAAGGGCAGATTTTCCTTGTAAACATCCTTCTTCTCTGAGATATTTATACCTGGAATCCAATGTATACTCTTTTTATATCATATAAAATATTGTGATTTCAGTATTGCCAATCCCTGGCATTCAGAAACAATGATGAGATTAACTTGAAAATCATCAGATAAGAATTAATTTTGGATTCAGTCCACTTATCTTTTGGCTTCTGTGCCTTAACTTCATGTTTTTAAGCTTCTAAATACAATGGTAAGAATTGTAAAAAGACATTTTAAAATCTTTTTTAAAATGGTGATTTTTATGTACTTATTTGTTTCCAGGATTATGGGGCTTTAGGAAAAATACCATATATTGTGCGATTTGTAATGAAATCACAAGAGTTGGCAACATTCCCTCATTTATAATTTTGGGAGAGTCAACCCTAGCAGTAAAACAAATGCAACTAGCTAGTTTACTCAGTGGATTTCTATTCTGTTTGCTTCTGTGGAGCTTTATTACGGACAAATTTAGCACATGACTGGGAATATTTTAGGGATTATTTCTCACCACTGTCACCCACAGTTGAGCAACATTTCTGTGGTAGTATTATTACCAACCACTATGCATACTCATTACATAAAACATGTTCATTCAGCTCACCACATATCCCATCTAGCAGTGACCTATGCATAACCCATCCTGTGACAAATGATTGCTCACCCAATGGCAAATGGGCTTTTCTGACTTCTGTTTGATGGTAAACCAAGGTGGCTTCCTTATTGCAAATTATGGAAACTTCTTTTTTCTGTGTTTCTGATTCAGGGGCTATTCTTTATTTCTTTTAGGACTTGGTGGTTTGTATCACATTGCGATTTCACTGAATACTGTTCCTCCCAAGAAGCCCTCCACCCTTTTCTCATTCCTTGTTGCACAGCAAAGTAGAATGATGCCATGCTGCACCTTTCGGGAGGCCTCCACCCTTCACGCCCTTTCTGTTATACAGAATAATAAGATTTGAGCTACATTCGGTTTGCAAAGATCATTAAAGATTTGTGGGTGCATAATAAGAGGTGGGAATAATAAGACATAATAAGATATTCTGGGAATAAGATGACGCCCAGAGTTTCATTGTGCTGCTCATAACTTCACACCCTATCTGCAAAGTATTCCAGAAGGAACCCAACCCAGCAATGAGCTATAAGGATCATAATTATAACAACAATGTATTCACTGCAATTATAAGGCATCATCTGTCCACGGATATGAAAGTGCTTTACAAATATTAATTAATGCCTAACAACACACCTGCAAGGCAGATAAATATTACTGCACCAAGTGAAGAGGGTGAAACCAAAGCACAAAGCAGTAAAGTAACCTGTTGAAGATTACTAGTACCTCAGGAACAGAATTGTAAGTAAAAACAAAATCCTTACTCTAGCTCTTTTGTAGCATTACTTAATTGGTGGCTGAGAATCCCCTAGTATCAGAGGGCGCATCTACATGAGACGCTTCCTGCGCAGTAGCATGCTGGTCAAAAACCATGCTAATACGCTTACTGCACAGCGTTGTTAGGCTACTGTGCAATAAGCATCACAAAAAAACGTTCACTGGCGCTACTGCACAGTAACTGTAGTTACTGTGCATTTAGTTAATACTTCATTAAGCAAGTACTAACCTAAATGTGCAGTAACTACTGCACATTAATGAATGTGTAGATGAGCCCAGAGAATACTTGCTACTCTGGAGTTACAGTAGCTCAATACCACCTCCTTGCAAGGTTGTTTCATGTAGAGGGCAGGAGAAAATATGGTCATAACATTCATACTCCAGCAATCTCTGACCATCATCATGGCTAGTAGGGGGCTATTACAAGCCAGCAGAACATAAAGCAGCTTTTAGGCTGTTACCAGTTACAGCTGGGATCAAAGCACCTTATAGCAGCCCTGGATATAGATCGGGGTGGGCAGAATACAGCCCATGGGCCGGATCTGGCCTGCCAAGCACTTTTATCCAGCCTGTAGCACCCACCAGCAAATTGTGCCCTGCCTAGCCCTTCCACTCACAAGGGTAGGGGTGAGGCATCAATGATTGCACACACCCCGAACTTACTCTACTGCCTCACTCCCACCTTGTGCACATAGGGGCCTGGCTGGCCAACATGCAGCTTCCACGCAGGGCTGCTGCTGCAACTGCTGCAGATCCCAGGGAACTGCTTTGCTTCCCCAGTCTCCTGCTGGCTCTCGGCAGCAGGTAGGGAAGCAACGGGGGTAGGACTGCAGCTGGGCAGGAGCATGGGGCTGGTGGCAGTGCAGAGCCCATGCCCAGGGTGGGCAGCAGCAGTGCGGAGCCCAGGTGGGCCATGTGTGGGTGTGAGGGAGGGTGGGGAGTGTGGGGACCTCCCCATACTCCCCCTCAATGGCATGCAGCCCCAGCAGGCGGTGGCAGCAGCAGCAGGCGGGGCACCCAAGGTGCAGGTGCAAGGTGCAGGTCCAGCCAGTGCTGCACATCGCAGCGAAGAGTGCAGCCTTAATTGGGCTTTCTGTTGCTGGCACTCCCCGCCACATGCGTACAGCCCCTGCACTCGCACAGCAGGGAGGGAAGCCTCATGTGCTGGAGTCAGCTGCCTTCCCCACTGGGGCTGCACAGCCCTGGAGAGAAGCCCTGGGCACTGGAGCTGGCTGCCTTCCCCTTCCCTCAGGGAAAGGCGCCTGGAGCTTCCCTCCCTTGCAGTGCAGGTCCAGCACGCCAGGCTTCCCTCCTGTGCTGTGTGAGTGCAGGGGCTGCATGTGCGTAGCGTGGAGTGCTGGCAATAGATGACCCAGCGCTTCTCACTGTGATATGCAGTGCTGGCTGGAGCTGTGGCCCTGAGTGCCCTCCTGCCTACTGTTGCACCATGGGGGAAGTGTGGGGAGAGGGGGTCTGTTTGCCATGGCAAAACAGGTTTTCTCCTTTTAAAGGAGAAAAACACGGGAAACTGCAGGTTCCTTCTTGCAGGCTGGCAGAGTTCCAGGGGGTGTCTCACCTTGTTGGCATGTTTGGCATGGGGCTCCCAGTGGCAGCAGCACTGAGCCACCCCGCCCCACCCTCCCACACTGGGTCCTGCCCACTAATTTGCAGAGGCCTCTGGGGGAGGGCAGCAGGGCAGGGAGCCCAGAGCCTGCAGCAGGCAGTCTGCATCCTCCCCCCTCACATACTTCACTTGGCTTTGTTTAGGCTGTGATGCCCATGGCAGTGGGGAGGGCACTCCACGTTCTGCTCTGGCTGCAGCAGTGGCTGGGTCGCATAGCCCTGAGAGCTGGGGACCCCCTCTAGCAGGGCAGGAGTGGGGCAGGGGCCTGTAGATCAGGAGTGAGGGGCACCAGTACAGCTGGAGGGGTGGGGGTACAGCACAGGTATTATATAGTCTGCATACCAGTACAGCTAGTATACATCTGCATACCAGTATGGCTGCGGGTCAAGAGTGAGGGACACCAGGAGGGACACGAGGTTGCGGGTTGGGAGCGAGGGGCACCAGCTGGGGGCTGTGGTTTTGGAGTGAGGGGCAAAGGCAGGGCTTGGGGAGCTGTGGGTTGGGAGTGAAGGGCAGGGGCAGGGCACTGGCATATCAGAGCTGTTCAGCCCCACAAAGCAATGCTGGGTGGGGGACAGGTACAGCTGGACCCACGTCCCTTTGAGTGATGAGACCAGGGGGAGCTCTGATTTTCCATGATAAAAAAACCCCAAAGCACTGGTAAGCTTCCAAATTGCTTTAGAACTGTAAATATATCAAGAAAACATTGTGTTCAACTGATGGCAGACAAGGTTCTTTGGGTAAATCCAGTATCTTTTTTTAGACCAATTCAAATACTTGGAAAAATTTGTGTTCAACTGAAAAACAATTGTGTTTATAGTGGCATTTCATTGTAATCATGGAAAAGCATGGATTTGGGGTTTTTTAATCAAAGAATTTGGGATTTTTTTTTTTTTAATATCAGAGACTTGGGATTTTTAAACCAAGAAAATCAGGATCCCTGTAAAGACTGTCCAGTTGTTGTACTGCACCCTTGAAATTCAGCTTGCTTTTCTTTTTAGTCCCATCCTGGAGGTGGGGCAGGGGGACATTTGTAAGTGAACCGTAATCTTGTTTTTCAAAGCCTGTTTAAGGAGCATAATTAAGAAACGCTGATAGTTTTGAATATTTTCCTCCTGGCAGATTTACATGCTACTAAACTACTATATTACATTGTTCTACTAGTTTAACATTGTATGCATCTCTACAAACATTTTATGCATGAATATTTACATATTATGTGGTGGTTGATTTGCATATCTTTTCATTTTTGATTGTAATATTTCGAGGCAATCTTCATTGTGCACAAGAGTGCGGTTAGTACTTTACTGAATGTGTAGGACAGTTCAAATGAGTATTCATGGGAGTTACTCTGCTCAGAGTCCTTGTCATGAGTCGTACAGGAGGACTTTCAGGATCAAGCAAGGGCAATGTCAGGATCAAGCAAGCCTTTAGTCCCAAGGATTTGTATGAATTGTTGGCAAAAATTCCACCCTTGTAACAAAAGCAAAATCTTCCTGACTTTCTGTTAAAATTTTCCCACAAAAAAAAAAAATCCTCCCAAGTTTTACTGCCCCAGTGGTGTACGCTGGAGCTGGTATCAAATGTGTATGGCTGGATCTGTTACCTGCATTTTCTCCCCTCTCGGAAAGCATATGAGAGAGCATAAAGACCTCACTGTTCTTGGTCTCTGTGAAAGTTTAGCTTAAAAAAAAAAGTGTCAATACATGGAGCTGAGTCTCTGCAGTGTTTATGGCTCCTCTTAGGATTGGAACATAGTTTAGTATTTTGTTAAATTAGAACTATTTTAGTTGTCGTACATTGAGGTGAGGACAGACTCAGTCATTAATAGCTAAAACATGCATTTTATTATTATTATTTCAACCTAAATAAATGATTAAACGTGGCTGATTCTGGCTTTAAAAAAAAAATCTAAAAGTACTGTCCTGCAGAACGGGGGCCCCTTACAGACCATGGGTATGTGACAGACAATTGCTCTACACCTCATTCAGATGACAGAAAGATTCTGGCTTTGTGAAATTAGCCAGATTTGATCTGAGTTCCAGCTTCAAATCTTGACCACCCTCTTGTTTTACTGTGAAACCTGCTCTAAGCAAGCACCCTTGAGACCAGTAAAAAAACAGTTGCCTAGTAAAGTTGGCTGTTTAACTAAAAGATCAAGCTACATGGCGCTGGAAACATTAAGGGCAAGGAAACAGGATTGTAATATAAAAGATATTATAATAGCAACTCATTGTGAAGAGAAATAAAAGTGTCTGAAGTATAATTTTAAAAGTTTTAAACAAACAGATGGGAACTGCCATCCTTATAATCCCAGGAGACTGGTGATGCAGGGAAATTTCAGTTCTTCTCCAGGTTGTATGAAGGGATATTCTGTTTGCTTGTTTAGCTATCTTAAATTCACAAAAATGTTAAAGACTAGAATTTACATTAAAAGCTCTGTAATTCTTTGAATTTCATTGTATTTTTTTGGCACCTGATTTTTTTTGTCTCCCTGTCTATTCTAATCTTCCTCTTGAGGATCCCCTGCGTGATGGGAAGTATGAGGCTTTGTGTATAGAAGTATGTGACTATGTTTACTAAGGACCAAACAGCTGTCATGATGGAGTAGGAGTTGGCCAAGGGGTACACACCACTTGCCATCTTGAGATAGATGCAGATCTTTTGAGCTTCACCTCTATAATTTAATTTAGCTTTGTAAGCAAATATGGCAGTTGGTCATACGCAGTTGTCTTGGGCAAATGAGCTCTTGCAAAACAACCAGCAATGCACAGACCTGGATAAAAATAATCAGGTGTCTCTCTTTAGTTTCACATGCATTGTTGGAAATTCTTTATGAATAAAATGGGTTATTTGGTTTTTCTAACTGCTAGCTCTGCAAACTCAGGCATGATTTTGAGTTCTTGCTTTCCTAGGCATCATCATCATGCCTACCATCATACATGTGGAACCTTATTTTCAAGCTGTCTTTGGACTGACACACGCAATCTAAGGACTGACAGTAGATTTGTTGAGGTGGAAGGAACCAATTGGATCTTGGTAAACTGCAGTCTTGTGTGATGGCTGCATGTGGAAAAGTAGACTCTCATTTTCTTAGGTCTGGCCTACATTTGAAACCTTTGTCAGAATAACTATTTTAGTCAGTGGTGTGATTTTTTTTTTAAATTTATTTGATACAATGCTAAATACCCTAGTGTGGATGCAATATTGTAGGGATAGATGTGTTTTTACAGTTTTAGTTATAGGAATAAGCTATGCTGATATAAAACACTTTAATATAGGTATAACACAATTTACTGTCTGTTAGTATAGTTAAAGCAGCATAACTCTCTAATGAAGACAACCCTCTGATTTTGTTGGCTTCTGAAGTGTTATCAGGACTTAAAAACCAGGAACAAGTTAAATTTGTATCCATGCTCAACAAATACAACTCTGAAATCATTTGGCGCAACAAAGAGCACAGCTGTTAAATAAAGAGTCACCGTTTTTATCTAGTCGGTTTGGAAAACAGAAGCATGCTATTAAAAATGAATCTCAGAGAGTCAGAAAGCTGGCTAAAACATTTGCAAAAACCCATAAAAAACTGCAACCATCAAATGGAAACTTAGGCTGAAAGTACTGAACAGTGTTTTAGTTCCTATAAACTTGTAATTGCTTTTCCATAATGACGAAACGCTTATCAAAAGATAAAGAGAAACAAACTCATCTTTGCAGAGGGTTTGTCTACGCGGGGAGGATAATGCACAGTAAATTAGGGGATACGTTTCTAGTACAGATATATATATAGATATATTTTAGAAAGCATAAGCAGTGCTACTCTTAATACATGTTAAAAAAGTTAGCATGTAGAACTAATTTGTTTGAAATTCATACCCTGCTTCCCTGTGTACTAACTTCCCCATGTAGACAAGCCCTGAAGCTCTGTTGACTTCAGTGGATATATAACAGAAATAAATCTGACTCAGAAGTTTCTCAGGGAAGCCAAATTAAGTAAAATTCAAAACAAACCAGCCCACTACAGTTTTGATTGATTTATTCAATGGATTTCTAAAGGCACCTGTTGCCTCAGTAGACATTTTAATTACAAAATTTGTAAAAACACATCAATTACACATGCTGCTGACACAATATATTGCCATAAATGCTAAAAAGACTGCTACCATCAGTGCTGCCAGCAATGCTTAACAGACTACCCATTAGACGTGATTTGAAGAAACACTTGGGGACTGTTTTCTGACAGCTTAAACCCCAGGAAGTGGGTTTCCCTTTTGCTAAAAAATGGTGTGGTTTTTTTTCCTGAAGAAGTAATTGTATTGTGGCATTATAGTTGCCCCTCCCTTCCATGTATGCAGATGGTAAAACTTCGCCTTGTAAACCTGACACTAATGACAGCATATCAGAATAGGGCAATAGCACAGTCATTAACAGCTTAAGGAAGCATTCACTAGTGGGAACACGGAGTGCCAGTGTGTGTTGCAGGTAGAGATCCTATCAAAGGAGAATCATTTACTGGTAATGAGCACTTCTCAAGTGGTAATTGAGACATTGTCCTTCTGTTATCATCGGATTTGTTTTCAAAATTAATTTATCTTCCAGACTTATTTTTAACGGGAGGGTAGTAAGAAGAGGGAGGATGGTTACCATCTGAGTAAACAGTATAGTCTCTTTACCTTGGAATACACCTTGGCCTATCTGACAGACCCTCTCTAGATGTGTGGGAGGACTTGTGTTTCCAAACCAGAAAGGGAGAAGCAGATAATAGGTGAGATTTCCGTCAGAAGCATTTGCTTCCCTGAAAAATAAGATGATCATCTGAACACTGCTTTATTTTTAATTATCTGTAAGTAGTTCATGTGATTTTATGCCCTCCTCATGGTCTTCCTTCCATGAAAGCACTGCACACTTCCAGTTTCTCGCATTGGATGACTTTAAAACACTTGTTGGACAGAGAATTTCCACACTGCAGGCTTACTTGGGGTCTTAACTGGGGTTTAGTCCGAAGTGTATGAGTGCCCTCACTCTAAACCTTTGTAGCAGTCTTGTTGAGTCCAGGTGAGCAGAGGCGTGTGGTTTGTGGCACCACAAACCACACACAGTGAATGTTAAAACGTGTGCCATGCTACAAATTTGCAGCACAGTGGCAACCTTTGCTACCCCGTCCCACTCCCTCCCTCACTGTGGGGACCTCAGTCTGCGCCCCCCCCCCCCCATACCTGCCCTAGGGTCCTTCCTCCCCATAGATTTACCTGCAGGGGGCTGCTCTTTACACTGCCTAGCTGTATCCCCAGCCATGCACATGTGTGTGAGCACATGCACGTGGCACCCCCTGCCATCATACTCCCAGCAGCCCCTTGCAGGCTGAAATGCTGCCTGCCTGCAAGGGGAAATGTGCCATTTCCCAATCCCTGCACGACACTGCGAATCCCGGACAAATGATGTCCTGGAGTCATGCAGCCTGGGACCAGGACTTGATGTTCCCATTCCAGGATAGTCCTGCCCAGCTAGGGATGGGTGGTCACCCTAGGTTTGCCCCAGGCAGGAAAGTGTGTCCCACAGCAAAGCACATGTGCATGGGGTGTGTGCGCTGCGGCCCAAAGTAGTGGAACAAATTTGTGCTGCTACTACTTGTGCCACTGCTTGCCTGGTCACAGCCCAGGGGTGTATGTCTGGGAGCCCAAAGCTGGGTAATCTCTGCTGTGAAGACATACCCTTAGGAATTAAGCTTCAAAACATGTTTGCGACATGGGGAAAATGAGGCACTCATTTTAGGTTAATGTAATGTATCTGAGGTCGCAAAGCAAATCTGTCATAGACCTTCAAACAAGCCAAGATCTGTTGCCCTCCTGCATGTGAACTTTAATTACAAACTTCATTTTCTGCCACATTGTTTGTGGCCCTCCTGGAACCACAATTGCAGGAAAACCAGAAAGTAGGTTTCTGGCAACTTCATCTCATAAAACAACAGTAGAAACAAAACCAATGTTGTTATTTCTTCTGAGGGACTCTTTATTTAATTTTAATCTGCTCCTGCTACCACACTTCTATTTTGGCTGAACAATTCTTAGATCAAATGGAGAAGCTAGCTGTTTTACAAGACCTTCTAGATCATATTATGTGGTTTGCTTTTCTAAAGTAAGAAAGATTTCTCCCATAACAGCTCCTTGTTCGTTGCAGGGAAAACTTGTCTCTTGTTTTTATGGCATTGGCAGGTCACAGAGGCCAGTGAAGAAAGTGAGAGGGTGCATACGATGGTGATGTATGATTTGTATTAAAGAGATTCTCCGACTGTTTATAAAGTGTAACATTGCAAGACTAGTAGCTCAACCAACCCTCATTGTTCACTTATACTTGGTATCACATTTTTTAAATGTATTTTCCTATTTACACTATTACTTATTAAACTGTGGATTTGGGGCTGCTAGTTTTTAAGCTATATTTCCATATATTTACAGAATATTTACATCTAGAAGGAATTAGGGACAGGTTTTCTGATCCATCCTTGTATATGGTGATATCATTGTCATTAATACATCCATTTTTCCAGGATGGCTGTCTTGAGACAATGTTATATGTTTTAACCTGTGCTTGTAAAATGCTTTGCAGTCCTCAACTGAAAAGCACATTGTAAATGCAAAATTTTATTGTACCCACCACCAATTAAATGGGTTGCATTTTATGATATTGGGCAACCTGTTGGTGATTTCCTGCTGTTCCATTTCCATTCAAGATTCAAATACCAAACTATTTATTGGCTAAGCATTCTACAAGCAGTTCAGCTTTTGCTGCATCGCACATTTCAAAGGTTTAAAGAAGAGAAAATAAAAAATGTGCATAGTGAACCTCATCCCACAGGCCACCAAAACACTTCTAAATTGGAACAACTTCATCTGTTCCTCTAGCATGGAACATGGCAGCTGTTTCACAGCAAAGAGAGGCAGTCCTGATTGGGGAAGATGATGAGAAAAGTTATCTTTTTAGATGAATGGGTGGGAGGATTGTTGGTTGTAGCCATGTTGGTCTAAGGACGTGGCAGACAAGGTTCTTTAGGCAAATCCGATATCTTTTATTAGACCAACTAAATAGTTGGAAAAAAATGTTCTTTGCAAGCTTTCAGGTACAAATACCCTTCTTCAGGCACAGGGAGAGTTTGTTGTTTCTTCAAGTTCCTATCTAGGAGAGAAAACAAAGAAACAACAAACTCTCCACGGTTCTGAAGAAAGGGTGTTTGTACCCGAAAGCTTGCAAAGAAAACATTTTCCAACTATTTAGTTGGTCTAATAAAATATATCACATTTACGTAAAGAACCTTGTCTGTCTTTTTAGATGAAGCCATGTGAAGGATTTGTAGGTGGATTGAATGTAATTAACAAATTCATTTTTTAGCAGGATAGATGACTCTAACCTTGCAAAGATGTTGTGTCAGACCTTTAATGTCAACAGATGGTCAAGACCTAGGTTTGAAACTTCATCAAAGAATCTTTTTCTCCATTATCTATTTCAGTCTCCCACAAGTGAATGGCTTTACAATGCTGTAAAGGAGTATAAGGTTTTAGAGTTTATGTTTATTGTATATTAGTTCTATCTTATGTGAAGGTAACATTCATTAGAGCACAAAGTAAGTTTACAGAACTAAACAGATATACTTTACATTTACTTGCCTATTCTATTCTCAGAGAGTAGGGATTTACAAGCCTAACTGATCAAACCACAAAATGAGACCATACTGTTTGTTGCTTAGCTATTAAGCATTTTATCTGAGGGACAGAGTCAAAATCTAAACCATGAATGAAATGGGAAAAAATTCAGAGTTCTGTGGCTGTGACGATAGTAGTTTTAAGGAAGAGAAAAATTGATCATTCTCTAAAGTTTTGAATGGAAAAATATCCTCATTGTATGCTATCAGGTTGTTGTTTTTTTCCCCCAAGGAACATTCCTAACTGAATTTTTGTCCATCAGCTAGGGTCTAGTTTCTAAAAGACGCTGCTTGTGTGAATACACTAAAGCCCTTCTGTTTAATCTAGTGGCTATGTGGGAAGTAAGGCAGGTTTCAAAAAGCCCCCTAGAGTCAGAGGATCATGTAAAAGCTTTATTGTTAACGGGTAGGCAAGTACTCCACCTCTGCCAGACTGTCAGGTGGTAATGATTAGCTTGGCTTTGCTACCACTTTAGGGTGTTGCTGTCATTGTGATGCTGTGAAAGAATTTGTCAGCACTATCCATGTTCAATGTATGTTCCCTTCCCCCCCGTCACTATTATTTACATCTTTTCTTATTTCTGTATTAAAAAAAGAAACTGAACAAACAGAACATACCCGCACATGACTAACAAAAGAGTTAACATCAGCTGGAATCATTTCAGACAGTGTAGGAACTATCTTGTCTCCTTTGAGGTATAAATTGGGGGTAGGTGTATCAAGATTTGGAAGATGTGGGACTATTTTCTGCTTCACACTTAATTGGTGTAAATCCAGCACTACTTCATTGATATCATTGTAAACTCCTGAAAGCAGTGGAGTTGCTCTAGACATCCACTTGGGTGTGGATTAACACATGGGCCTGCAGGGCCCCTGCCAGTCAGGGGCTTCCTAGAGTGCCAGTGGCATCCTAGCCGAGGCGGGCATTCGGGGCTGCCAGAGCGCGCCTTCTTTCCTCTGGCCGGGCCAGGAGCTAGGGGTGGGCATGGTGGCAGCTTCCCAGCACCATCTGCTGCCAGGAAGCCCCATGAGCATCCCTGCTTCCATTTCCTGATGTTTGCAGGCGGCCGCTGGCACCAGTTCTGCTGGGACAGTATGGGACATCCCCACGCCAGCAGAGGGGCAGGCAGGCAGCCGGGGGTGGAGCTTGTCCCCCCCCCCGGAGCCGGCCCTAGCCCTAGTCTGTGCCACGGCGCTGGGGATCTGCAGCGCCATCTGTGCAACACGTGCTGGGCAGAGGGACCGGGGCTGCCTTCACTCCAGCGTTGCTTGCGCCCCTTGGCTCACCCAAGATGCACTGAGGAGGCTGGGCAGGCCCAGCCACAGCCCCCTGGCAGGCATAGAGGGAACCTGTCCTTGCCTGGTGGGGGGCCTCCAATTTTCTGTTTGCCCAGGGCCCAGTAAAATCTCTTATTCTGCCACTGCATCCACTACTGCAGTTATTTCTCAACCAGGGGGTTAGGTGTGCTGCAGGATCCTTTGAAGGGTACTGCAAGAAGTGTAAGGAGAAAAGCAAATACAGGTAGGCTCAGGCTCTCCCTGCCTGGCCACTCCCCCACCCACACTACCTGGCTTCCCCTGCAAGGAGTTAAGCATTGTAGTAAATCAGTTTTTGAAATCAGGTGCTGCTCATTTCACAAAAGTTATGGAGGGATGCCTTGAGTCTGATATGGGGTGCCATTAAGCTAAAAAGGTTTAGAATCATTGCAGTACTGTAACAGGAAATAGAGTTTGAAAGAAACAGGGCTGTCCTGAGCAAGGCCCTGCTTGCTGTGTCAGAAATGTAATTAATTAAACTCTGAAACATAAGAGATTCTGGCACAGATAAACCAGTTACCCGAATTCTAGATGGGACAGATCCAGAGGGGTGCAGGTGTGGTTGCATCCCCCTTTCAGATCACACTGTGGAAGTTGCAGCCAAGGACTTTAAATCTTCAAATTAGGTCACAGTTTTCCCTTTTCCTTTCCTTCCATGCTCAGTAGCATGTCCCCTTCCTTCCCCTCTCATTCGTTTCTTCCCCCACCCAGTACTATCGCTGTCTCCAGCTGACTCAGTGGCAAAGGTAGCTCCAGAGTCGCTCTGCCCACCCTCTTGCCAGCCGACATAGGGAGTCAGGCTGAGCCAAGGACAATGGTAGTAGACTGGTTTCTCTTCCCTGCCATTAATAGCCATTACAGGCAGGGGTCAGGGAGGCTACAGAAGCTTCTGTTACCCTACCACAGTAGCTGTCAACCTTTTTAGGATCAAGGCACTCCTTGTTAGACTCGGGGAACCCCATGTTAGACTTAAAGCACCCCTCCATAAATTTTGTGAAATAAATTCTGCGAATTGAGCAGTACCCCATGTTAAAAAACAATTTATTTATTATAGTGCTTACCTCCTTGCAGAAGAGCCTGGCAAAGGAAGAAGAGTGGCTAGAAGGGAGGGCCTGAGCCTACCCTTATCTGCTTAGCTCTTCTCCCCTTGCTTATCTCCTCACATTTCCTGCCCCAGCTTTTAAAGAATCTCAGGGACCCCCAGTTGAGAATCACTGCCCTATTGATCGGGTGTTGGCAAGAGATTAGGAGATTTGAGTTTGCTGGGATACTTTTGGCAAGTTACTTTGCCACCCTCTGTCAGTTTCCCCATCTAAAGAATGAGGCTAATGATACTAAACCCCACAGATAAAATGTGCAACAAAAGGTGCAGGTGTTACCCGAGTCTTGGAAATTGTATTATTTCTCTGAAAACGTTTGACAGGACAGCTCCATTGCGACTCTTGGCACATCAGTGAGATTTACTGGTGAAAAATGGATGCGAGAGAAGGCAAATAATAAGCCCTCTCTGATACTGGTAATCCAAGCTAACAAGAGCAATACAAGCATTTCTCAGATTCTAGCCCCTTACCAGTAGCTGGTGCTGGTATTTCTTTTGTGAATGCCTGACTTCAAACATTCACATGTTCAAAATTACTATTATGATGCAATCCCCATCAAAACAGTAATTCAGTCAAGCTGCTAATGTGGCTAATGAGAGAACTTCATGAAAGTGCTTAAAAGAGCATTCTCACTGCAAATTCAGAGCAAGTAGTTGAACGTTAAGTCTAGCCTGCCTGACAACCTGCAAACCTATATATTTTGCAGAATCGTGGAATTGTGTGATGAAAGAAAACCTGTTAAGCAGCAAAAAGGTGGTGGGGGGGGAAGATATTAATGCTTCCCTTTTGTAAATGGAAAAACCCAGTTCTTTAGCAGCATAGATTTAAAATCTCCCTTGGTGTAAATCAGGAAGAATTTCCTTGAAGTTTAATGGTGGCATACAAGTGTAAGGGCACTTTTCTCCCTTGAAAATTCATTCCAGTCACACTGAGGTGTGCGTTTGTAACGCATGATAGCTATTCCTGAATTACTGCATGCATGGGCATGCACATTCTGGAATACGAATATGGTAAGATGTGTTTCCTAAAAAATAACTATTTTGGAATAACTCCTATGTGTAAATAAGCATTCTGTCAGAAGATAGATCTTTCCAATAGTCTTGGAAATACCAACTTTTTCTAATTATCTGCTCTTTGTTAACATGTATTGATAGGCTAAGGATTGAGAGAGAGAGACAGGAACTCTGTATAAACTTTTTTATAGGATGTCCACATTTCATAAGACAGCTGCATTCTACTGAAGTCCCATATGGATGGGATGGTTTGACAGTTGGGCAATATTGCCTAGAAGTGCTTTATGCTCTTGTGTAGCCTGGCTTTTAGTAAATGATTAATGAAAAGCTAATCCTTACCTGGCAGATTCTGGTTGTTACTTAATTATAGTGAAGATACATAGAAAAGTCCTTAACATGAACTTCAAGGGTAGAAACTTAATACAAGCCTGGCATATCTTTGCTTCTATGCAGTACTTTTATGAGGTGTAAATCCATTTGAAAGCAAAAGGAATTTATAAATTTATCTCAGACTGCTCTACTCTTTGCAACTTTGCTGAGGGCCCATAATCCTGATCATTCCTGGCAGGAATTCCCAAAACTCCCACAGACTTTGGTAGGAGAAGGATCAGATCCAATTTGAGCAACCAAGATGAAAGACTTAAAATTGGAATAGCAGGGCCTGTGGAAATAAGCAAAAGAGAGAGGGAGGTCAGTGGAAACATTACCTTGTCCCAGTGAATAGCCACTGTTCACTGTGTTAAAATGGCGTCTGGACGCTTTCTGTAAAGGTTGATTCATCAAATGCCAGAGCTCTGGCTGGAAAAAAAGAAAATTAAAGGGAACATGGGGGGAAGCTACTGGAACTTGGTTTATGAGCCCCCATCATTCTCAATTACATTTGGTAATCAGCAGAATAAAATTAATGGTGCCAAATTATGCTTCCATGTGCTGTATGATATTGCCTAGTTTAACTATTTTAGCCATTTCAGTCCTGTAGATTAGGGAACAAGTTGATAGCGTAATAATGTACTCCTTTCATGTCTCTCATTTATATTAATGAGTTTTAGTCAACTAAGGCAAACTGATAACTAATGATTAATAGCTCAAGAACTTTCCTACTGGCATCAAAGGCTGTTTTTTGTCATTTTTTTTTTTTAACTCCTTGACAGGTTAAGACAGTTAACAATTAACTGTAGTCTTTATAATTGAAATCTAGATGTTAAATGCTTGATGCAAATTAACTTAATTTTAATCATGGCTTTGGCTTTTAGTGTTTCTCCCACTCCCAAAGGCTGAGTTTGGTTTGATGTTTTGAAAAAAAAATTAACTTTGAACCCACATGACAAGGGTGTGACTCGTTTCTTAATTCTGTTGGTATTCATAGTGCGTAAAAAAAAAAAAATAAGAGGGTCCAAACAAAGATTTATTATCACAGGAGCATAAATAGCTTCTAGCAAAAAAAGAATTAAAAAAGGTATTATTCTCCAAACTCAGAATGATCAGTAAAGACAACCTGTTTCCAGATTCAGCAACCTGTTCTTTTTCTGTTAATTTGTGTTAAAAGGAGCCAAGCTTTAAACATGTTCTGCATGTGTGTCCAGTGGTGGAACTCTGGGAAGAAGTTGTAGACATTCAGGTTTGGAAATGGGAATCCTATTATTAAATTTTTAAGCAAGCAAGACAGAGAAAATTGCATTTCTCCATAACAAGACAATCAAACCACCCTATGAAAAACCTCAAACTTTGTGTTGCATTTGGCCAATTCTTGATAAGTGAAATCAATGAATGTTTGATCATCAGGGATCTAAGTTTTTCATTTCCCGTGGAAAAATTCAGATTTCCTTGTTTAAAGGAGAAAAACCCAGGAAACTGGAGGTTTCTCCTTGCAGCCAGGAAATTCCAGCCTTGGAGCTGGGGAGAGTGGGGAGGAGAGTGATCAGAGGCAGGAGGCACCATGTGCACACGCGCGGGTACACATAGACATGGCTGGCAATACAACCAGGCAGTGTGGGGTAGAGCGG
>NW_005841829.1:3580279-3583639 GCF_000455745.1 Alligator sinensis
ACAGCTCCCCACAGATAAGTCTGTGAAGGGAGAGCATATTTGACACAATGGAGGAAGAGGGGAACATAGTTGATGCATGGTGAGGGAGAGAGTGGGCAGCGCAACTTGTGGGGAGATTGAGTCAATGATGACGCAGACCAAGCCTACACAATGAAGGAGGGAGTGGGGTAGGGTTGGTTGGTAATTGGTGGCTTAGGCTGGAGCTGGAAGTGCTGCCCAGCCAGGGTGGTGCCCAGGGCAAGGGGCTAAGGCTGGGGCTGAAGTACATGGGAATGCATGGCCGTGGGTCCCAGCTGGGAAGTGGGAACGGAGCCACGGGTGGCTCATCCTGGGGTGGCTGTGGGGAGGGAGAAGTGGCTCCTTGTCACTGTAGGTACTTGCGGGGAGGCATCGGGCCCATAGGTGATGCATCAGGAGGGCATGGTGGGGGCAGGTGCCCCCCAGATTTCTGCACCCACAGTGGGACATGGGGCTGCAGCCTGGCTGGACCAGCACTGAGCAGAGTCTGCCTCCACAGCCCAGTGGGCAGGACCCAGCACAGAAAGGCAGAGTAGGGTGGAAGGCTTTGTGTGGCCACTTCTAGGGGTGCTGTGCCACCATGGCTGCCAAGTGAGGTGCTGCAGTGGTGGTATGGACTTGTGTCCCTCAGCTGCGGTGGTGGGCAAAGGACATCTCACCTTGGTAGCCATTGTGGTGCAGTGCTTCTGGTGGCGGTGGCAGCACCAAGCCTTCTCAACCTGCTGCACCCTTCTGTGCCTGGTCCTGCCCACTAGGCTGTGGAAGTGGCTCCTGGCCAGTGCCAGTCCAGTCAGGCTGCAGCCCTGTGCCCTGCTGTGGGCAGAGAAATCTGGGGGGATATGTGCCTCCCCATGCCCCTCCAATAAGTTGCCTATAGCTTTGCCTATGCCCACACACACCTCCTTGTCACCATACACTGAGGCGCTGGGGACTGAGGGTAGGGAATAGTGGATCAGGAGTGAGGGGCACCAGCAGGGCTGCGGGTGTGGGGGGCTATGGGTTGGGAGTGAGGGCCAATGGCATGAGCAGAGGCAGAGCACTGGCATATCAGGGCTACTCAGTGCTATAAAGCAGCATGAGGAACAGCCACAGCTGGACCCATGTCCTGGTGAGCAAAGGGGGCAGGGGGCGCTTTGATTTTTCATGATAAAAAAAGCCAAAATCAAACACCAAAATATATAGGTATTTAGTATTTATTTTATTATAATGATTGAAGTTTCCAAATTGCTTTAAAATGTAAATATATCAATAAAACATTGTGTTCAGTTGTTACCTTATATACATACACACACACACACAGCAAGAACTTCAGCTAGATAGAGATATAGATAGGCTTTTCATTTTAATCATGGAAAAACATGGGGTTGAGGGCTTTTAAATCAGAGAACTTTGGATTTTTTTAAACAAAGAAAACCATGATCCCTGTCGATCATGCAAAACCCTCAGTGGGAGCTTTACCATTGGCCTCAGTGAATGCAGGATCAGCCCCTAAATTACTGCAATAGGAATAGCAATGCAAATGAGTATGTTGTTAATATGGGCTGGACTATGCTACTGTATACCTACACTAAGCTTCTCAGCCCGTCCAGTTTGAAGTAGAAGTTTCCCAGGATTGAACGGATGCCTACTCAGTTTAGCAGTCATGTAAAATCATGTAATAGTTATTGGATTGCTTACTAAATATTATGTTGAGCAGCTGAAGTTCTTGCTCTGACATATGGATAATCCAGGTCAGCTTCTGCTCTTCAAACAACTGCTTTTATTGTTTTCCAAGAGGAATATTGCTGCAGTTTCCTAAATAAGCAGTTCCTCCAAATAAGGAAACTCGATATATTAAGAAGTCTTGGCCTAGAGATCAGAGGGACTGTTCACAAATCAGTATTTCAGATTATACAGTAATGTCAACACTTCCTTCTTAGTGCCTCGCATTTGAATTTAAAGGGTGCCCTACAAACAGTTTCACATGGCTATATGTATAATATTTCGGGTTAAATCTAAGAAAAATTAAATCATATACCCCTTTTCTCCTCCTTCCCTCAGGTTAAGTCTTCGTTTCTGTCTGTATGTTTTATAGTCACAAGATAGTCTAAACAATATCTGCTTGAATGCAATATACACATTTTAGTGGGAATTAAATGTGTATTTTAAATTTGGGCAGTTTTCTGCAGTAATGTCTCCCTTATATGGACAGCAATAAAGGTGAAGGCAATTCCAGAAGCAGACATGAGAGATGATTGTGTTAAAGGACACAGTCCATGTCTATGTGAGACTATGACTGTGCAGTAGCTCATCATGGGGCACAAACCATGATGGGACACTACAGGGCAGTAGTAACAAGCTACTGTCCAGTCAGTGTCACCAGGAAGCAGTGCAGAGACACTACTGCACGGTAATGCCAGTTACTGTGCAGTCATTTAGTAACTGGGTATACAAGTACTAAATGACTGTGCAGTAACAGCTGTGCAGTCAGCATCTTGTGTAGACGCAGCCACTGTGAAGTAGATTTAGGCCGTAAATAAGGATTAAAAAAATGTTTCTAACATAGAAGTTTTGGATAATTGTCACGGCAGGGTCCTGCAGGAGGGCTGTGGTCTCCTCAAGGTCCCCTTCCCGTGCCAAGTTGGCCCACAGGGCACCCTCACTTCTCACCCACCACATCTTTGATGGAGATAAAATGTATGGGAGGCTACCTTACGTCCTCTTGAACACAGGTTGCTGTAATATCTGCCCCGTGGACTCCCGGACCCCTTGTGGGTCCTGCTCTGCAATGGGTGCTTCAGGGGCACCCTAACCTTATGGGCTATGCATGGCTCCAACCATCCCGTTACCACGCCCCAAGCCTCGCAGCTGGAATAGATGTTGTTCAGTCCAGGTTTACCCCCTCTCTCTGGTGCTCAGGCTCCCCGCGGCCCTCTCTCTCTCCGCGCCCTCTCTCTGGGGCCCCTCAGTAATGCCACCCCCTTCTCTGGGGCTGGGGTCAGTGCACCCTGACTGTTGCACCCTCACTGGCACTGGGGTCCCCACCCTGCTGGGGGCCCCCTGTGAGGCCTCCTCCAACCCCTAGTAGCCTCACCCAAACCACCGGTGACAAACAGCAACACAAACGCAAGCCCTTTGGCTATAACTTAAACAAAAGCTGCTTGGCTATAACAACATTCAAGCCTACTGGGGATTCTTCATCTCGCAGCCGTGTCAGATGCTGTTTCTGCATCAGGCTTCTCCTCTCTCCCATGACAGAGAGCTCCTTGGCTGCTGGCAGGGAACTGCCTCTGGCCTCTGCCCCTAGGGTTTATAAGGGAGCCAGGATCTGCCCCTTTCAGTCAGCTCACTGCTGGCAGGGGT
>NW_005841829.1:3583716-3589024 GCF_000455745.1 Alligator sinensis
CCCTAGCAGTTTCCCCTCTTTAGGAGCAGGGTACCCAGGTACTCTGCGACAAAAATAAAGCCTTGAAACATTCCCCAACAGAGTTGAGATCTGAACAAGGTTCTGCTATAGCTAAAGGGCCTTCAGCGCAACATTCAGCTTGAGTTAGCAGATTGGAAGGGAGGTGCTGAGGAAGCGCAGTGCCATAGCAAGGGGGAGGCAAGTGGGGTGACCACCCTGGGTGCCAAAGTGAAAGGGTGTCAACAGGTGCTGCCCAGCCGGGAGGGACATGGGATGGAGCCATGAGTGGTTTATTTGGAGGGGTGCGGAGACAGGGGGAAGGCGACTCCCACTGCTGTGTGCACTCCCGGGCAAGCATGGTGGTGGGGGGCGTGCGCTCCCCACATCTTTGTGCAGGGCAAGGGCAGGCTGCCACTGCGGGCTTTGCCCCACACGCCAAACTTCCTTGCCATGGTACTGAGGAAGTGGGGAGCCATTAGTTGAGCAGCTGCTGATTTGCTGGGACTCAGCAGGTCAGTTAGTTCAAGTTTAAGGCACCACTGTTCAAGATATAGGTTTTTGTGTGTGGACAGAAGTTGAGTTAGAGCTTGAGTTATAGCTCAAATTGAAAATGTTAGCCATGAGAGGTCCTGAGGGAAGAAAGGTAAAACTGTCTTGAAAGCAAACACTGACCTGGCAAGTCTAGCATTCTTCTCTTCTCTTAACTGACTGAAGTGCAGGAAGTGAAACTGAACAACAACAAAAACAAATATGTAGGGAGAATGGTACAAAATAAATTTAAGATGTTTAGAATTCTTTCCATTTTTATAAACAGATGTTGTTAATAGCAACAGAAAGGGTTTCTGGTACTGGGGAAAAGGAGGTTCATGTTCTTACTTATCTAATGATATGATAGCTTTTTCAGTGAGTGTTTTGGGGTCCAAAGGATAGACTGTTGGTACTAACAGACAATATAAAGCCTGGAACAAAGTTAACTTTGCTTAAAAGTTTTTACATTTGTTTTTTCTTTCAGCAAAGCAAGAGGAATATTATCCTAAAATGTGTTTAAATATTTTAGAGCAGGGACTTTTATCTGTATTTCCAACCCTAAAATCATATTTCAGACCCCCTGGAGCTTGTTTTTTACATGTCGTGGTTTTTAAACCAGTGACTTTTAGTGGGTATTTACCGCTGATTTCTTTTTTTATTTGTTTGTAAGTTGTAGAGGTTTTGCTTTCAAATTTCTTTCCCAGATTTTTTTTTAAATTTACTAATTAAAACAGAGACTCTCACTTAGTCCCAGGCCCAAGAATCTTTGGTATAACAAAAGCATTGAGCTTAGTTGAATGATAACTTTGACCAAGTTGCTTTTTCTTCTTACAGCACCTAGAGTAGGGACGGGCAATTATTTTGGGCAGAGGGCTGCTTACTGAGTTTCGGCAAGCCGTTGAGGGCCGCATGACAGGCAGCTCAGGGCAGATTAATATTAATTTTCTAAAATTTTGTGGGGCCCCATGGGCCAAATAGAATGGCCTGTCAGGCCACATCCAGCCCCCGGGCCGCATTTTGTCCACCCCTGACCTAGAGAAATAGAGCCCTGATTTTGCCTGGGGTTTTGGCAGTCCTGTAATGCAAACAGTAAATAATAAGAACACAACATACCTTTGGATGAGTCCTTTTTTTACCCAGTTAGAACATATGGCATAGGCTTCCCAAACCTTTACCATTGTATGGACTATATTTTACTCCAAAGGTTGTCTTGTAGACACCTTCCAGTTCCAACCTCCCAAGTCCCTCCCCTCTCCATTGCATGCATTTCCATATCAACTGCTGAAATTGCTTACATACAAAAAGCAGTACTTGGTAAGTATTTAATGTATTTGCTGCCTTTAAGTGTGGTACAGCAGCGGAAATGAGGAGAAGGAAGGAGCATCCTGTACTCAGCCACTTCTCTGTGGACCCCCATTAAGGACTTTGTGGGTCACAAACCACAACTGTAAAACTGTTGTTACAGAAGATTAAGAATCTCTGTGGTTCAGCCTGAGTTGATTAAAGTACTCAGATTGCTTAAAATAAAAGGGGGAAGAGGCAACCAGGTTCTGTTAATTTAAGACAATAATATAGTTGCTTTGTCAGCTGTATAATAAAATAATTTCTAATAGCACAGGAAGAGCCCTGTAAATGCTCAAAATGAGCATAGCATCACAAGTTGTGCTACTGAAACAGACTGTATTTGAATAGCTTAATAACATCATTAGGATCTCGCTCACTGGTTGGTGATGCATAATAACCCTACAACCAGGCACCAGCCTATCATGCTTCTGACCCACCCCATCCACCCCCTCCCTTTTTTTTTAAAGAAAAAATAGAGCTTTCCCACAGCACAGGGCAGTTAACCATAGCTGTCCATCAGAGGGTGCAGATGAAATAATATAACATCTTTAAGGCCAACAAAAAAGATTGCTTCTGTCTACGTCAAGCAGAGCTGTCTGGGTATTAATTAAACTGGCTTTCTCAGTCTCTGGCTAATTACACCAGTGCCAAAGGTGGATAAGAACACTTTGTCCTCGCAACTTCTTCACACTCTTCTAATGTAGCTGAGCTAGAAGCTTTTTATAAGACCCCACCACGCTCTTATGGAAGTCAAGGTGACCTGACTGGTGTCACTCCAGAGTAAATCAGAAGGAAATTTGTTGGAGTCCTGGCTTAAATTTATTGATTTAAATTTAATCTGGTTTACAGGAAATCCACCTCATGTCACACAAGTCAAAATTATGCTGTTCTTTTGTTTTCCATTTCTTACTATACTTTCCTATTTTTCTCCTAGTATTATGCCTAAATAGCAGAACTGGAAGGGAAAGTGTTATTTTATGAGAATTTTCTGGATTTTGAAAACTTTCCCCATCATGAATTAGATTAAAAGGTGAACATTCACATTCCCCTGAATCCAATTTCTGAAAAGTTCAGATCAATTAAAATATTTTGTTTAAAAAAAATTCAAAACCTTTTCTTTCATTGTGGACCTTGTTTGTTTGTTTGTTTTTACTACTAATTAACTTAAATTTCAAGACACAAAGTTGATTTAACACCTGTAGAAGAACTTTTTTTCATTTTGGAAACATTTCATTTTTACAATTTTGAAACTCTTTTTTTCTCATTGTTTTCCCAACACAGGAAATTCATGGAATCCAACTCTTTCCCATGAACAGTTTCCATTTTGACTAATCAACATTTTCTGAAGAAAAACAATTTCTACAAATGCTACTATATAGATTTAAGTTCTTTTTTTACAGCATTAAAAGACGAATATTACTATAGTCTGATGGTGTCCTGTCAGCCAATTACTTGCCACTTCAGACCCAGAAAAGACTCTTCATGTTTGTAAATTTGAGGTTACTGCTTGCAGAGTTCCATTGGTGAATTTAGTAATGTAATTATTGGATACAGATTTTTCCATCTGATAGACATGTAATGTATGTCCCTTTTTCCCAGCCCAGGAATGTGCATGACTCCATTCCTTTCCCCAACGCAGTAACTATTAAATGTGCTGCACACACTAGGCTTAATCAGTCCAATGTGTGAGGTCAGTCACCAGCATGAAAGCTGGTCAGTTTGGAGTAAGAACATCAAAGGGTCTTCTGAGCTTGTATGGAAATGATATTATTGTTACCTTAATACACTGGGTTATCTAGATATTGTAAACACTAAAACTGTTTCCGCTGGGACCTGTGTGAGGTTGACTCAGATTTGAGGTTCATTAATATATAGTTGTAATAAGAAATCCTTCTGAGCGCAGGAAGCGCTGGATATATCAACAAAAGCTACATCTGATCTTCAGAATCAGTTTTCAGGGATTACCCTCATTGTAAATTGCTACTTTCTTTGTGCCCCTTTTAAAAATGGATTTTGTTTTCTTGTGCTATGCAAAGGATGAAAACATTTTACTGGGAGAATTTTATGAGTTTTTCCACTTATGGCTGTTCATTGAGAGAACTTAGGCAATTTAAGGAAGGTAATTTTAGTAATTAGGTTTACTACTGTGCACTACATTGCATCAGGCTCTATTATGCTCCAGGACACCTAAAGTGGATCTGGATGTAATTGCCTAGTTTTTCTTCTTTTCCCACTTGCATCATCCTTTTTAGTGTCTTGTACTGGTCCTCTTTCCCTGTTGATGCTCATCCTTCAACCCAAATTCTTACTGCTAACAAGATTTTGCCACCCAATACTCAAGTACTGGCAGCTCACGCCCCATATACTATAATTACCAGCATTAGAGAGCAGGCTTTGGTACAATATAATTTCAAAACTTAATCTAAACTTTTCCTCTAACATCAGTGGAGTTATATTAGAGATAAATGTGGACCTTGTGTTCCTATGCCCTGCCATAAATGTGGACATTTTTTTCCTATGCCCTGCCTCACAATTAATAATTGTTGATGCGCTTTGTCTCTGTTGAAAGATTGTAGTTACTGAAAGACAGGTGTTTGTTTATCTTAGATGTGGTAAAGAGAGTATTTCTGTAGCTTTCACCCAGTGGCTAGGGACAGAAGTTGCACATAAACCAGCTGAAGTGATCAGAAACTAGTTTAAACCTGTAACAGAAAAGAAGCTCTCAGTACACATAAGCCAGTTTCAAAATGGCTGAAACTGATTTAAGATAAACCTGATTGAATGCAGTATCAGGGTCAACTGATTTGAGTCAAACCGGTTTATGAAACTTCTGTCCCAGACCCCTTCCTGGTTCAAATTAAATCACATTCCCCCAGCATCCCAGAATGCTTTGCAGCCCTGGGCTGGGTTAGGCTGTGCTGTCTGCCCTAGAGTAGGACTGGCCCCACCCCTCTGCTTCATCTGGAGCAGTGAGGGCTGGCTGACAAGGGGGTGGGAGGAAGCCCAGCTGGGGATGCAGCCCAGTTGTGGGGGGGGAAGAGGGGAGCCCTCCACTAGGCAAACCCCAGCTGGGGCCTGGGGTCAGGGAGGGGGGGTTAAACACCCCTTCCCCTGCTCAAACTTACTGCTGGCTGCAACTGTGGACTACAAATCCCAGAGGCATCTGGAAGCAGGAAGAAGTGATAAGCAGCCCTGCATAGTCCTGGTGCTGTGATTTTGGACTGCAAATCCCAGAGATGTTGGGGGCAGCAGGAAGAGGAACACACAGCCCATGCTGGTTACATGCCAGAGAGCTGTGCTCTAGTGTCCCCCAACTTCTGTCCTGAGCCACTGCTGACATGTGGCTGCATTTCCTGAATCAGAGGTAAATGTCTGTTCACTTTTGTTTAAATTTCAATTTTTTGTACTTGCTGTGGGTTCCTTGTGTTGATCTCTG
>NW_005841829.1:3589073-3591917 GCF_000455745.1 Alligator sinensis
TAGGGAAAAGGTTCCCAACAACTAGGCCACAGTTTGGTACCAGACCGCGAAGGGTTGGCTGCTGTGTTGTGGCATGAGCCCCCCACTCAGCCCCCCGTCTGTCCACCCAGGCAAGTGACTTCTGCTGCCTGTGGTCACGTGCAGAGTTAAAGCTGGGGAGCAGGACAGCCCTGGGAGGGAGGCAGCCAGCTCCATGCACCCCATCCCACTCCTGTGCCAGTCCACAGGATAAAAAAGATTGGGAGCCACTGGTGTAGGGTGTAGGAGAACACCCAAAGACATGCCTTCTATTTGTATTGATAGTATAAACAGCACAGCTTTCTCTCTTTTTTAATTCCATTTTTTTAACTGGCTTGATTCCTGCAGCCTTTGCTCCTGTCAGGAGCCCCCTTTGCTCCAGTGGGGCTGTTTACAAAAGTATAGCTTGCAGAATCAAACCCAAAGTCTCTCAGGTTTCACAGAGGTTAGTGTAACAGTTTATTGGCAGAAGCTATATTCATGCTTTATGTTGGCAAGGGATACTGTAAGGAAGAGTGCAAGGGAACAAGCATGTTAAACTACTTAAAAGCGTGGTCTCGTTATAAATATTACTGGTATGAATCTTGCCTTCTTTTTTGACATGCAGGCAGAACAGGGAAATGTGTTCTACTCATCACAGCAAAGAGCGTACTTGTGGGTTCAGTTTAGTGCCTTTGCTAGCTGAACCAGCCCTCCTCATTACTTCTCAGTCAGACAGACTCTAATCATAGTGATGGATAAATCTCCACTTAAAATTTTAAAAAGACTGTGAGGAGGACTGATTCAAAACCTCATGCTGCTTTGTGCTGTAAGGAGCCAGCACTCAAAAGATCAATGTTCTTTATTACTGTAACCACTAAACAGGGCTTTATCAAGTTACCCTGTGTTGTGGCTGGACAAGTTCATGGCACCTGTGTGCCTTAGTTTCTCCACATTATGTTATTCCTTCCATTATTTTATAACTAGCATTGTGAATAAAAGTTTGCAAATTGTTTTGATGATCCCACTATAAAAGATGTCATACAAATGTGAAATCTTACTAGCTGAAGAGCAAGTGAAATAGAAAAGCCAGAATCCAATTTTATTTACACCAATATAAATTTAGAGAAACTTCAGTAAAATCAGTAGTGAAACATCAATGAGTGTGGAGAGAATATGAAATTCAGATCATTACAATCTTCTTTTATCTTTTGTTAGAAAATCATGGATGTTATTCACAGCTGTAATACGTTTCTGTCAGAGCATGAAAATCTTACATTATTTGTAAAACCTTGTTAATTACAGTATTGTGCCAAACTCTCATTTTCTTTGAACACCTACTGTCCTGTTTTTTGCCAGATTTTCTAATTTCACATTCTCATTTCTGCAGTAACTAGAACTTGAAATTGACAGTTTTTATTTCTCAAAATATAACCTATAGATTCAAAAATACATGATGCTGGAAAAATAAAATGTCTTGGTGAGAGGTGTGAAAGCTGTTACTGTCACAGAAGGTGCTCTCTCCTAAGAGTAGCTATGTTTCAGGTCTCTTATTTAAAGATGAACATTACAGTGTATGCTGCAGCCCTGACTTTACTGCAAAGGTGTTTCATTAACAAGCTGGGCCTTTAAGGTGATAGGAGAAAATGTGTCTTGACCCTTCACTGTAGCTTGGGAAAGGAAACAATGAAAGAAAAACAATCGTATCTAAATAGTAGGGGTGTACCTATAGAGATTTTGAGGGCTGATACAGATAACCGATTGTTAAGGAGGCATATTGGCTGATACCGATCCAACTTCCAATGCAGCTGTGTGCAGCTGGTAAGTCAGTTGTAGTGAAAGGGGAGGGATGGGGCACGGGGCGGAGGGGGGGGGCAGACCAATGCAAGGTGAGGGAGGGAGTGGGGCAGGGGAAGACTGCCCAGGCAGGGCATGGGATGGAGCCGCGGCTTGTTTGGGGCATGGGGGGAGAGGCTCCTGGGGGGGCGGTGGTTCTGGCAGGGAGCTAGGGGGGGGCTACGGCAAAATTTGGGGGGGCTGCAGACACCCCCCCCCGTAACCCCCTCCCAGCATTGCTGCCGCCACCTGCCCCAAGCCCAGCTCACCCCACCAAGAAGAGCCTGGCACAGCCCCAACTCCAGCCCACAACTGCAGCCCACCTGCCCTGCCCCGTGCAGATCTGGGGGCAGGCACCACTCTCCCATCCCCCCCGTGCCCTCCCGGGGTGCAAGCAGCAGTGGGAGCTGCACCTCCCCCGCTCCCCATAGGCAAGCTGTGGCTCCATCCCATGTCCCGTCCTGCCCTGGCTGTGCAGTGTCTTCCCTGTCTCACTCCCTCACCGCGGGGTGTGATGATCTGCCCTCCCCTTCCACCACAACAGACTTACCAGCTGCACACAGCTGTCCATGCTACCAGGCTCTGCTCCTCACCACCTATGTACTATGTTCCATTGCAGCTGCACGCACACGTGGGCATTTATCAGCCAAATTATCGGCCACATTGGGCCAGTTTCCGATACAGCCAATTTTCTTTGTATCAGTGCCAATCTGATATTGGACCAATGTATCAATACACCGCTACTAAATAGCAAATGGCTGGGAGAAGTGCAGAAAAGCATGCTGAAGTTGTATTTTCATTTCATGGCATCTGTATAATATAGACAGGTGATGTGGGGAGTATTTTGAAGTAGTTTTTCCCACCCCCTTTAAAATAGGCCTGTGCGAAGTGGCACTATAATTCGATTTGGTGATTTGAATCACTGTCCTGAATCGATTCAGAGATTCGACTGCTGCTGAGTCTCCAAATCACACAGGCCCCATCCTCTGCCTGCTCACCCAGCCCCAGCAA
>NW_005841829.1:3591944-3592342 GCF_000455745.1 Alligator sinensis
TGGCTCTTTGAAAAAAAAAAAGCCCCAGGTCACCGGGTGCTGCCAGGCAGGGGGGCAATCCCCACTGCCCCTCCTGCCCCACGCTGCATGAGGGCTCTGTACGAGACCCCCAACCGCCCTCCTGCTCTCCCAGTCTCCCCCATGGCTGCCCTGCCAACCCCAGCTCTGGCCCTTTAAGGGAACCCACCCCCCCAAGCCCCATACTCACTGGTTCCTGCCTGGTGGGGGGCAGTCCCCACGCCCCCCCCCGCCCTGCACCATGTGGGGTTCTCTTCCATGAGCCCCCCAAGGCTCTTGCAGGAGCTGGTGAGTCCCAGGATTATTTGGGGGGGGGCGGGGGAGGTGGTTTCTTGAAGGGCTGGGAGCTGGGGTAGGTGGGGCAGCTATGTGGGGGCTGG
>NW_005841829.1:3592468-3664106 GCF_000455745.1 Alligator sinensis
CCCCCTACTTACCAGCTCCAAATCCAGCTCCAGCTCCCTGCTGTAGTGGGTGGAGACTGCCTGAATCATTGAAGCTCAATATTTTCCAAAGATTCGGAGAGCTTCAAATTGATTTGGACCTTTTTTATTGGTCCCCTGATTCGATTTGGAGATTTGGCCACCAAATCGGGCTGAATCTCCTTCAAATCGAATAAGCACCCGAAGCTTCGCACTTTAAAACGTCGCACTTCGCACTTTAAAGCACCCGAAGCCCTACTTTAAAACGCTTTTCCTTCATGTGTTTTTTCCCCAGTATGATTTAGGATTTCAGTGAAAGGGGCACCTCTGCATTTTTACTAGTGATGAAACCAAATCACAAAAATTGGATCTGGGTCCAGGGTTATTTTTTGCTATGTACTATAGAGCTTGATGTTAGCAGCACATAAAAGCAAAGTTTTCTCTCTTCTCTGCAAACATGTAGGAGGAACTCACAGCAGCAGAACTGGTGTTGCTGTTTGTGGGGAGAGTTTTGAAGCAGGATATGCCCTAACAAGTATGCTTCAGCAGGGCAAGTGTAGTTTAGACCTTTGTTTGTTCATATGTGTCCTGCTTATTAATAACAATCAGTATAAAATACACTCATTTAGGCTTAATAGTAGTTAGGTCCAGCTTGTCAATGGATTTGGAGAGGGTATTCTAAATTGTGTATTAGTGACTTACAGTAAGGGAGCCTGCCACTTTATTCTTTCTTTGTATATTTTTACTGCTGTCTCCAGTCCTATTTCAAACAAATCAAATGCCAGGACTTTCATCTCTGTGGAAAAAGCTAATATTCAGTTTGATCTACAGTAAAATGGAGATTCTTGCTGAAAAGAGTTCTCCAAGAATAAATAGTCCATGCAGCGATCAGTCAGTAAATTGCCTTTTTTTAATCTGTGTCTGAAATTGTTTCACACTAGCACTTAGCAAATATTATTGTTGTTTATATTCACAGAGATCCTGAAACTGAGTTTAGGATCTTAGTATGCTAGGTACTGTACAGGCATGTAGAAAGAGAGAAAGTCTGTGCCACAAAGATTATAATCTAAAAAGGCGGCGATCAGTATGATAAGCTTGTATTACTCCGTCTGAAACCGTTGGGTAGCAGCAACATCAGCACATGCCAGCACTGTAGCAGTAATTTTGGACTGCACTGCAGTTGAGTGCTCTGTCACCCCTGCTGGCAGGTTTCACATCCTCAGCAATTTTAAGGATTACTTGGTCAGTTATTTTTTCATTGGCATCTGACATTCTTTCTTCCAGTCATAATTACAATACTTCCATACTTGGTTATAGGGCCCAAAGTAGTGCTGAGGAGGGAATTATTTTAGAATAAAACATTGATTGTTCTGTAATACAGTTATTTATATCAGCTGCCTCTTTCTTACATTAAATTATATAGGAAAGACTGCTTGATTTAACAGTTTTAAGAGATGGCTTGTGGCACTAATTGTTCTCAAAGGCTTTTGGGAAGAATCTGATGTTGTGTACCTTGTAACAGACAAAAATACCTGTTTTTATCCTAAGTCCAGTAAAAAGCTGTCACCTCATGTGCTTTGCTGTTGAAAGTGTGCCACTGACCACATGCAACAGCACAGCATGCTGAGCCTCTCTGCCACCTATGTTTTTCAAAAGGTATCCCTGTTACTTCCTTTCCATAGTGCATTGTGCACCAGCATGATTACTAGGAACCTGTCCACATATTCCTGCACTTAATGAAACAGTAAAACAGAAAATAAGCCACAGTGTTACACAAAATATGTATAACAACTTTGTGGTTGGTTTCCTTCGTGCCTTAAATTGAATGTGTGGCCAGGCTGATCAGCTGATCAGTGCTCCCAGCCTCAGGAGTGCATCAGAGCCCTTGGCCCCTGAGGTTGGAAGTGCCAGTGAGCTGATCAGTGCTCCTAGGCTTGGGGCACATCACAGCTCTGATGTGCCCCCAAGACTGGGAACGCTGATCAGCTGACTGGCACTCCCATCTAGCTGCACCAGGCATCCAGTTTGCTACTTGCTGGTGCAGGGGAGAGGCCAGAATCATGATCATGCCATATACCTGCCAAATGCATGTAGCGGGAGGCTTGATTGGGATTGCAGATCACATCCCATTGTGCCTTTACTTAATGTCTGCCAGGGGCCTGTGAGAGTCTTTTTTTATTTGGAAGTCGTTCTGTACACTCAGGAATTCTTTAGTGCTTTTGCAGTATGTGCCTAGCCCCTGCTTAGCCCAGCCGCAGTCCTACACAGGACCATGCAAAATCTGTATATGTACTCCTGGTAATGTGTGACCCTCGCCTTTCTCACACCTACCTTCTCCATTCTCACCTCACTCTATTGTCTACTTTTTTCCCTTCCTTCTGCTCAGTTTCCTCATTCTCAATCTTTGGAGAATAACTCTTCTACTCTTATGAAGGGTCCCATGGCACCCTCTATGATATTGCCTGTCACTAACAGAAAGGCAGTCTGTGAACATTGATGTGAGGAAAGAAATTGTAAAGAAATGTCATGGTCATGCCCTGTGTGATAAAACATTAATCAGATAATTTGTAAAATTCAGTGTCTGGCTCAGTTTTTTATATATTTTTAAAAAATCAAAAAATATGTATTTAAAGTAATTTAAAGAGTATGGATTTGGTGCAGTTGGCAAATACCACCTTTCTGTGTACTGGTTGGGAAAAGATAAAGTCCAGGCTATGATTTTGATTGATTGCATTGTTTTCAATTTTCTGAAATATTTCTGGAAAATGCTTACCATCCATGAGAGCTGTTAACTAGAAAGTTAACTAGAAAGACACCACAGTGCTGAATGTAGTGCTTCTGCTGTCTTTTGACAAGCTTTGAAACTTCCCTTGTAATCCCTTATCTTCCTGACATACTCACCCCATTCCATATTGCAAGAGAGTTGGAATATTTCCTTTGGTGTCTCTCTCCCTACTGATGTCTTAACGAGGTATTTGCAAAGCACCACTGGAACCACAGTCATCAACTGTGTTGTTTACTTGCTTGATTGGAGAACAAATATCTCCCATTTGCAGATCAGCTGGGAGGCTTCAAGGCATCCTCTAGATTTACAAGCTAATAGGAGGAATAACCCTTAAATCTACTGATCTTGGTGTCAACTCTATGGCATGATCCAGTATAGCAGAACAACCTGTATGGAGCTGTCTTTTTTATATTCTAGTGTACTTGACAGTCCCAGTGACTAGGCCAAGGATAGCTCACTAGATCTTTGTGTGAAGTAACAAGAAGGTTCAAGCTGTGTGTCTGCTTGCTTCATTGAAAATCAAAATAAACTCTTGATAACCAGGCCCCATGGTTCCCTCTGCCAAGGAGGTAGAGGGGAAGGACAAAGAGCAGCTCAGTAATACTTTATGAATACAATATATTTACAGTACAAAGTAACAGGGTCCCTAAAGGAACAAGAGGGAAGAACAAAAGTTGGCTTAAGATCAGTCGCTAACCAGTAAATATGTCATGGTTATTAAGGTACAATGCCCAGACTTATTCACTGTAAATATCCTACATTGGTCCAGCCAAGATACAAAACTTGATGCTTAATGTGAGAGACAGAAAATCAAACAGGTTATAAGGCGTCTAACACATTTTTTCAGTAGTGTAACAACAGGTGAATGTTAAGGGCACAGGCGCTGAATACTGCCTAAGTAGGAGGGGAGAGTGCCAGAATGGAGTTAGGGAGCATCTTACACTCCCTTCCCTTGGCTCTCCTCCCCTCACACCCTGAACTTTCCCTTCTCTGGCTTCAGCTCTGGCAGTGGGGAGGACAGAGCAGTAGCGACAGTGCGTGGTGCCCTGGGTGGTGGCAAAGCACAATGCAGGACCAGTAGCCAAAGGTTCACTGTTATGTCATGGAGATGTTGCCCCCTAATTTTTTTTTTGCTGCCAAAAATCTGTAATTATGTGGCCTCTTGACATGCATTGGCAGGAAAAAAAAGAAAGAAGTGACATGTACCCCATCAGCAGCAAACTTCCAGCTGGTGCTCCTGCACTGTGCACTGCTACCACCCAAGGAACAGAACCAGCCAGTTATGCCACTGCGATTATCTATCCAGATATCAGGCAGTTGTTTGGGTGGCTGTTTGGCCTAGCACCCACAACCTGCTGGAGTGCCTGAAGGGAACCTGAAGAGAGAGCTTTGAGTACAACCATGTTATGGGAGCATCCTGCTGTTGCCTTCCCTGTGCTCAGCTGCAACCAGGTGTGAACCTCCCCAGATCAATGGATCTTCTGCAGTTGCATTGTGTGGGGAATGCCAGGGTTTGAGGAGGATGCACGTCAGTCAAGCTCCACTGCACATTTTCATAGAAGTTTGTGGACACACCCACATTTGGAGCCCTTTCAAAAGTGGAGTATCTCCAAAGGGCAGCAGCTGTTATGTTCTGTTGCATGTAAACCAGCTGAAAATTATACAAATGTAGCAAAACCACTGCAACTTTAATACTTACCTTGTTAAAGCTGGGAAACCAGGAAAGGATGCTATGGGAAGGTTAATGCTTAGGAAACCAGGGAAGCAGTGGAGATCAGGCTGGTAGATGTGTATAAATCAGAGGTGCTCAACCCCCAACCTGTGGGCCAAATCCAACTCCCTGCTCTGTCTCATCAGACTTGTGGAGCTCCCCCTGGGTCTGAAAATTTGGCAAGGATGTGTGTGGGGGACAGGGGGGGGGGGCCAGGAAGAGGTAGTGGCACCGCTCCCCTGCTGCCAAATTTCTGGATCAGATATCATGGCCCTACATGCTGGACCAGGCATGCAAGCAAGGTGGCACAGGGTCCTGCAGCCTGATCGTGGCATGGGAATGGCACAGGGCCTAATCGCAGCATGTGGGCACTGAGCTGGTGCATGGGGTCCAGTCTGGCTTGGGGACCAACTCTGTACTACTCATCTGGCCCACGGGGCCAAAAGTTTGAACACCATTGGTATAGAGCATTATCCTGACCATTGGTCACCACTAGTAAAGGTTCAGAATTTCTAGATTAGTGAGGGCAAACTTTTTGGCAAATATGCCACAAATTAGCCCTGCATACCCCCTGTCCCCCCCGTACTATTCTAATCCCCCTCCTCTGCCCAGTCAGCAGCTCTGCTTTCTGCTCCCTACTCTGTGCTCCCTGCGTGATCTCCTGCTCTTCTTTCTGCTTCTTGCCCTGTCAGCTGCTGTGCTGCCTGTCCTCTCCTGGATCGGTCAGGTGCCACACACAAAGGCTGCCCATGCTACTTGTGGCTCTCAGGCTGCAGATTGGCCACCCCTGTTTTAGATCATTCAAGCTGCAGTACTGGCCCCAGAGCAGCTCCATAGTTTGGGACCAAGATTTCTTCCTCCTGTCCCCTACGGAGACCCCTAAAATGCCACCTGGTAGCTCAGTCTGTGACGAATAAGTTCCAAACAAATATTTGTAATCCGTTCCAAACTGATCAGAGACAGATTGCTTTGTATTAGTTATAAGTGCATTTTGCCTGCCAGACTAATCAGCATTTTGCTTGATATGACTATAACTGATAACCAAAGCTGGCTTGCACAGATCTGCTGTCTGATTGTTGACTAGTCTAGTCCAGTGCATATATGTGTGTGTGTGTGTGTTGTTGGGTGAATGCTCATTCCAACCCAGCATTGCCAAGGCATAACGTCAACACCAAGGCCATCCGGAAGGAATCGTGGTGATAAGATAAAAAAAGAGATATGTTGCAATTGTAAAAAAAAGATACCATTATATGGGGAGAATCTTCAAAGGGATGATTTGAAGAGCATCATTTAAGAGTTTAAATTGCATGCGTCAGCTGAGTGCTCATGAACCAATTAATCTTTCTGACCTTCTGGAAAGTCTTGTGTCTTTCAGAAATTGCTGTTTGAATATGTGGGAGCCTTTTAAGGAGATATTATTGAACTTATCCTGGAAAAAGCATTTACTATTGATTTATTATTAATATATAGGCTGAGAGTATTAAAAGAAGCACTGCAGTCTTTAAAGAATAAGTTCCCAGTAGCTGTGGGATGGTTATAGTTTTTATAAATCTGATGGCCCACAAAGGGCCAGGTAATCCCCTGGATTCTCTGATGAGGTCACCACAGCACCCTTGGAAGGTGTGGACCTCCCTTAGAAGAGTTAATTTTGTCTCAGTGTCTAAATATAAAGGAATAAAAGCATTTCAACCTCTCTATTTTTTTATCCTCCCCCTCCTTCCAGTGCCCACATTAATCTACTTTGACAGCCTGGTGTATAGGATTTGTCAAATACTGTAACCTTAAGCAACACAGATATTGAAGGCTGTGCTTTAAATGTATATAATCCAGATGTGAGTGCCAATAAAATGGCAAGATGAGATGAAATGTCTGGCTTTGGAGGGAAAATACCATTTGCCACTTATTTTTCCACATGGCAAAGAGTAAAGCAGAATTTCATAAATTACATTAGCTTTTGAAAACAGAATTTTTTTGTAGTATCCATGAAAGTAGGTAAGTTGCAGTCCTTTAATGCAACTGGTATTCATGACATGACACTTATTTAATAAAAGATTGTAGGATAGTGAAGAGGTTTATATTTCTGAAGAGACTGTATGAGTCAGGGAACTGTAATAAGTTATGGAGCCTTTCACTGTTAGGTTCCTGATGTGGGTCTTCGGCCCTCTGGTAGAAAAGTCCTTCACATTAAGCAGCTGCTTGATGTTCAGGCTGGGAACCTGGCATGTTTTACAAACACTGGTCACGAATTCAAAAGAGCCCATTTCTGCAGAACTCATTTTGTTCAGTGCTCAGAAGAGTTTAGAAGATTTATAATGATAATTATCTTAAACCAAGATTCCAATTTACAGTTAATTCCCTTCATTCTCTTTGCTTTATTGACCTTTCTACCACAAAAGGGCAAGAGCACTGAGTAATAGTGGGTGACATTTTTAGTCTAATAGTTTGCTCACTGATGAATACAATTTATGGACCACCAAAATGTTTTGCAGAATTATGCTGATCTAACTGAATTGTTGATCTAAAAAATGGAAAAAGAACAAGCCCCCCAAAAACCCCATGAACAGTCAAAATGTTTAGATTTTTCTTTTTAAAACGTTGTATGTATGTATGTATTATATTTATTTATTCTTAACATTTGTCTAAATTCAATATGAAGGGGGTAGAAAAATAAGCCAACATGTTTTGGTCAACCCAAAGCAATTTTTTCAACACTATGGTCAGATCAGAAAACCAAGGTATTTGCATTGCTTTAGCAATAGACACATGTTGCTATTACAGATTTGATTAATTTGTCTCAAATTTCAGTGGCAGAATAAGATGAAGAGGAGCTGACATTCCCTGGGATTGTGTAGAATGTCCACCTTTCGAGTTAGATTTATAGCTGTATTTTGTATATATTGAAACTGTATTCCAAACCACCATCTCCTACCCTGACTGTCAGAAAAACCACCTTGAATATTTGAAAGAAATGAGAGCCATTTCCAAGCCATCACTGGGTTTTATTATACAAAACCAAAACCTTAATTAACCATGAGGTTTTTCAAATCCCAAGCCAATTCTTGGTTTTGATCATCTGTAACTGCTGATTCACTTAAGAAAGAAGCTAAAGGAAAAACCACAAAAGTAATATTGGGAAAACAGTGTAAGAAATCTGAATGTATCAAAATTGTTCTCTTCACTTGTAGGACCCCAAACTAGGTCAGTTATGCAACATGTGCTCCAGTGTCAGTATGGCACAATTAATAGTACCCCTGGCTCGTGTATGAAGCAGAGATGTTATTAACTGAGACAGTGATAGAAGGAAACAAATGAAAAGGATGATCCATAGTTGAGGGCTTGGCCTGGGAGTTTAGAAACTGGGGTTCCATTCTGTACAATGCCACTGACTTCCTATGTGACCTTGGGCCAGGTCTCTTTGTCCCGAGTGCTGTGTGAACCATTTCTGAGTAGTCACTGGCTGCCCTAACAGCATCTAGTTCACTGAGAGAACTCGCTGCCCACTGAAAGGTCTCATTATTGAATGCCTTATGGTTTTAACATTATATGTCTAAGTATCTGTCTCTTTGAAACTATAGATGGTAACCAGTTGTAAAGGTATATGCAACAGAAGCTCCGTTTAAATTGCTATGTCCTCTTTAGTCAATCATATGATCTGGTCAATTTTGGTTTGTTTGATGCATGCATTAGCTGTGGTAATCCATTTGTGTTTGCCATTGATTCCATAAATCACGTGCAGGACAGAAATAGAGAGAGTTACTTGAATGGATGGCAGAACCACTACATAGAAATAAGGGAACTCATAAAATGATTGCCCCATATAGCTGGGGGATGAGCACTGGCCTCTGTACAGTACCAAGCAGAAAGACCAGCTAAACCTCAGCCATTTCCCCTGTTATGGTTAAAGCAATAGATGTGATACTGGGCTATTCCCAACAGGGAGATACTCCAGCTTCCAAAACCAGGAGCAGCTTCCTCCTGTCTTGCTTAACTGTGTCTGTGCATGTTTTCCTCCAAATTACAACATGGCTTTAATCTAAACAGACATCAGTTTTGCAGGCCAAGCACATCAAATACATATTGCAAGGATAACAGAATGAAAGAAATAAACACCGCTCACAAAGTGACCGTGTGATAGTTACAGTTCTTCCTCCACTTTCTGTACAGAAAAAGGACCCCCTAATGCAAGGCAGCTTATGGGAAAAAAGTGGTGCATGAATAGAAGTATTGTATTCAACTTAGTGAAACAGAGTCCCCAGAGAAAGGTTAGGTTCCAGGATAAATTAAATGCCCTTGAACAGCATTTTAGCCCTGTCCAGCTACAGACATGATGATTACCTGTTAAAAAATAAAAGTCCGAGTATTTACTGCCCCGTTCTAAATTGCCCAAGTTTAAAAATGTCTTGTTTTGTCTTGGTGGCAAGGGGACCATTGAGAAATTCTTTGAGAAATTGTGTTCTGGAGTCGCTTATCAGAGGTAGCACCTCTTCTTTTTCTTTCAACTTTTTTTTTTTAATTAAGCACAGTGTTGGGGAGAAGCTGCTACCTATGAGCAGATACTGAAAAGTATATCTGGAACAGGGCCAGCATGAAGCAAGGCTCCCCTTCTTGTAGATGTTGCTTGTCTTTCTAGAAGGACCATTTCTTCTCATAAGCAGGGAGTTTGGTTTCCAGCCAATTCGGTTGTTGGCTCCTCTGTAAGATTGTTCAGTAAACGAACCAGTTGGCAAAGAACAAACATGAGACAGAGACAAGCAATTAATGTCACATAGGCCACCAAAGAGTTGCCAGAGGATGAGAACTTTTGGTTGCTGTCCCCTGAGCTGGATTCAGAGTAGTGAGGTAGAGAAAAAAGGATCCAGATCCCGTACACTTCCCCGGAAACATCTTTTTTACACGACCTGCCAGAGTCTTTGGCTTAATGCCCAAAGGCCACTTATTCAGCCAACCCAATTAGTGTTATTAAGACATAGTATATCTAATTAATGGAACAGCCCTGTTACTACTTGCTATCAACACCATTTCTCTTCAGCATAGTGTGACTGATAGAATGCAGGAAGCATGTTATAATGTACAAATGGTAATGACTGGATAAGGAAAGTGAAAATAGTCTGGGGATATGGATTGCCTGACTTCCAGCTGAAGTGTCTTCTGAAACAGCTTTGTCACGTTGTTCCTAATTTGAATGAGAACTAAGCCAGAACTTTATTCCTGCCACGGGAAGAATTATAAGTCAGCAGTGCAGGTCAGGCAGCTGACAACATATTTCAACAATTTATTCTGATTTTAAGATTAAGGTTAATATTTCAATAGGATAATATTTCTGCAATATGTAGGTTTGCAAAGACTACAGCGCTTGACTACCCACCTCCAGACTGCACTCTTCTTTCCCCTCTCTCTCATACATACAGTCAGTCATGGTTTGGTGACACGTAGATAGACAGCATAGCAATATGAAGGTGTCACATCTGCATTTACAGCAGGCGTGTAAACTTGCCCCAGGCCCTGGCCAGATCCATGGAGCCAGTGACAGTTGCAGCAAGGGTCCGCGGCAGGGGCAGCAGTAGAGATCTAGGGGTCTGACGGCAGTAGGGCCAAGCAGCTACAGGGCAAGCAAGGACTGTATCTTCATAGCCCTCATTTGCCTTCCTCACCTTCCGATCACCAACAGCCATGTGTGTCAGGGCCCAGGGGCCCAAAACTGTGCAGTAGGTCATGCTCCCTAGCTCCTCCCTCTCACTTCCAGTAGCCCAGTGAGCAAGACTGAATGGCACCACTGGCTGGTTTCAGTCCATAGGCCCTTTTCATGTTGCCCCTGAGTTACAGGGATGACCCAGGACTAGGATAGCAAAAAGGTTGTAGTTTTGGAATGAGGTAGTTGGTGGTAACACACCCACAGCTCCAACTGTTTTTATTAGAAACTATGGGTGCACAGTACCTTAGAAATGGAAAAATCTCAAATCAGAAGACATTTCATTGCTTTACATATACAATAAGGACATTAAGTAATCTACTTTGCAAGAAACTGTGTAGCTTAAATGACTGTCAATAATGTACTTCATGGTGAAAATTGAGGTGGGCTGACTTTCAAAGAATCGCTGGAAATACAGCCTCCTTCTCTTCTGGAAGGACCTAGTGGTCCTTCCAGAAGAGAGACAGAAGATGGCTGGTTAATGTACCTAACAGAGCACCACAACCTCCCTGTAGCTCTCTGAACACCTGCATGTGTCAAAATCTGTTTGGCCCTAGCCATAGCCTTCACACCTGTGAAGCATTGCGTGGAAATCTGTTCTAGTTGACAACATGAAACAGATGATCTAGTCTCCACTTTCATAAATACATTTGTCTGCTAGGCAAAAATGACTTGAACAGGCTAACAGGATTTCAGGCTTTGCCTGAGAGTCCCAGAACTGGAATGACAGACAGTAGTAAGCCGGGTTCGAATTGCACTTTGCCTCTTGAGGGGGGTCTGCAGAAAAAATGGGCTGCCCATCACAAATGCCCTAATAAAATCAGAGACCCCCCAGGTTATGATTTTCAAATCTTATTGGGGGGGCTCAGCTCAGCCTGTAATTCAAACCCTGCTGGTAAGCAAGCTTGTGTAACGTGCTGTGGTTGAGCAGTGGACACTAATGCTAACTCTCATGAAAAAAATCACGAGACTCCCAATTTCCAAGGTAAATTAACTCTGACTCATGGTCTCCTGATAGATCAAATCTCAGGATTTTTTCTTCTGGCTCATGTACGGAGTGCCAAGCTGGTAAATCTGGTGGGGGGAGGGGGGCAGATCGAGGCCCCCATGGTGAGGGAGGAAGTGGGGCAGGGGCTGGGGTGAATGGGGCTCCAGAGCCAGGGGGGGCATGGGGGGCATGTGTCCCCTGGATTTGTGGGTGGGGCAGAGGCGGGTGGGCTGGGGCTCTGTGCCTTGCTGCCTTTGCCCTGGGAACCATGCATACACACTTCAAAAATAACATCTCATGATTTACATTCGAAATCTCTTGATTTTTAAGTTTGTCTTACGATTTTTGACACGGTGCGGTTGGCAATACTGAGTAGATACAAGGAAGGGTGGTAGACACTGCCAGTTAGGACTACAGTGTTGGGGCCCTGCTATATGATGCTTGCACTGCCTCCGGCTGCAATGTTTCCTGCCACAGAGTCTCAGATGTGCAACCAGTGGGCTGGCTGAATCAGCCTCTGATAAATTCAAGTGTTTTTCCTGGAGGAGACGATGGCACGTGAGCATGTGGCTATCTAGTGTGCATGAGACAGCACAGGACTTGCACTCATGTGACTGGCAGGCTTCCTGTGTGTGGGGAACAGAGTTTTCCCAGACTTGCTGAAAATGATAGTGAGAAGGATCTTTTGGTTTAGCAAATAAAGGAGCAGCATGTTGACTCTTGGTTAAATGAGGCAGACACTCTATATAGCAGATCCCGTCCAGATTTTCAAGTCTCATAGTTTCTTCAGACTTCTCCGAACACTTGAAGGCTCCTAACCACAGGGATAAAGTAGGCTCTTCCCATTTGATCTGGTAATGACTTTGTAAACATTTCTCACATGAGTGGAGTTGTTTTGCTTCACAACCGACATGCAAAGTGTTTGCAGTTCAGACTTGGCCTTAGCTTCAGTCAGAGTCTTTAGCTTGTTTTCTGTTTAACCTCAGCATCCAGAGCTTTGGACTTCACCTGCGAAAACTAAATTGGATGCACTGTTATTAGTCTGAGCTTCCAACTTGAGAGGTGTCTGTGTTTACTCTTACCTATGTGGCATAATTATGTTAGCCCAAATAATTGCTGAAGTTTATTTCTGTGATTCTTTTTTTAGTTTTAGGAATCAAGGCAGAGAATCTGTCCCAAAATATTGATTGTAGCTCTTGGATTTATTTAAACACTTGTAAAGTACCTATCACAATGGGACCCCAATCTTGTATTCAGTCCTGGGACTTACAGTACTTAAACAATAATATGTTTAATATCATCTGTATTGCTAGTATACTATGTCTGTATCTGTTTTGGTTATATGAACCATAGAAATAGAGATGGAGAAGACTCCATCTCCATTATGTCTCATCCAGTCCATCTTCCTGTCCATTCAGGATTGGTACTTACAATGTCTCATATAGATTCTAGGGGTTTTCTTTGTCAAAGTGATGGGACTTTCACCATTTTCCTGGTGGGTTTAGGCTACAGTGTAACAGACCTCACAGACGGGTATTATTCATCCTGATGCTCAGTTTCTGAGTTTTCTTTTTGTTTCCTTTTATCTGTCTGCCAGTTACTCCACCCAGTTACACCCAGCTGAAGCATGCCAAGCTAAGCAGCTCTCCTACGTCAACATTTACACTTTTCTCAAATATAGTTCCCATAGTCTCATTGTTTAGTTTTTGACCAAAATGTATCATTTTACTCTGCAAATCAATTCTTCCAGCCTCTGTCCTTCTCTGGGATCTTGTAAAGTTGTTTACATTTTTCTGGGGATCTAGGTTGGGAAATCAACATTGTAGGTGTGCTCTCCCTGGGGCTATAGAGAAAATCTATAGAGATCCTAAATGCTAAACAAACAGGGGCACATTAAAGCATTCTGCAAATGTGAACCAATCCCTACAATATCCCTCTGAAATAGAAAAGTATTTTTAGCTCTATTTTATGCATTGGGAAGCTTAGTGTCCTGTGTAAGCCACAGAGTCAGCAGGGATTCCAATTCAGAATTTTCCTTGCTGGCAATCATCACCAGGCTATTTTTTCCTTGCTTTTAAAAAAGAGTCTAAGACCAACATTTCCAAATTGGAGTGGATTAACTCCAGTTGTACACTAATTCTCCTCTTATTGTAAACTATTCTGTCCTCTAATTGTAAGCCTTTGTTGAGAATGGCAATGTATAAATCAATCAAACAATCCTAACCTAGCATGCTATTTGACCACTTTGTAATCCCACTTTTGATACAAGGTAAATCACTTGGCAACCCATGGAATTTCATTATTTCTGAATAAGTGTGAGTATTCAGAGAGCTTGTTTAATTCATTTTATCTTGTAATGTCTCCCCTCTGAAAGTCCAGATCCATGACCTTTAGCATCCTAGGCCATTCAAGCCTTAAGGCAATTGTCAACGTGAGATATGTCAAAGTATTCAATTGAAATACATGTGATGTCTCTCAGAAGTTTAGAAATCATGGGACAGAATTTCAATGTTTTTCAGAAATGAATGTTCAGAGGTGCAGATTTGTTATGGGGTTGGAATATTAACCACAGATAGTGAAGTTAATAGTTGGTAGTTCTCTATAGTTTGGTAAATCATTGATGTTTGATTTTAATTCATGCTTCGTCTGTTTTGGAAGCTCTGTGGTAATGTTCATTTTGACAGGATTAAATCATGATGAATCTTTAGGGAATGCTGCAGTGAGATTACTGTATGCTCAGCTGAAGAAGTAGCAGCTATAGAAAGGGGCCACATACTGAATAGAACATGCCTCTGCTTGATCTTTTTAAATGCATTTCTACATTTTTTCTCATGCTGCTTGTTCATTTCTAACACATCCTCACTTATACCCAGCTCCCTCATAAGTGCGTGAGCACTTATTTGATCATTTTTTCCCAAGAAGTTAAATATTGTTATGCAGGTTTAAAACCAATAAACTATCAAGGTTCTTTTGTATCGTTGTATTTAGTGCAAACTCCTATATTCTTTTAAAAACTTTACAAACTACCTGACCGGGTATAAATGGCTGACTTAAGCAGGATCTGAAGGACCTAAAGAAGTAATGCCAACTCTCATGAAAAATCATGAGACTCCCAATTTCCAAGTCAAATTAACTCTGACTCATGATCTCCTGATAGAGAGATCAAATCTTGGGATTTTTTTCTTCTGGCACATGTAGAGAGTGCCAAGGGGGGTCATGTGCCCCTCGGATTAGTGCACAAGGCAGAGGCAGGCTAGGGCTCTGTGCCCTGCCACCTTTGCCCCAGGTACCACAAACACATGCTTCAAAACTAGCTTCTCATGATTTACATTCCAAATCTCTTGATTTTTAAGAGTTTGTCTCATGATTTTTGACACGGTGGGGTTAACAATACTGCTAAAGTTCTTTACAAACTATGGGCAGACTGCAGCTGGTCACCGCATGGATGTACAAGGGAGGATGAAGGTGCAAATAGTCAGGCAGGGGCGAGGCACAACTGCAGCCAGACAGTATGGGAACTTTTCCCTTCTAGGAGACATTAGTCACCTCAAAGGGGAAGTACAGACTTCAGCCTCTTCAGGTTTAGTGGGAAGGCTTTCAAGACCTCCAACCTCAGCCATTCAAAGAGCATGAATCAGGTCACAAAAAAATTAGATAGGCTTCAAAATCATCAGCTTTCTATAGTACTGAGGGTAAGGGTTCTTTGGGATTGGATTCTGCATTTTGACCCTTTAGGGTGCACTTATAACATGTTTTCAAGTTTGTCTCTGCAGCCAGGAGGGTTAGAATTAAATGTACTCTGTTATAATGAAAGCTTCATCTTTCACAAGAGTGAATTCTCTCTTAATTTTCCTGATTCCAGTAGCAGCAATTTTAAGAAAAACAGCCAGTGTCTCAAACCTCGCAGTAGAATCATAAGAATTGGCAGTCTTATATTTTCTACTGTGCTCTGGAAGGCACTGCACTCCATTCAGCTGTTCTATACTTCTTGGAGCTACCATCGTGCATTTCAGTTCCACCTGTGTCTTAGGCTATGAACAGACATTCAAGAAGGTTAGGCAGAGGTTAGAGCAAGTTAAAAATGGCCACTCAATTTAAGGTAAGTTAGGAAAAGGGGGGCTTGGGGAGTCAAGCAGGCTCGAGAGAGCGATCGGAGGGGTAGGCAGGGTCTGCAGAGGGGATTGGGAGATCAGGGGGGCAAGCAGGATTTGCACGAAGTATCAGGGGGCCAGCAGTGTCTGCTAGGGGATCGGGGGGGAAGGGGGTTGGCAGGGTCCTCAGTGGGATCAGGAGTTATATGCAGAGTCTATAGGAGGGATTAGGGGATCACAGAAAGCAGGCAGGGTCCACAGGGGATTGGTGGGGTCTAGGAGGTTTTGAAAGGATGGGGGGTGGGGGGGGTTGTGGTAGATGGGGGTGCTGGGGGGGATGGGGTGGCTCTCCCCCTACCCCCTTGGGAACAGGGGCTACTTTTAGCCCCCCAACTCCTCCACCCTCAAACAAGCAATTCCTCCTCCTCTCCCCAGCAAACCAACCTACTCCATCCCTCCTGCCTCTCCCCCCACCTCAACTTACTTCCTTGGCTCCTGACATCAGTGAGCACTGGTAAAAACCACCACTGGTGCAGCTTGTGGGATGTGACTTCTGGTCGGCTCTGGGGGAGTGGTGGTGCTGGCTGGTCGATGAGGTTTGTCCATCTGGGGTTGGGGGGGAAGGGATAAGGGGGCTAAAAATAGCCTAGTGCTGGTGGAGGGGTGGGGGTGGGGGTTGGAAAAGTACATCTCCAGGGATGATGAAAAGGTAAGTGTTCCCTGCCTTGGTCAGATTAGCATATGTTATTGATAAATTACATTTTGATCTCTCAGGAGTTACTCTACACTTACACTGGTGTAACTGAGATCAGAATCTGTTTGCATGCATTTCTGATCGGTAGAGCCATTGAAATAGTGCAGAATAATGCCCCTTGTGAGAACCCGAACTTTAAAAGCTTTGAGTAACCCGGGACGTCTGGAAGGTCTGTAAGAAAATCTACCATTGTTGTAACAAAGAATGACATTCCATTGTTTCAAAGTGATGATAAATTGTCTCATTGCTCATGTTGATTGAGCTTGTTACCTGTAGATTTTGTAAGAAACCTTGAGAAAAGGGGAATTTTGCCTCGGACTTCAACAGGGAGTAGCCATGCTCTGATTTCTCAGCAAATCTTGATCATGGGACTTGTTACAATTACCTTTATAGCTCCTGCTAACACGGTTTTACAAGGAAGGTGTTCATCCATTTATTTTTCTTATCTTTAAGAATCAGAACTGAAATCCGTGCACACACTGAATCACAGTGACTGACATGTAAGAGGTAAATGATCTAAAGCTTTCCCAGGGATGACTTCCCTTCAGAAAACAAAGACATATAAACTTTAATGATAGGTGGCTTCCTTGTAGTCTCACGGCATCTTGGTTTTAAGTTTGTCACCCCTGCTGGGACACCCATGTTTTCTGAAAGGTGGAGCATTCAGTGTCTATACTGAAACATCCTTGTATTCTGCTAGGCACTTGGTTGCTTGCTACCTTTCATTTCTAAAATTAGCAGATAGGGGAAATTTGGAAGTTGTAATAGATATAGATATTAATAAAGTATTTTGGTTTCATGTCATGTGAAACATTTGAAAAATCTTAATTTGGATCTACCTGTATTTGAGCACTGCTGGGTGGACTGAAAGTTGGCAAAAATAAAGGGTAATTATAAGCATTAGTGGAGCAAATTCAGAAGAGGTGTCTAATGATGTAATGTAAGAAGGGGCGGAGTTAATTTTATACCTTTATTATTGATCTAGAAGAGCGATTAAACACTATATTTAAATGTATAAGAGTTATTAAATTTAAATAAGCTTGTAACAGCAGTAAGGAAAGGAAAGAGACATCATATAAAAGGATCTAAAAAGCTTAGGTGAGGGGAGAGAGGAAAGGATTCAGCTTGGAAAACTGAAAGCTAGAATCTGAGAAAAGGAAACCTCAAATTATTCCAGTCCAAGAGAAAAATATAGAAAGAGTTAATGTTCAAAAATAATCCACTGTGCAGGTTAGAGAGGACAAATTAAACATGAGTTTTTAGTGCAACAGAGATGCAGACATTTTTAATGTAATTGCTCTAAATGCAAGGCCATCATTACACCCACGAGGTAACAGTTCCTTCCTGTGCAGATCCTGATGTTATTATACGGTAGAATACTGAATGCATTTCTGGACCCAGAGATAGAATTGGAGGGAGCCCAAAGAACCACAAAATGACCTGTGGGTGGTAGGATGGATTGATTTGCAATGAAGTTTAAGTACTAAATATATATAGTTGGCTAAGATGTGCTAGTAGGGAGATGGAAGATTCTGTCGGTACAAATATTTGAAGGGTAGAACTCCAAAAAGAGGTTGGAAGGGTTGGAAGCATTTGGTCTAATTGGAAAAAAGACCTCAATAGCAAGGAAAACATTCTGGCAATGAGATGCATTAGATCTGTGAATAATCTGCAAGAAGCTATGTGGGAGTCTCTGTCACTTAAAACTTAAAACAAGACTGGACAAACCATTTGAAAAAAGTGCTTCAGGAAACTGTTCTGCAAGAAACTAGTACGGCAATATAATGTGGAGGCCCACAAACTTTTTTTGTGTATTGGTCCACCTTGGTAGTGACACACAAACAATATTTCATGCTTTGCAAACTGGCACAGAAGTCCATCTTTTAGATCATGTTCTTTAGGACATACTTGCCCTGTGGACTTTTAAAATCTGGCTAACATGGTTCAGCTTTTAAGTCTTGAATGGCTGGGAACCTGCCTCAGTAACTGAGAGAGAAACTTTCCCTACCAGATAAAATACCAATCTTGATCTAAAGTACTTGAAAGAGGATGCTTCTGGGAGCTGGGTGTGCAGCAGGTGATTTGGTCTGAAATAATCAAGTATCAGCTGTTAAAGGCACACAGCAAACCAAACCAAATTTTCCAGATTTTCAAGCAAGAAGGAATGTTTTAACTGCTCCTGTCAGGATGATCTACCACTCCCAGGGCTCTCCTTTCACTCCCTTAGTCAAACAGGCCTTCTGGTGAGGAGTTCAATACTACTGTTCTCAACAAGGACTCAAGCCCCTCTACCCAACCATACCAACATTCATGCTGTCATTGTTAGAGCTCAGAGGCCCTTCACACTCCTGAAAGCTCATGGTTTAAGCTGTTTGCTGATTCTGGAAGATGTCATTGCATCAGGTCGTATTCAGAAAGGTTTATTAATAAAAGCTGAAATCCTACAGAAACTGAAAGACCACCAGAGAAGTGCTGGTACAAGGTATGATTGCATACTGGCTCAAACTCACCTCTGGTCACAGGTATAAACTCTTTCTTGTTAGTACAGGTTTCAAATTAAAATATGAAAAGTGTGTGTGTGTGTGTGTGTGTGTGTGAGAGAGAGAGATCAGAATGGGATTTTTTTTCCTTTTTACTAGTCCTCTGTTGTATTCTGACCTTGATCACATTTTTACCCCTCTGCCAAGCTTTGAGCTTCAACAAACTATTCCTAACTACTAACATATGTCCGGGGGTGGGGGAAGGAGGTTCAGGAAGAATACTCCAAGGAGTACAGTAGCATTTCTGCATTCACTAAGTTTGTCATCAGCTATTTCAGTCTGAACCCAAAAAATAAAATGAATGGTGTGTAAAGGGATCATAAATCTGACAGCAAAGTTGTGCTGTTCATATAGTGCTTGAAAAGTCGACAGCCATGGCAGATCAGAAGTAACAATGCTTTGCCCTTCTCTGGTGCTTTCCTTTTGTGGATCTCAAAGAACATTATACATGTGTGGAAGCTGTGAAGTATTGTTATTCCCATGTTACAGATGAAGAAATAGGCATGGGGAGACAGATTGTAAAGTGCCCGGTCCCCAACAGTCCTGCTCCTTTCAGTGGGAGATGCTGGATGCTGAGCATACTTGAAAGTCTGGCAATTTCATTTGGAAGATGGAAGCTTGGGTTTAAGTGACCTGTTGGAGATCACGCAAGGGCTAAGTATAGACGGTCAAAAAGCCCAGGGCTGAATCAATTCAATCTTTGCAGGTTAAGCTGCATCATTCACTTTTGATTCCAGAAATGCAGCCACATGCCTGCAGTGGCCCGGGCCAGAAGCTGGGGTGCACTAGAGCACGCCCTCCCTGCTTGGCTGGAGCAGATAGCTTGGAGCAAGGCTAGCCCACCGACTCTATGATGGGGGTTTGTGGGGGAGGTGCAAAGCATCCTGGGATGCTGGGAGACTATGAGTTAACTTGAATCTGGAGGGGATCTGAGACCAAAGTTCAATTAATTGATTTAACCTAAATCAGTTAAGTCTGATACTACATCCATCCAGGTTTATTTTAAACTGGTTTTGGCCATTTTGAAAAGGGTTTATGTATACTAAACTTCTGTTGTGTTACAGATTTGAACCGGTTTCTGATCACTTGTATTGGTTTATGTGTAATTTCTGTCCCTAGCTAGGAAGCCTATGACTGAAAAAAGGCCAGATTTCAGATTTTCTGCCTCTTGGTGTGGTATATAAGTTCTAACATCACCTTCACCTCTCTTCAATAACATAAGTAAAACTAGAAACTATGACAATGAGCAATCCGTATTGCTCTATTGTAGATGGAAGGTGGCGTGTTTTGAGACACCTTCATTGAGTGCTGTCCTGGCTAGTACTTGTATTATAATAGTGATTATATTATTCAGCTACAAACCACCTGTCTGCATTTCCATCTTTTGAGTGGTGGATAACCAGAGCTTTTTCTACGATGGTTACTAGGAAGTGCAAGCTACTCCCACTGGAATATTTATCCTGTCCAATTTTTCCCTCTTCTTTTAAATGTCAGAAAACACTCCTTTTTGGAAAAGTGTTATAACTACTGTTCTGTGTTTTATGGTCATTTGAGTTTTTAGTCTAATATGTTACTATGATTAATGTAGTTAGGCAGCATGCAGAGTGCCTTATGGGGTAGACAGAGTGCTTTGTACATTAAATGCTCTTAATCTGTGTGGATCTACTGTGCGGTACATGACAGGAGCATGTAGAGTGACAGAGATAAGCATATCCCTTTTGTGTTGTATGGAGCCAAATACTTAGCATGTATATAAAACCATGTGGAAAGACAGCTCTTGTTCTGTGTGCCCTTTTCTCAGTCCTGTCTTATATTAGACGAGTGCATGGACAGCACTGTAAAATGTGGTCCCTGAGAAATTATGGCTGTAAGGAGTACACAAATAGCTGCCACACCATTGCTTGGGATCAGCCTGCAATGGTGTTTAGGTTTCTGCCTGTCTTTGCCTCTATCACACGTCGCTCTGGTGTGAGCTTTACATCAACCTGAAGCTCTAGGTGGTTCTGACCTGAGCTCTTGGTTCAAGTCTATCTTGACATATTTTTTGTCTTTAATTTTATTTCTTATCCATAACTATGGAGGGGAAACTTAGATAATCAAAAAGGAGGGAGTCCCGTGAGGCATGTCTCTGGAAGCCTAGGGGGCTTAACTATTATGGCATTAGTAAATGAATAACTGAGTCACTGCAGAAGGAATGTTGACTGCATTGGACTTGCAGCAACAAGTCTTCCAACTATGGGAAAATAGAAACCCTTTCCTAGTTGAAGATGAAAACTCAGCAGTCATAACAATCAACTGATAGGGAAGGTGTGAAGCGAAGTAAGCCAGAAGCCAGAATGGAATTTCAAAGCATTACGGAATGAGCCCCTACATGCAGGGAAAAGCTCATGAAAAACTAAGACCAAGAAGACTTCCCCTGCCACACACATGCTAATGTAGTGCTGCTGCTGTAACGAAAGGTTCTTTCTTTGCTCCCCCATTCCACATTTGGTAAATGCTGATGCAGAGCAGGAACTTGCATGCTGACTCAAAGGCACCAGCATGTACTCTATGCTGCTTGATTTCACTCCTGCTTTTCCAGCTCTAGCAGGATTTTACAAATGAGGTTTCAGACTTCCAAACACATCCACTTGCCTAAAGGGGATAATGAAATCCAGAACATAGCAATCAAAACATTCCTGATTCCAAACCAATCCCCTAAGTCATTTAACGCAAAAGCCACAGTTTAAGAGTGAGCTCAGTTCAAAATAAACCTGGAGTTTATTATCATTTGGGACTGTTTTAATCTCTTAACCCTTTTATTATTCCTTGCTGGGGCTCTCTGATACAAAGCTTGCTGTGTCTCCCTTTTTAGAGCAAAAGCACCTCATCTTGGCAATTCTGGTACAGAATGACCAGCTGGGGTTAATCTGCCAAAACCCATTGTACATTGTCTTAGGGAAAAAAGCTCATTTTAAGAGCAAGGTGTGATGATCAGGAACCCTTTTGATTCTTGGCTGTGTGAACTTGTGGCTTGGTTTATTCATCTATAAAATGAATGTGATCATCTGTAAAGAGCCTCCTGTTTTCAGGTGACATTGAAATCATCATTTTCTTTGTTCACATGTATATAATGTTCAGTTGTAAAATATATTTGGAATGGCAAACAGGTGCTATGCCAGATAAATCTGATTTGATATCAAGTGTCCACAATGTTCTCTCTTTAAAAAGTTGTAAGAGGATAAACTATAGCAAATAGATCTGGCAGAATTCTGTGACTAGGCTGTGTATTTATGACAGTGACAACAAATATAAAATAAAGAGTAAGAAAAATACTGTTAAAATTGGGCCATATTACAGATTTGAGCTGAGTAAATGGATGGATTGACTCATGTGGAATCAATGTCACCATTCTGACAGAGCTTTAAATCCTTTCCTTGGTTTATGATTTCATCCTGAACTCTATTAGTTGGTAATCTAACCTAGTCATTGTTATATTAATATCCTTCTAAGTAATTTTTTCCCTTATCAAATCGCTAGAGGAGTGAAGGTACCTGTCTGCTCCCATCTGTAGAAAACATGACCCAAAGTAAATGGTTTTGTTTAATTTTGTGGATATTGTTCACTTCTATCATTGTATACTTCATAATTCTTGTTTCACAAGTAACATTTCTTTCCCTCTGTGCATGAGGGCAACTTTTTTTCATCCAGGATAGGCACTTATTGGCATGACTGTCTAAACCCTACCAGCAGCATGAGCACACCAGAGGTAACAATAATATTCCTTACCCCATGACAGTTCTTTGAAAGTACTGTTATTGAGTACTTTCCATCTTTAGTGCCCTTTTATGTACATCAGCAAACCTTCATAGCAGGGTATTTAGGAAGGTAAGTATTCTTTCCATTTTATAGATGGGGAAACTAAGAATTGGGGAAGAAAGAAACTCACAGCTATAGAGGGAGTTGGCCCCAGAGCAAAGATCCAAGATTTCCTGCCTCCTAGTCCCATGTACAAGCTAATAAATAGACAATGTCTCCATAGGTACTGCTATAAAAGGAGGTGAGGGGCATATATGACCCCTCTCATTTAATTATTTAGATTGTTTTAGCCTATGCTGTATCTGTCATCACAGTTATAAGATCTTCCTGTCAGTATGAAAATATGGGATTCAAACTTGGCAACAGCTAAAGTACAAAATAAACTATTTTGCTTTTTAAGTCAAAAATATGTCAGAGAATGATTCAGGTTTCCCTATTGAAAGACAAGGGTGTAATTCAATCTTGGGGTTCTTCTGGCCTACAGTAGCTGTGAAAGCTCAGATGAAGGAGTCCACAGTGTCAATATAGACCCTTGATAGAATTTCACACTGGTTTTCAATGGGGAGCCATGTATTATTCACTATGCAATACACTATATAGAAGGCAAGGTATTTGTGCTTCCATTCAGGTCAGTTTAGCTGCCCCCCAGAAAACCTGACATATAATAGAGGTTTTTTTTCTGTTGGTTACACTTGATCCTCTTTCCTCATTCCTCTTAACTCCTCTTAATTCCTGGCAGAAATGCTTCATTGAGCATCATTCGAGTCAGATGGTTAGTATTGTGCTGGTCTCTGCAAGCACCCAGGCTCCTAAACAGTTGCCTTTGAAGACATATGAATTGCTTGGCTAATAATATAAACAAGTCCTTCTTCAAACAAATTCAGTTTGGTTAAAACAAACATTCTAAAAAAAGATCCCAGTTCAGTGTGTGATTTTGGCTTGAAGGACAGTCTGCATCTAAGAACATCTGTATCATGATTATTTCTGCTGTAAATACACGTGGTTAAATTTTGATCTCACTTAAGCTCCAGCAAAGCTTTCATGTCTGTGAAATTACCTAGGGTTTACTTTGCAAGCCTCCCACTTGGTCCTTTCTACTAATGTCATAGCCCTCACCCAGGCTCACAGTCTGTGAGATGAACAAAAGTTCACTGGGTAATGTACTTGGTTGCACCAAGCTCTTTTTCAGTTTTGATGGAAAAGTGAGGTGCAGATAACAAAGGTTATTGGAAGCAAAAGGCTGGTGGTTCAACCCACTGCACCTTATCTATAGGAATGTGGTGTTGGGCATTCTGCCACCTGGTGAAAGACTTTTGTTTTCCAGTGCGGTGAGGTAGGATGATTCCCTGGTGTGAAAAGAAAGAAAGGCACATATTCAGCATATCCTTATTTTGTCTGGCTGGCACTTGGTTGCGGAGCTACATAGCAGACTAATACTGTTGGCTCTTAGAGATAAGAGATTCAGAGGCCATTGAAGCTTTAATGAGTAGGTCTGCTGATAATGCTGTGTACTCTGTAGCTTACTGATGTTTTTGGCAAGGCCTTTCATCTGCTGGAATGGTGTCTGGGCCTGATTCTTTTCTCACTTAAGCTGATGTAGCTAAACAGTATCTCCCCATTATACCAAACTGATATGAGCAAGAGGTATATCAAGCCTTTTATTTCTGTGTTCCTGCAGAGTTGGGTGATCATCATCCCTGGTCTGTGGGCCAGATGCAGCCCTTTGCACCATGTCATACAGCCTGCATGGGTCCCCACAAGTTCGTGGGAAGCCCCACAGGCCATGGCCCTGTGTACTAGGTCAGGCATGTAGGGTGGTGTGGGGCCCAATCCTTGCACGTGGGGCTGAATGAGGACAGCACCAGGCCCCAGAGCCCAATCTGGCCTGTGTGCCCCCCTCCTCCCCTGCCCCCACGCCACTAATCTGGCCCCATGAGTCCAAAGCCTTGAGCACCACTGCTATAGGGGATTCTTCCTCTGTTAGTATTGCCAGCAACCATAGGGACAGATTCTGTCTGCTCCTGCAACAAGTCGAGTCTCCAGTCCAGCAGCCCCTTTAGTTGCTACTTGCTGAGCCATATAACTTGTCCTTTATGTGATTCCAATCATAATAACAGAAGTGCTGTAGCAGAGTCCCTCAACATGATGCTTTTTATAGGCTGAAATAGATCATTCAAGAGCTCAGCAGTTTAGTTAAAACACATGTTTTGATCTTGCAGTACAGAGTAGTCCAAATTCAAGGCTCAGTTCTGGACGCTGTTAAAATATGGGTCAGTTGCTTCCATGCTAGCAAGCTTGAAGATGTGTTTTGAGGAATACCTAAGGCAGTAGATACTAGTGTGTAGAGGAGCAAAACTTTACTGTTCTTTGCTGAACCTTCTGGGACTGGCCTGGAACTCATAGGCAACTATTTCTATTAGCGTTCTTATTGGTACTATAGTAGCACCCAGAAGTCCTAACGAAAGTCAGGGCCCAATTGTGCAAGGCAATGCAGGTACGTAAATGTATGTAGCCCTGCTGCAAGGTGTGCGGGCCACCTCCCGATCCTGTCCATGTCACCATGTGCGAGCCGGGAGCGATATGCGGACCTGTCTTTGCGCACGCGGGCTGTGGCCAGCAGCCCGGGCACGCGGGGTCAGAGGAGACCGTGCAGCGGCAGGGCACGCACGGGCTAGAATTAGTCACAGAGGCGTAGTGGTTGAGTTAAAGATTATTTACTTACACCCAAGATGGTCGCGGTGTAGGCTGGACAGTTTCCAGGTTCAGCTCCACTTAAATCCTTGTTGGAGGACTACGACAAACTCGGTTCTTGGGCCCCGGAGTTGTTAAGGCTCCGCGGGTTCGACAATTTCTTTCCCACGGAGTTGTCGAAGCTCCATGGGTTTGGTTCGGCTCTCTGGCCCCGGAGTTGTTAAGGCTCCGTGGGTTCGGATCTTGAGTATATAGGATAGGGATACGTCTAGGATTGCGCTCGGTGACGGGGAGAGGCCAGAGGCTGTTTAGACCTCTGTTGCCTTCTTAAGAAATGCGTTGGGTCTCGGACTCCAATTGCTTTCTCTCCAACTTGGGCGGAAACCACCCAAGCTCTTTATATGGCTAGCAAGCCAATTGCTAGCCGCCACATGTGCATAATTTAACACAAGCCAATAATGGGGCTCGAATTAAAATACAAATGGCAGGAACTCCTTTGCACCGTGCATTTCTGAGATGCAAAAGAAATGCACCATGCAAAGAAAGCTATAAATGGCGGGAAAATTCTCCGTTGCACCGGAGTTCTCCTTTGCAGCAGAAAACTCCACCGTGCAAAGAAGCTGCAATTTGGCGGGAAAATAATTTAGCAGTGCCGAAGCACACACAAAACAAAAATCACAACTTTGGGTTGTGACACAAGGAGCTTACAGTCTAAGACAGGGGTGGGCAAAATATGGCCTGCAGACTGGGTCCAGCACGCAGAGGGATTTTGTCCAGCCCGTGGCAGGTCCTTCGGTCCCGCCTGGCCCAGGCAGAATCTGGCCTGTGGTGCATCCTGCTGCCCACTAGGCACGCAGTGGGGATGGGCCCAAATAATTGCCCACTCCTGATTTAAAACCAGTTCTGACAAGTGGGAGCAATGAACAAGTGCAGGAAGTGATCTGGGGAGCTAATTAGGAACAGGCAAAATGTCTGCTTTAGGAGGGCATGGGGAGGATACACAAGAATATTAATTCCCATTCACTCCCTCCAGCACCCCCTGTCTGGTGTGCCAGATGCATAGGCGATTTAACATATGGGCCATCTGGGCCCAGGTCCAGGGGCCCCTGGCTTGATACAGATGAAATGGCGGCCGGCCTGGGTGTGCACAATGTGGTAGGCCATGGCTGCCAGGTACTGGATGGCCGGTGCAACCATGCAAGAGCCCTAAGAGCAGCTGGAGCCACTGGCAGCAGGAAGCGGAGCCAGGCACGGTGTGTGGCTATGACCCGCCAGCAGCAGGGCAGCTCCAGAACAGCCAGGTCCCGGCCCAGCCTGTCTGTGATCCTGTGCATTGGCCAGGCACTGCTGCAGCTGGACTGAGCCATGGCAGGGCAAAGGGGCCACCTCCAGAGCTCAGTCTGTGCCACACATGCCCGGCAGGCAGCTCAACACCCTGGGCACTGACTCCAGCACAGACCTGCGGGTTGGGGCGGCCGCAGCTCCTGCTCCAGACCTGGGGGGCAATGGGTCCCGCTCTGGCCATGCACCAGCTGCGCTGGCTGCAGACAGAGCCCGCAGTTACAGGACAGGGCAGGGGTTGGGGAGGGGCAGTGCATTGGGCCCAGGGCCCTAGTGAATCTTAATCCTCCGCTGGCTAGATGCGGCCACAAGGAAAGTGGCCCATGTCTCAACCAAACATCTCTTTCAGATCTACTCCTTTCTGATGTGCTCTCCCAGGGCTTGTACTGATGTAACACAAACACTGGGGTTGTGGCTGCCTTCTGCATAGGTTCCTCAGGACTTCCTGTAGGGGAGAGGCAGGATTCTGCTGTAATGAACATTAAAGAGTTGGAGAGAAGGGTTGGCTGGTTTTGGTTTGGTGATTTGTTTTTGAGGCGTCAGGAAACAGACAGGCCCCATAGGTCTCCCTCGTTCTGTAGCACCTGGCTTGACTAAGACTGAGCTACCCCAGTGTTGACTACATTACACATCTTCTTGTCTGCTCTTATAATAGAGGCCAGAATCAGCCCTTTATAGTCTATCCAGTGAAGTAGTTAAAAATGACAAGAGCAGCCTTTTGAGGCCTGACATATTTTAGTTTGTAAGAAGAAATGATTTGGGGAAAGGTTTTTTAAGAAGTGCATCTCCCGCATACATACACTATTGCAGGACAGCTGAGGAAAGCTGCAGGACAACAGCTTTGCTGGTTTCCTCTCTCAAAACCACAGACTGCGATAGTGTGATATTCCTTAAAACCTTCTCTCTCCTTCTCCTTCACATGCACACACAAACTCACATGCACAGAGTCCCTTTTCTTATAGACAGCACAATAAGAGTTATTCTATGGGACTCGCAAGGGATGCCACTGGAGAAAAATAAATGCTGTACAGCAAACTGGTTGCTAGTGAGTGGGATATGTTGGGTTGTTGTATCTGCTTTTTATTATACTTGCATTTTTCACTGAGTCTGCTTCAGCTGTGATTTATTTTCATCTGCTGCTGTTGCATTTACAGTTCAAGCTGGACACATTCCTTGCAATATGTTAGCATTACTTCTTTTTCATTTCACTGTCACAGGATTTCTGTGAGGTTTATAGATTCATAGATTGTAAGGGGTTAGAAGAGACCTCGCCAGATCATCGGGTCCAGGCCCCCTGCACTAAGCAGGAAAGACAACTGGGGATAGGTGACCCCAGCAAGGTGCCTGTCCAGTCTCCTCTTGAAGATTTCCAGGATAGGTGACTACACCACCACTGGAGGGAGTTTATTCCACAGTCTGGACACCCTAACTGTGAAGAAGTTTTTCCTAGTGTTAAGCCTGAAATGGTCTTCCAGGAGTTAGTGGTCATTACTCCTGGTTTTTCCCAAGGGTGCCCTGGTGATTAGTTGTTTGCCAAGCCCTTGATGTAGTCCCCTGATATAGTGATAAGCTGCTACAAAGTCCCCTTCTCTTTTTCAGGCTGAAGAGGCCCAAGTCCCTCAGCCTTTCCTCTTATGGCTTGCCTTGCAAGTCTCTTCTCATATGGGTGGCTCTTCTCTGGACCTTCTCAAGCATTTCCACGTCCTTGTTGAAGTGCGGCGCCCAGAACTGGACGCAGTTCTCCAGCTATGGTCTCACCAATGCTGAGTAAAGAGGAAGAATCACTTCCTTGGTTTTGCTTGGGATGCATCGGTTGGTGCATGCCAGAGTATTGACAGACCAGGCATGCCAACTCGCTCATTTCTTTCTGAGTGCAAAGCACCAGCTGGCTAGGTTGCTTTCCTGAACAAGAATCCACCCTGAACCAGGGGTGATGGTGAGAGCAGTAGGCCACCAGGGATCCTCTCCCTTCAGCTCATAGAAGGTGCTGGGTTTGTTCAGTTCCCATTTGTTATACAGTCAGTTCTTCTCTGGGGGATTCATTTGTTGCCATTGTTTTTCTGGACCTCAGAAGGCCTGGAGCTTGTGTTAAGTTAGATAAGGACATCCATTATCTGCATTTGTAGTTGAAGTAAGCCTGCAAAACTGGGTTCTTAATTTTGTTTCTGGGTGGACTGGATTCTCAGCCCTTGAGGAGAGGGACTAATTGCTCTGCCTCTTGTGTTCAACACACACAGAGCATGGGGCTCTAAAGGGAGCCAGGTTTAGTTTCCACATCTGGCAGCAGGGAATTAAGCTGGGGTAGGGAGAGTGAAGATGAGAAAATGTTTAAAAGCTGCACTACAGAGATTAAAGATAGCTGGGTTGGCCCTATGGAAATGTAATGCCTTGTTGCCTACAAACATGGTTCTTGTCTAATTCAAGTGTCACTTTTATCTGTCCCACCCTCCAGAGTCAGACACACTGTGCCTCTGAATCTTCTCCTGTGTTCAACTGGCAGGTCTCCCCTAATGATGGGGACACTTGTTATGAATGGTCATTGGTCCTCTCCAGAGTAGGTCTAGTAAAATCCTTGCACCCTAGCAGACACTTACCTTCCCCAAGCAGAATGGGGGGTTTTGTTACTTTGGGTAGTGGCAGTTCATGCATCACCATGTAGAGTTTCCCAAGTGAAGAGAAGTTGCAAGAGAGGAAACACTGTCAGCACAAGGAACAGCACTGCCATCTTTATGTCTGTGAGAGTAGGGAGAACCTGGCAACAATTATGTAACAGCTTTCAGCCCAAAATGCCTCAACCCATACATGTATCAGTTTATCTAAGGACATATACCCACTCACCAGCGATGTTTCCAAAAGCTTTCTACAACTGTTGAAATGCAGACAGCCTTGGGGTGGGAAATAGAAGCCAAATGGCACACACTAAACTGCCCATCAACAAGAAGAAAGTGGATATTGGTTGAGGACACTAGAGCAAACCTCTGTCTTTCCACCCATGTGCTGCAAACAGGAGTGTGGCAAAGATCACTTCTGAAAGGTCTGCACATAATAAATGGCATGGAACTGAGTTTGTCTTTCTAAGAAAAATGAAGATTGAATCTGCCTCGCTGCAGTGCAGACCCATGGTTCAGAGAATACAGGTACCATACTTGAACCCAAAGAGACCTGTTGTAGTGTATGGGAAATTCCTGTTTGGTGGAGCTTCGGCACAGATGTAGATCTGACCCTTGAAAAATTAGCAAATATTATGAACGATACCCAAGAGCATTTTTTTTTTAAATCAGATTTTCCGCGGAGGAGCTGTGTGGTGTGAAGTAAGAGAGGGCACTCCCTTGAGGGACTTAAGCTTTCTGTTGGGAGAGAAAATGAAAGAGAACAATGTGGAATAAGAATAGGACCCCTGGTGCCTTTCAGTTCTCACTGCTGTGCTTGTCCGCATTGTTTTTGCATCAGCGTCACAGACTTTTCTAGTTCTCACTCTGTACTCAGCACAAGACCCGCAGCCCAACACTGTATGTATTGTCTGGGCAGGAACTTCTCTTTTCTGTTCCATATGATTCAGAGGCTGCAGTGATACCAGCTTATGTCATCTATATCCTGCTCTCACGCCCACAGTATCCTCTATGACTCTTCACTCTGCTTATATTTGTTTTGCTTCTTTTTGTAGTAAAAATGGGTGGCTGGAAGCCTCAGTTGTGGAAAGCAAGTGTGGTTAACAATGACAAGCTTTTTGGCTCCCTCTCTCCCTCCCTCCTTTCATGTACACACACAGACACAGAGCGCAGTCTTCTGTTTCCTTTCTAGCCAGCTCCAGCCCGTTACCAATGCAGTCATTTTCATTTGCACAGTGCTGTGAACGCTCTCTATTTCCCTGCTGGCTTCTTTCTAAAGTGCACTGCAGGTTCTGCATGTGAGATGCCATCTCTGCTATCAGCACTGCCCAAGCAACTACAGAGGAGTTGAACAGACACTACAGTGCCAAGTGTGTGTTGCTAAGTTAGCAATATTAACCATAGCCGAGTCAGAGTCCAATAAATGAACTTGCATGGCCTCAATTGCCATAATGCCCATGGCCCCTTCAGTCTTCAGTGTTTCTATTGACCAAGTCCCCATTCTCTGCATGGTGGGGAAATGTTATTGTCCCCATTTCAGAGAAATGGGAATGAGACAGGAAAACTAAGTTACTTGTCCTAATTGAGAAATGTCATTGCTCGCATTTTAGAGAAATGGAAGTGTGACAGGGAAACTAAGTGATTTGCCCTAATTGAGAAATGCTAGTGTCCCCATTTTAGAAATATGGAAATGGGATGGGGAAACTTAGTGACTTGCCCAATGTCTTAGAGCCTGTATCACAGCAGTGAAGTGAGCCTGGGTCAGAAGACTGATTGCTGGCAAGTCTCCTACCCTTTCATCCTCCTGGAGGTACTACTCTAAAATGTCTGTGGTGTCTCTTGCCACTTCTTTTTGTGCGGGCCGGGAGCGCCCCAAGCCCTTTTTCGCGCTGCACGCGGGCTGTGGCCAGCAGCCCGGGCACGCGGGGGCGGAGAGGGAAGGCCTTCGCTCTGGAATTAGGCACGGACACGTATCGGTAGTTTAAAAGATTGTTTACTTACACCGAGATGGCAATGGTGTAGGCTGGAAAGCTTGATTAAGTTGCAGTTACAGACAGACACAACACAGACGGTCTCGTGGAGGTTGCTAGGCTCCACGGTGCAGAGCTCCGGATGCTCTGGGTGAACAGGCCACCAATGTAGAAATCGTAAATACGTCTTATATTAGTCGCGCTCGCCGTGCCCCCACAGTCGCCACGAGATGGATGTGGAGTCCTCTTCGGCTTGGGCGGAAACTGCTCAAGCCTCTTATACGGCTAACAGGCCAATCGCTAGCCGCCACGTGTGAATAATTTAGCACTAGCCAATCACGGGGAACAAATTTGCATACCGGTGGCGGGAACTTCTTTTGCACCGTGCATTCCTCTTGCAACTCGAGCAATGCACTCTGCAAAAGAAGCTGCAGAAAAGGCGGGAAACTGGTCCCTGCACCGGAGTTTCCTCTTGCTACAGGAAACTCCCGTGCAATGCTCTGCAACTTAACGTGGATAATTCTGATGCCGAAGCACACACACACAATCATGCCTTTTGGGTCATGACACTTTTCTGTCAAATGTCACAGCTGGTACCGTCAAGCAACAGTAGGATGTTGCAACCATGACTGGCATCATTAAATTGCCTAGCAATACTTGTCAAGAGTTCTTGACTTCCTCCTCCATTGTGCAGCTGTGCCAGCAAGGAAACCTAGATTTGGTGTAGAGAGATTACAGAATCCCAATGAAAGGGGCTCAAGCACAGATGTGCTGGCCTTAAACTTGCCACTGCTCATGTTCATTTCTATTGGGTTTGTCTGAAGTTTGTTTTAATAAGAAAAGTCTGTATAGTTAGTTTGGCCATTTCCTTGTTTCTGTGGTTCCTTCCCCAGCAGTAGAGCAGAGAAGATGATTGTTAAAGACTGTCAGACCCACACAAACTTACAAGAACTTGGAGCACATCTAACACTTTAATGTTTCTTCACTAAACAATTAAGCTTTAGGTTGGCATCTTCTCTTTAAATTACAATGAAATCCTTATTTTTGAATGGTTTTCTTTGCCTAATTCTTTTTTGGCAATACTTTGTTCTTTGGTACCAGCTGGATTCTTGTGCGTCTCTGTACAATGGTGAGGAAATAGCAGGGGATAATCTCTTGCCCACAGTATTATTTCTCCCGAGGATGCAACAGGATCTCCAAGAGACCACTTCACTTCCTGTTTCATTTAGTGCTGCTCTGGATCCTCTAAACACCAAGGTCTGGCTTGTAGTTAGAATCAGACTTCTGGTCTCCCATAGATCAGTATAAAGTGGGAACCACTGCACTGAAATTGATGTAAAAAAATATTTTTGCATTGAGAATTGGTTCATGCAGAAGGTATCACCCAGCCGCCTAACACTGCTGGTCTCTAACAGCCTGGGGAAGTGGCAGGTTAAAAGGACAGCCCTGGAAATAAGGCTGAGTGAGAAGGAGACTGACGTTCCTGCTGCCTACCGGAGGAAGTTTGACATTTCTACTTAATGTTCACTTTGCTCTTGAATATTTGTCATGACAGGGAGACCAAGAGTTGTGCTAAACTGCAGAAGCTGGCAGAACAATTTTAAACTCCCTGTGACTGACTGCACAGTCTGATACTGAAGCAACTTTTTCATGTTTCCATGTAGCAAGAGGTCTTCTGATTAGATTTTCTTTTCTTTTTTTATTTTGAAGCATTGCAAATATGGACATAGCCCCAAAAAAGCCGGGGGGTTGTGTCGTCGTCTTTTTCTTCACAGTAGCATAAACTGTGTTTGGTGCTTTTCTTTTGCAGATACCTGGACTAACTAGACTTTATACGTGGCAGGCAGTTGGAGCCAGTATGCTCTCAGTTGATCACAATGGTAGGCTGTGAAACAAATTAAAAGGAAAAAAGGTCATTTTAGACTAGGTTGTTTGCCATGATTTATATGCCTTGAAAAATTGTTCCGTTTGCATCTTGCAGGCTTACTCAGATGATGCCAAAAATTAAATGAACAAGGGCTGTTGGGTTTTTTATATTTTATATTTTTAATAATAACTCTATGGCATCCAGCAGCAGATATTGCTTTCTAGTTGGACCAGAGAATTTGTGAATGTTGAAAAGAGATTAAAGAGACATTTAAAGGGAGCCAAGTGGTTGTGCCTTTTTAAAAGCGAAAAAAACCCAACCCAAAACCCATCATCCATTTCACAGCCTGGCGATGCGCCTGCCAAGCCTTAGTCATGGCTTTAGGTCTTGCAAGAAAAGAAGCTGAATCGACTAGTTCTGTGCCTTTAATGTAGGGTTAGAGAATTGCCTTAGATAAAAATCTAGTCACTTTTAGATGGGGGGGGGGGAAGTCTCTGGTTTTTACTTGAGAAACAATGTGTCTAGCTGTCACTGGATTTGGATAGGATTTAGAATCCTAATCCCAGACTCTCCCAGAGGGGATAGACTCTCAGGTCCAAGGAAGTGCTGAGCCATAGGAGTCAGCAGGGGTTTAGGCACTCAGCACCTCTCAGAATCAGGCTCAGACCATGGAAAGGTGAAAGGAAGAAAATAGCTTTCTCTTAAAGTTGACTACTTCAGTGACAAGCAAATTAACCGAGAGGATGGTAATGAGCGGCACAGTATAATTTCACTAAGGATTGGTTCTATATCAGAGCTCATAGTGGAGCACATCAGAGCTGCAGTATCTGAATAACTGTTGATAATCCAGTCAGGGCATGGCTACAAAAGGCCTCTTCCTCCCACAGAAAATCAAAAATACAATCACATGTTTCCTGCTGGAAGCCACATGGGCTTGTTGCTCCTTGCAGTACTATGGTTAGAAAGCTTCTTTAGATCCTGTGTTCTCCCCTCACCCGCAGAAACCAGCCCTCTGTTTAGACATATTCCAGCTGGTCCTTCATCTACACATGTCCTTGCTTTCTGGTTATCCTTTTTGTTCTCTTTACCCTCACCCCGATTCGTTTAATATTCAAAGGCAAAAATAAAAGCCAAGCAAAAGATCCTTGCTCAGAAGGCAGTTTTGATGTAGAAATAAGCTTTCAATGTAGTGCAGAGAACACATTCCCCCAACCTAAATGACTAGTTTACAACTTGCATGTGAAGATATAAATGAAAATGGTTATATTATTCCACATGCAATAGATGAGGAAGTGAGGCTTTCTCAAAGCCATGTTATGAGTGGGTGGCAGGACTGTGAATAAAATTCGGGAAACCTGATGCCCCTTTCCGTTTCAGTTGCAAGATCATACTTTCTTTAAATACTTGTGAGACTAGCCAGGCATTTCCAAATCTACCACTGGATAGGATATGGCTATCACAGATAATTACCCACGTTAATTCTTTTTTGGGGGCCTCCAGCCTTGTTTGGTCTCCGAGTACCTCATGAAGCCAGCCTAAGTTTGGTTTCTAGAGTAGGGGTGAACCCAAACTCTGTCCAACTCTGTAAGGTCAACCTTTTGGCCCTGCCACCCTCCCACCAGCTATCGGTAACCATACCCCAGAGAGCTACCTTCTAGTTCAGCTCCCAAAAGAGGGACTTTACCTTGCCAAAGGAGAAAGGAGTACACTACAAGTTCCCAGCAACACAACTGTTCATCTTCCGTAAAAGCACTAACTGGGGTGAAGGCCACCCAGCAAGAAGACTGCCCCCTCTGTCCCTAGTGTAGCCTGCCCAACCCTGACCACTGTTCTCTCTCCCCATTTCACACAACCTGAGTACTGCAAAGCAGCCTGGTTGTTCCCTTGCTTCAGACTCCCCAGCTTACAGGCTGACATCCTGATGCCTCCAGGGCATCTCCTTCACAGGTTGAGTACCAAGCTCACCTGAAGCATCAACACAGTTATTCAGTTCCTTTGTTGCTGAAGGTCCATCTTGTCTCCTGAATGTAGGCAGCTCTGGGACCTGTCAAGGACTCTGGTAACCTTTCCTTCCCCATGCACCAAGGTAGTCAGGGAAACTGAGGTGCACACAATCATTAGAACACATTTAAAACAGAAATATTATGCTAAAACCCATAGCTTGTCACAGTGAGCGTGAAGCTATCTGAGCATCCTGCACTCAGTAACCACAATCAGTTATTCCAGTCACATACTGACAATGAGCGGAGTTCCCTACCCGTGTGACTTGTGAGATATAAAGAGATGTGCCTCCTCCCCAGCTACCGTGCCCAGGCTTGTCTTTCATTTTCACTCAGGCTTTCAAGGGTCAGGAGAGTACTGATAGATTTTAGCCATCTCTTGTAATTGTTGTAAAGCTGGGCATTCATTTAATAACCAGTTATGATAAAATTCTGAGCTGTGCACAAATAGAGGTTACATGCACATCAGAAAATTAACTCTGCCATCATATTTTAGTGGTGTGCTCCATGGCAGATCTGACTTTTAAAAAGGGCTTACAGAGTTGTTCAAGGGCAATTTATTTTTGGTGCCTTTTCAGTTTTTATCAGTCTCCCTCTTCAGATGAACAGCAAGTCTGATGTGGTAGTATGTCCAGGAAGAACAAGATGCATGATTTCCAGCCCTCTTCCTTGTGTTGGATAAGTACTTGCTTGCTGCTGCATCTGTTCGGTATTTTCGCAGGAGTACTTTTACACAATGGAAGAAGGCGATAATCCTACTGCCCAAACTGAAATGTAACATCTTTTGTGTCAGGCAGTGAGACCTGACACTGCTTCTTGGCCTCTTGGTTAAGATTGAGTGCCTTTCGGCACTCACTGAGATTGAGTGCCTTTCGGCTCGGATCAAGTGCATTTACCATTGGCTACATCCTCCATCAGATTCGTAGTGTGGCAAGCGTTATTGTTACTTCTTGGGAAACTGAGGCTTCTGCCTTACCCACAGTCACATGGCGAGATGGCAGCAGAGCCAGAAATAAATTCCAGACCTTCTGCCTCTGTCCTGCACGTTAACACTGAACTACACTTGCTCCTACAGGCACCTTGCAGCCTAGTAGAAGGAAACAAGATGAGACCTATCTTTACTGAGGTACAGTCCTATGATTTATAATGCTACTTCAAAAGTATTTCCCTTTTCTTTTTAGAGGATAGAGAGTTCTCTTCATGATAACTTTTAACTTCCCCTACTAGAAAACTCTCCCTGACTCTATCTTACTCTTCCAGCAGGAGAGGGATTCATATAGTCCTATTCAGAGGCTAGTACATCAGCACCTCTCCTGACTTATTTTAACATACCAACACTATCTAATAAACCTAACTTTGTAGCTATAATAGCACAAGAACTTGGTAGTAAGGGGACTAACCTTGGAGAATATGTGTGAACTGGAAAAATCATCCAGCACACTGTACTGAAAAAGGGTTTGGATGTTGTTGTGGAAAAAATCTTTGAAGCCATCAGCCCAGTGCATACAGGCAGCTCAACAAAAGCAGCATTAACAGAGGGAGAGAACATGAGAGGTGACATGATTAATGCATAAGGCATTTGTTATACCACGTCTTTATTACTGTGGGTAGAAGCATGTGGTCACCGTCTCCCAGAAAGGATATGGAGAGGGTGAGCCTCGGGGAAGATGAAACAGAGGGCAACAAAAAATGGTGCCAGGTTTCAAGAAGCTAATCTGCTGCTTTATATTGCATTTTCCATCCCACTACATTTCATAAACAATACTCCCATGGAGTCATTGAAATGCTACTGTTCTGGAAAGGAATATAGCAACTATATAGCACAACGCATGTTGCACAGCATTGTTTGGTGTGGGGTCAATTTTAGCCAAGGAGCAACCACCTATGTGCCATAGGATTTCCAATATGCATACCAAGTAGAAAAAGGACATACGGATTCAAGGACTTAATAGGTGTAGATTCAGTTCCCATCTTTGCCACTGACTATCTAGGTGACCTTGGGTTAGTCGCTTCCATGCATGCATCTCAGCTGCTGCTTCTGTAAAATGGGGATAATAAGGCTCTTTCTTTGTAAAGCACTTGGAGATGTACTGATAAAACAGATGAAAAGAGGAAGTAGTTTAGTAGCTGATCATCTTTGGAAGGACAAGGAGTTGAATTTGAAATAGAGTTTCCATTGAGTGTTGATATTTTGGGCCTGCTAATTAGACCCGAAGCTCAGAGGAAAGTTTTGGAATATTTGTTTAATCAGAAAAAGAACGCCTAAAAATTTTTCAAATTTATGATAGAGATGGGAACAATTACAAGATGGTCTCCTGCATAGCTGGAGAGGAGGTATCCTGAAGCCTGAACATAAACACAGATCAGATTCCAGGTTTCACAAATGAACAGTTATATTTATAATAGGCCAGCACCCTTCTCTGACAGCTGTTGGGGACTATGTGAAAACTGGTTCCCAGTTTTGCAGCTTGGGTCCATATCTACTCAAGATGCATTTTCCTTCTCACTGTTGGAAACAAGAAGCCATCACTGAGATCTAAAGTACAATTATTTCTTGCTAACAGGTACAGTTAAAAAAAAGTGGAGGGAGGGAGATGAGAAATAACACTGATGCAACAAATATAAACAGGCTACTTGGATTATGCTTCTGAAGAGTGCAGTGAAAAATTAAGAAGCACTTGCCTATTTTGTGGGTGACTTGTTCTTGTACCTTAAATGTTGGACTTCCTAGTTTATGTTAGCTGCCATGTTTTAAATATATAATATTTCTTTTAAATGAAGTACTATATACAGCACAGGTGCAACTCAGCCCGTAGCAGGTAATGAAACCAAGCCCATTGGAGCCAAGCTTCTCTCTGTGAGTTGGGTACAATGCCGCTTATGTCAGCATCTGGCATCACCTCATTGGAATCAGCGGAAGCCCATTCTCCCACAGGGATTTAATTAGCAGCCCCTGAAGATCTAACTGAAACTTCTCTCATGCATCCTTGGGACTTGATTGGAAGTATTCCCTCTGCTGTTCCCTTTTTGGTCCCCATGTGGGCATGCTCTTTGGCAAGCACAGAGACTGTTTGACAGGAAGAAAACTTGCTGACAACCTGGAGAGCCTTTGCATTTTAGGGCAGCTTTCTAAGTGTCTGCCAGTTTCCTTAGCTCAAAACCAGCCTCAGACATTCAGTGCTTTCAGTCCAGTTTTGTGTCCTTGAAGTGTACCGAGTCCAAAAGGATTAGGAGATGTTTTTTTTTTCTCTCTCCAGAATGTCAGATCTGGTGGGAGATTAATGGGAGATTACTGGAGCTGTTTAAGAGGATTCAGTGCTCTGGGAACTGAGTCTTCAGGAACTGAATCTCATTTCAGGGTTTCCTTTATTAAAGCACACCATGGTTGTGCAATGGAGGGGTTGGGCTTTATATTACAGAAGGCTGGAGATTTTCTTAACAAAGGAAGCATTTAATCTAAATTAGCATTTATACCTTAAAGATAATAAAGGCCTATGTTTAGTTCTTTCCCAATTCCACAAAAATACTGATTCTCATTTGTACCCTGTCAGGGCACCAAACTGGCTCAAGTGTAACTGGAAGAAGAATTTAGCACCATCTTTAACCCCAGTTGCATAAGTTGCAATAATATCAGGCCCTTCCATAGTCTTTGTCCTAGCATCACAATGTACCATATTTTCTCACATAAGATGTACCCCAAAATAAAGTATGCACCTTGTTTTTGAAAGGCAAAATGGAGAAAAAGAAACCTTTCCTTCTAGCATGTAACTGAGCACAGCAGTAGCTAGGAAGGCAAGCTTGGTCATTTTTCTGCTTCCTGCAAGTCCTTTGTAGGTTTTACTTTTGCTTTTGCCTGGTAAGTAGCAGAAATTGTTCTTACTGTATCTCTCTCATATAATGGACATGCCAGTTTCCAGCAGTTGTTTTTTGGGGGGAAAGGTGTATGTTGTATGTGAGAAAATATGGTATTTTAAGACCAACAATTAATTAAGAATCAAGTACATCTGTGGGATAATAGTACATGAGGAATACATTTTCCATTGCTACTATGCAGCAGCCTGTGGGATGAACGTAGCAGCTATCTGACAGCACACGGAAATACCACAAAGAAGTTTAGGGCAGGAAACGAAGAACCCTGAAAACTCCAGGGGTTTTAAGTGCTTTAAGTAGACAGAGAGAGTGCTGATCAGGACTTTCCATTAACATTTCTACTCTTAGAAAATAAGGGACACAGGAGCTTTTAAGAGCTATCCCAGGCTGATATTAGCTTTCTGAAGGCAGATGAAATAAGACACTGCTTACAAAAGCTTATGCATCTTTGATTTAGTTTATCTGTAAGGTGCCAGTTCACCCTGCCTTCTGCCTGATTTCAGGTTAACATGGCTAACTCTGCCTCTCTTAGTTTTCCTTGTCATTTGAAAGATGTTATCTCTAGTAGTGATGTGTCCCAAACTGCTACATTAGGGAGTTAGTTCAATATGAAGCTGGAGTGGATAATGCCACCTACTGCATTAGACCCTGCAGCTCGGAGCAATTGCCCCCTCCAAGCAGAGTGGGATTGCGTCAAGGTATGAAAGGCGTTTGTCACGGGTCCCAGGTGCTGGTGTCACACGAGATTGCATTCAAACTCAGCTTTCATTCTGAAAAAAGGAAATGTCTAGGCCTCATGAATGGGGGGGCCGAGGAGGTGCAGGTTTTGGAATATCACTTGAATGAAGCTGCTAGCTGTTTAACAAACTAGAGCCTTATTAATTAACATATTCTGATGGCAAAAAATTCATCTTCTTCCAACACTTGCAAACATGGGTAAAAAAGCTATGAGACAAACGTGTTGTTAAGGGAACTATGCTATGTTGTTATTGGATCCCCCAATACAGAAATTTCTGTGCTGAGAAGTGGGCACAAATACCTGTAAATATTCTTCCCTGCTGAGAGTGATTGGTAAAGGTTTCAAAATGGTGGAGAAATATCCAAGCCTCTATGGTCCTCTTCCAAAAAAGCAAAACACTGCACTGACATGTCCTTGCTTGTTTGCACTGCAGTAGTAGCCTGAGGCTTCAAATGAGATTAGGGCAAGGGTGAGCAAAATACAGCCTATGTTCCAGATCGAGCCTGCCAACTGTTTGGATCTGGCCCACGCGTGGGCACCCACCAATTGATTGTATCTGTCCCAGCTGCCTGCATGGTGCTCCACATGGGGTCAAACCCCACCTGCTCCCACCTGGGGCAGCCCATGCCACATTCCCACCCACGTTGGCCCCACAGCCATCAGATAGCACCGCCCTGCCTGGCCTGTGCACCCAGCTTCCTGGTGGGGCTACTGTTGCAGTCACCTGGGTACTGCTCAGCTTCCCCAATCTCCAGGGGCGGCTCCTCCTCCTTCTCTTGCCCCTGCTTTGCCGCTCCAGGAAGCAAGCAGTGTGGGGAAGCCCTGGGGACATATGCCAGGCAGCAGATGCCCAGCCAGGCAGGGGTGAAGCTGCAGCCAAGTGACTCCTGTCCCAGTGCACAGGGCTCCGGCTCCAGTTCCTGTTTGCCTTCCACCCACTCCACCTGCCTGCCACAATGAGCAGTTGTACTGCAGCTGCACCCCACCCAGCTGAGCTCTGCTCCATGTGCCTCCTGCCCCTGGCCTCCTTCCCACCCTTCCCAGCTCCCAGGACCTAGCACACAAGCAGCTCCCCCCCGACCACACACACACATGCACACATAGACACACCTACACGCATATGTGCACACCCCTCCACACTCCCAGTACCCACCCCCAAACCCACACCCCCACACAATATACAAGAGTAAGACTTTATTTTGAGCAATTATGCAATTGTCTGTATATACACTATTCAAAAAACATAAATTGGGACAAAATTAGTTTTTGAAATAAAATACGTTACAGCAGATGTTTCATTTTTAGTATTTGATTTGTTTTTTATTCATAATTTGTTGAAATGACATCTGAAAGATTTTTATGTGCGTGGCCCTCGGCAGCTCATCAAAACTCGTTAAATGGCCCTCCAGCTGAAATAATTGCCTACCCCTGGAGCAGGGCTATATAATGTAGCCACTGTGCAAGCACTTAGTAAAATATGCTCCCTGCCTTGAAAGTATTACAGTCAAAATAAATAAGACCATCAAAGAGTAAAGAAAAGGAAGTAACTTCCCCTCTTTTCTAGCGGGCAAGTTGGGGCACAGCTTTCTACCAGAGCTTGGAGGAGAACCCAGGCCTCCTGCAAGACCATGCTTCCTTCTCTCTTGTACCAGGGAACTTCTAGTTTGAGAATGATACAACTGCAGTTCTCATGGTATCTGGGCTGATGTAATATTTTTGGCCACCATCAGGTGGATCATAACAAACTGTGTGGAAACTTTGCCAGGGCCTCCGTGTCTTGCCTTTTCTGTTTCTTTTCTTATAAACAACCTTTAGCACTTGGCAATTTCAGTTTGTTTCAGGAAGCCAAAAGTAAGGCACAGTTTTTTCCTTTTGACCTCTCGAACCAGATCTTTTGATTCTTGTCTCAAAAGCAAAATAAAATAAAAGCTTAAATGAGCCCTGCTTAGATTAATTTCTCTGTATGAGTTGCCAGTTTCTGTATGGACATCAGCAGCTGTAGCCCAGCTGAGTTTCTTGCTATTACAGTGATAAACCATGGAGGCAAATGTAAGCAGTAATCAGGTATTCAGCTTTCAGCTCCTTTTTAATGCTCTCAGGTCCTGCCAAAGCGTTAACCCTCATCTGTGTACCTGCCTGGAATGTATAATGTAGAGACATGTAGGAGAATGTATAATGTACAGACTGCCCTATACTGTAATGCATTTTAATGGTGAGCTCTCCTGGGGCCTCCTCTTCAGAAAGGTGATTCTGTCTCCAGAACAGATTGTACAAGTGCCCAATTACATGTGGTGTGCATTGCTGTTACCTAGGGATAAATCCAGAACCACCAGTTTGTTTGCACAGTAGACCCCCATACAGCTGGAAGTGCAGCCAGAGGGGAAAAGATATGTTTTGTTACTTCAGCTTTTTAAGAAGCAAGATTGATGCTTGGGTTGCAAGGATAAACATAGGAAAATCATTGCTGTAGTTTGTGACAATATAAATAAACTGTAAGAATGCCTCTTGGGTTATGGAGATGAGAAAAGGAGGGCCTGGTGATACATCATTAGAACAGAAAACTAGAGATAAGCATTGCGGCTGGATGTCTGCCCTAATTTGGGATCCATTGGTCCGGCAAAACACAGCTATTGTGTCTGCTAGAAAATGGATGTGGATGTCCTTGGTGACATATGGCATTCCCCACATTTAATCAGGAATTAAATAGAGCTGCTGGTATTACCAAGGCAGATTCTGAGAGGTGTTCAACACCTGCAGCTCTCACTGAAGTCAGCAGACTAATCAACGTACAAGGTCCATTTTCAAATACAACTCCTGCTGCTCTGTCTGGGATAGATCTCTGTGATGTCATTTTTTATACAAGATTGGTCTCTAGCTAACAGGTAGCCTAGCCTGGAAAGAAGGCAAGCCACCGCCTGAGTTTTCATCCAGGCCTTTCTGCTGATTCCCATTGCATCCTTGTGTAACCAATAATAATTTATCCCCTTAGTTTTCCATCTATAAAAGGGGGTAATATCTACTAGGATGCTGTGGGGAGGAATGAGTTAATGTTTGTGAAATGAATTGAGGATGCCAAATTTGATGAACTAATAATACAGCCAATGGTTGTCAGGTGACTCCACAGGCTGAGCTTAACACCTGGTACAAGTAGGAGTTTCTGTTAGACTAAATTTGACAGCTTCACTAGGAAAGGGCCTGGACTCACTTTTGAAAGTAGAACATTTCTCTGTGGCTAGCCCAATGCTGACTTCTCTACGTGCTTGTGATGCATCATTGTTAGGTGCTGAAAGAAGTTTTGGCAGGTAACTGTTAGCTGGGATTGAGAACCTGAAGATTTATCAGTTCCAGTGAGGAAGTTTAGCTAGGAGGCACTCTGTGGGGTGAAAGAAACCTCTTATCTTCTGTACTCTTGGGCAAAATATAACAGCCATAGTTAGAACAGTATAAAGACATGTAACTCTCAAGGTGAAAGGTAGGAGATTGAGTATTTCCATGTGAGCAGAATAGCCAGCAAAATGCAAGCACTACAACTGCAGTCAAAGAGCAAAAATTCCTACTGTTGCACTGAGCACAGATACGTACACATTAGTTGCTGTCAGTTTAGAGACCACATGACATTATTAGGTCAAAGGAAAGGTGCTAATCCATCACAGAAAATAGCTTTGCAATTGATTTAAATTCATTTGTCTTTGCTCTACACAACTGCTTTGTTCCTTATCCTTCTGCAAATCAGGCCAGCCTAATATATTGGCATCTCAATCATCATTTGGCTCCTGCTGAGATTAAGGGGCAGCAGCCAGGCCTGGAGGGCTGAAACAGTAAATCAATGATTTATTGGAGAGAATGAGGGCAGAAGGAGTGTGTGTGGCAGGGGGATGAAGAAAATTGATAGGAAGGGGAAAGTAGTGTCTTTTGTCCATATCTGCCCAAAAGGAATTGTAACAAAGTGCCCGACCTGTCCTGGCTTCAGGTTACAGTATATAAGAATGGGTTTCTTTCTTTGGCTGAGTTTCTCTAAGTCCCATTTCCTTCTGAGGAGGGTGGTGGTTTTGAAATGTATCCACAAGAACACATGGGGAAAGGTGCAGGCACTCAAACAAAACTGCTCTGCTTGGATAGTAAAAGTGCATGTCAAGTACCATCCAGTGAAGCATGCTGGAGTTGTCCTGGCTTTCCCAGTTCCTAGAACAGCACTTTGATTCATGCTGGGAGAGAAGCGGTAAGGGTTAAACATAGGGAGTGCTATGAGTTTGGTGGAACTGTGACATGTTAGCAAAAGTCAGATATTTGGAAAATTATTTCCAAAATTATCTAAATAGAAATAGAAAGAACTCTCCTACTCCTGGCATCTCTCCTAATCTCCACCTACCTATAGACTGACCCTTTTTTCTTGGAACCTTTCTCTCTCCTCCAGACTATTTTTCCTTCCCCTTCCCTTTCTGCTTCTCTTCCAAATTCCCTATGTGTCCTCTCTTTCTCCATGTTATAATTACAGTCTTTGTCCATTTAAGCAGGGTAATATCTCATTTCATACATTGGTCCCAAGTCCCAGCAATACCTAGGTATAGGAACAAAGAATGTCAAGCCATTTGAGGAGTGACCTTCACACAGTAAATCTGAGTGACCTTCAGATGGTCTGCATTTCTTCGGTGACTGGCTTTTCCATTTCTCCCAAACCTAAGATACAGTCTCTTAAGTTGTATATTTAGCAATACACAGAGCTGTTGGTGTCACCAGAATAAATCAAATGAAGACAAACCACAGGATCCAGAAAGTGATCAGGTATTTGGTATGGACCTCACCTTTTCATAGTTACAGTAGATCACAGATTGCTGCTTGATGCCTAACTTGTGAGTTATGTAGGGGATACACTGAGCACCACGGCCATCATCATGCCAGAGTGGATCATACTTAGAGCATCAGTGCTGATGCTTTTGAGGGGACCAATGAAAGGGTATGTGAGTGAGAATCTGACCCTCTTTTAATTTGTGAAGTAAACCAACTCTTTTGTGGTGTTTTAAAGAGAAAATTAATTGCTGAAATTGGATACTTCACAGAAAAATACAGTGATATGAATACTCCTGGTAATAAAAAGCACTTCTTTTGACAACCAGGTTTTATCCCTCCTGTATCCTTAGAGATATTAGAAAGATTCAGCATTTTCTTAATTGGAAGGACCATTGCAGAAAGTATTACCAACCAAGTGCCCTCAGTGATCGTGTTGTGGGCACTACAGCGCCCTGGCATTCTAGTGAAGATTAGCGATTTCCCTCCTCTGACTAACTCCTGCTGAGAGCTAGTGGTGGCCCTAGTGCTTTGAATAGGTAGGCTATGAAGGTGTTCGCTCCTGGCTTAATGTGACCTTGGGTAAGTTGTCTGATTTCTGCGCAGCTGCTTCATCCTCTTCAGGTGCATGGTAAGGACTGTTTGCAAGTGCCTCTAATTTCTTTTACTGAAAGATTCTTGCTGGTGTGCATACTATCAGAAACAAATAGCCACCCAAGACTTCCTTTTGGTGCACCCCCATATTGCTTCCCCACAGTCACGGGGATGAAACTCAAGTGCTTCAAGTCCAGAAGTCCAAGTCCCGTCTGACTCATTGTTTTAGCAGCGGAGGCCACTGATGGAATGAGACAGTTCTGAATCTGGCCAGTAGAGATCAATGGTCCAAATTCATTGCATTACTTTTGCTTGTTCTCCTGAATTTGGAACGCTTATCAGACACAAAGTGTTTTGCTCTCACTTTTCAAAACTCTTGTGGAGGTAGAATATAAGACCAAAGGGCAAGGTGGGTGTATATGTGTGTGTCTTTACACGTGTGAAAGCCATCCCCTCAGTGGATCAGTCTCCCTTTGAGAGCTGCATGTGCTACACTGTAGAATAGTGTAAACCTGTTCTGCCCTTGCTTTGAATATACTTTTTCTTCTACCTGTGCTTCAAGCCAGTGTTTTTCATTGAGTTTTCAACATCTTTAGCTGAAGGAGGTCTCTACAAACAGCTGCGCTGTGAGTGACAAGAAGCGAATTCCTGGCAATGGCATGCATCTCTCATTAGGTCAGACTTTCTGGACAGCACTGGCTGGGAAGCACAGTCTAATTAGCACCACCCTCCACTAGGAAAGAATTATATAGTGAGCTTGTGCATTGGCAAAGTATATTTGAGGTAATTGAGTGCATAATGGGCTAGTGCACAAATACAGTGAATGAAGCCGAATTAATTTTTCCTCTTTTAAAAATTAACAAGATACTAATTGTCAAGTGTCTCCCGCAGTCAGCACATTAGAAACTTGGGACGTGGTAACGATTCCAAACTCCTCAGAAAACCATATCTGTCAGGTCTCAGTCTTGTTATCTATGTTGCTATTTATGCTTAAGCAAAAAAAAAAGACATTTGTTTCTGTAATAAAAATTCATGCAGCATTTATTTTTTAGCAAGAACTATTTAGAGAATTAAAACAATGCGGCTGAGCTATTCATCTCTGACCAATTTCCTAACCAAGTATTTAGCTCTTAATGTAAATGTCTATAAATAATACAGTGGCAACTAGCATCCTTTTAAAAAACACAATTCAAAGAGGCACTGTTGAAAAATGAATTGCAGCTTGAGGCAGTTATATTTAGGGCCCTAATGGAGGCTAAAGAAGGGTTGCCCTTTGGTGATCTAGCACATGTTATGCTTGTTGTACAAACTATAAATGGCTACGACCAACAGACTTGGGGATTTAAAAGCGTCTCTGTTTCAGATGATGCAGATGCCAGGTCAGCGCCTCATTCTTAACAGAGATTTCTTGCTGGGCTTTAAAGACACTGCCAAACTCCTGTCACCACTGGTGGCTCTAGAGGGAAACTGCTCCATAATGAAATAACTCTAGGATGCATTCCTGTTTATAAGACTGGGTGCGTCCCTACCACTTCCGGTACACCCTTGAGAGTGCCATTGAGAAGTACAGTCCCTCTTCCGTATGCACCTACACCCAGAAATGTGATGCACATGGCTGGCTTCCCTGCCTCATTTCTGGGTTTGATGCGTACTGGGTGGGAGTAGGTAAGCAAAGCCATGTTTCTCCACAGAGATCCTGAGATGACTGTCCTGTGTCATGAGAATATTGTCTGGAATGAATGATAGGGTTATAAAGAGTGACCCGGAAGAGTATATAGAAACAGAGAAGGAGCCTAAAGTAAGCCCAGAAAAGCCAGAGAAAATTGGGCCCATCATGGACAGAGGGAGAAGATAATGGGAGATGGGCCCTGGTTACATAGAGGCAGTGGGAGCCGGGCTGAGGAGATGCACAGCTGAGAGGCCAGATGCTAGGGCCAGTGTGAAAAAGGAATTTGCGTTGACTCTAGGGTTTTCAGGAGGGCTTTGCTGTAGTTGTGCATTGTAGGCGAAGCTCTTTAAATCTTTGAAGGGAGGAAATGCACGAGTGCAAAGTATCACTGTTACAAGGATGGTTGTTCACATCGTGAGAAGAACTGGTCACCAAATATTTCCCAATATTTATTTGAGAAAGCTGGAGTCATATATCGTCTCTTTTCCGCTATACAATTGACACCGACCTTTGCATTATCCAACTGTTTCTGGTGAGTGTAAATAACCCTGTCAAGTGCCTATGGATTGTATTTTGAAAAGCAGGGGTGTAGGTTGTAGCCTTGTCAAGTCCCCATGGATTGTATTTTGAAAAGCAAGCATTCTTTCCAGAGCAGGGAGTGTTAATGTTCATGTTTATCCCAAAACTTGAGCTCACAGAGGTCACTTGAGCCCCAGGCAAGTTCTGACTTAAGGATGGAGAGGTCTGTGATTCATGAGCTGGGCACACAGGTCACTGCTGGTTTTACCAGCTCACCTCTCCTGGCCACATTGCTTATTGTAGTTGTAGTGTCAACAGGGTGCATCAGAGGTCAGCTGGTTCTGTGAAACTGCAGTGCACTCTGTCTCATTTATTTATCTTGTAAATGATGCCAGAGATGCACTTCCTTGAGTTTTGTGTTGGGTAGACGCACAGAGTAGCTCTCATAAGTGACTGGAAACCTGATTATTTTGTGTTTACGTGCATGCCATGCCTATGACCATGTGGGCTGCAGCAGGTGAGTGGAGGTATTCATGTGAAAACGGCATTCTTGTATTGAATGACAGTCATAGATTGCCAGGCAGTATCAATTGTGCAGTCACAGTCCTTTGCCACTCGTGGCTAATGAAAATTATCATTATCTCATGTGGTAGTAGCCTGTCCTTTCAAAGCAGGAGGATCTCTGTCCTGTCATAGGTTTGATATGGTAGTATGCCTTTGAAAGTACATGGAGAGCGAGTCCCTACTAGTGGAACCTATAGAAGGTTAAAGCACATCATTCCTCCACCCAGCTACAGGTGGGGAGGTGGGTAGCATGCCTTTTAAACTTATAACATGGATCTTTCTGTAAGGCTTAATTTTTAAATTTGAGGCAGAAATCCACAAAGGATCCTTTAGATATATAGAAATGTTTTTTTCTCATGGTCTGAACATTTCCAAGTCATTGGTTGATGCAATAATGGTTTTGATGTTGATTATTATTTTTTAATTCTAATATCTTGGTGGTAATCTTCATTCTAATCCAAACAGAAAATACGAATGCAGGTAGATTGTATCAGACTAAGGGCTCCTCTGTGTGAGGAAATGAGTGAACTAGCTAATGAAACGCACACTGTTCTGAAGTATTCTGTATGTGGCACTGTGTTTTGGAATAAACATTATTTTATTCTGAAATAATTACTCCACTTTGGAAGCACAGTAATTATTCTGAAATAAAAGTGACCACAAAGGGAACTATTCCAGGATAGAGGTACTGTGCACTATTTGATTATTTTAATTGAATAAAATCTGTTTCACTTTCCTGCAGTTCACACTTGTTGCAGTTGAATGAAGCCTGTCTTTCCTTGTCTCAAGCTGTTATGTAGTGATGGTATACACTGTTAGAAAGCTGCATTGTTTTATCCATTTCATGCATGACAGTAATAGAACATTTTGCAGAGCAGAGCGCTTCGGTTTTCTTTGGGGTAAAAAGTGCTATGCAAGTAAGCAATGTTATTGTTCTTAGTAAAAATGGGGCCCTAAGTAAATCACTGTTCATATGTACTGGAAAAAGTGATATTTAGAGGGTTACATGGTTGGGAGGAAGTTAGGTAACAGAAAGTGAATCAAAAAGGTGCTTCTGTCAACCACTGGTTTAGATGTAGGGAAGTTTCTCCTCGTAACAGATGTATGAGCTGAAACAGTTGGCCACTGCAAGTCAGTGGCAGAATTAAGGAGAGAGTCCAGGCATCCTAACCCTCGGTCCCCTGCTTTCCCAGTTAGATCATACTTTTGTTGGCAAATTAAGGTTTAGTTTCTTTTAAAATTTCTGCCACAGAACTTGCGGCAAAAGTATACTGTCCTTTATAAGGCTTCCCTTCATTTGTCCTTTTTGATATTTACAGATACACATCTAATACTTTCCAAGTAGCTGCAATGACTGCACTGGGAGGGATTTCCATTTCTTAGACTTCAGTAATATATTGAAGTCCCTCTAGTCTTTTTTCTAACGTGGTAGGGTGATAGCTAAAACACATTCTCAAAGGCCTCTGAAAAAAAAAGCACGGTTTTGCAAAGCCAGGTTAAAGCACCTGGTCATGCCATATATCAAGGTCTGGGTTAAGTAGGACAGTGATTCTCAATTAAGGTGCCATGGTAATGCTGGCAATGTTAGCACTGTTAGATGTGCAAATATGATTCAAAAGATAAACCCAGAGATTTTAAATAGGAACGTATAGGGTTAAAAACATTCTGACCTGTTGTGATCTCTCTGAGTTCTTTGCAACAGAATTCTTCAATTATTTATCTGTAGTCATAAAGCAAGTGAAGACTAAGAGCTGGCATTTTCTGAGGGATCCCCTCAAGTCTGTTGAGGAGTGCTTCATGTCTAAAATAGGTTGAGAACCACTGCTGCAAAACAATGATTCAAGGTCAGTCAGTTTCATGTGGGGAGCAGGAAATCCACCTAGGATTTTGAACTGGAAGACTCTGAGTACTAGTGACCTGGATCTAACTGTGTGTGAGCTTGGACAAAGTCACTTCTCATTATGCCTCTCTTTCCCCATCTGGAGATAATGCTGCCCATCTTCCTGTAAGGGCATTGATGCCCTCAGATAAAAGGCATTGTATGACTGCAAAGTATATTGTTGGTGGTGATGACATGGGAATGTGCCTTGTTTCTACATCCCTTAAAATACCAGCCCAGGATATGATCTCATTAGATCATGTTAAATTAAGCAATCAGCATCAGATGACAGGAGACTACCAGGCTGGACAGGAGACTTCCAAAGAATATCTAAGAAGCTGTGGAAGTGAGACTAGTGACCCAATAAGCAAGAATCCTTTTGTCTGAGTCAGTACTGAACCCAAGCCCCGCTGTTGTGTTTTATCTGTTGTATCCATTGAATAAGATGTGGTAAAGAGGCTCTATTTGCTGATCACTGTGTAGAATCCTTTCTTTCTTAGTAGAATTCCCTACACCTTTAACCTCCCACCCACCTACCTCCAACATTTTTAGTCTTCACTTCCACTTCTCCAGCTGTTATTTGATGCTGGTGCAGAACAGCAGTGAGGTTCCATCCCAGAGGTTCTTGCATCTCAGGGATGGGTGAGTAAACATTGTAAGAAATAAAAATCATGCATTGTGCTTTATGAAGTTGCAGTATTAATACCGGACACAATTAGTTCCCTCAGACTACTGAGCCCTTTAAGGCTCTGTGCTGACTGACAATGGCCTTCTAGTTTTCTTCTGCCCAGATGCACCCTGAATGTTAATATTAAGGATCACAAGGAGCAGAAGACTTTGTATACTAACTGGCTCATGTATTTATGAAATATGAGCTATTGCAGTGATCTCTGGGGCTCACCCTCCCCAGAGGTTCAATGGATTTTTGGGGTTCTTTGACCTGGAGCTTTGGGGCATCCTTGTGCTTTCAGGCACATAAAGCCTGTTGATATTTAGCTAACATAATGACCCAGTTGTTTTCTATAAGACAATACCAGTTCTTGATGATGCCTTATTTAAGCCCTAACAAGCCATGGTTGCTGATATTTTGTGTTTTGATGTAAGCATCAAGTACAATGATCCTCTCATGAGACAAATTGCTCTGCCTAGGGCCAAATATAGTGCAGATGGACCAAATACAAGCTTCCCTACAGTGCCATGCCAAGTACTTCCAGTTGTGACCTTCAACACCCACTGCTATTCCAGTCTTGGCACCACACTTTATCCAGTCATCCTATTCCTGGGTCTCCACACAGCTGTGCTTGTGCACCACAGGCCTGCAGTTGCAGCTCTGAGTTTCTTTAAAGGAGGTTACTCATTGCGCCAAGTTATGTGTGTGAGAGGCTTAGGGATTGTGGCTTGGTGGAGACAGGTATCCACAGACACTTAGTCCAAGAAAAACAAAGCTAATTTTAATATATGGACACCATGGGGTGATCACACCTCTACCTAGAGATGTCCAAAACGGAACAAGTAGGACACTGGCTCCAACACAGAAAGCCTCCACTGAGCACTTGTAAAGGATGTGAGGACCACAACCTCTGTCTGTGCTGAAGCAACTGTCTCCCTTCTCCCCCAGCCCTTGCTTGTCTCTCTTTCCTCATTTGTTCTGAATTGCAGGTTGATTGTTCAATGTGAATGCTAATATATGTATCTGGTTTGGATTTCTCTTCCTGCTGACTAAGACATCCTGAATGATACCTCTGTCAGCTTTGTAATCCCATTATGCAACACTGTTGCTCATTTACCATAAGTTAGCTGTTATAAAACTGTTTTCCCATCACAGGCCTTTTGCCCAATTTCTGTGATCTTTGCAGAATGTTAAATAACTGTATGTGATCACAGAACCTGACAGTTTTATAGCTGTGTATGTTACAGGAGGAACACTGGTTTGGTTTCCTCTGGTGAATTCTGTCAGAATGGGCAGTGGACCCTGGCTGTGATCTTGTCAGATTTCATGAAATTGAGCAGAATTGAGCTTTTCTAATATTGGAATGGGCTCCCACCTAGTCAAAAATCAGAGGCTCCTGGAAATAGCATTGACTCAGGCAGTGATTTTTGCTATGAATCAGTACTGAAACGGCATTGTGACAAGGCATTACGGGGCACTGCACTACTAGATGTGATGAGGAATAAAAATGAATGGCGGCCTCAAACACTCACAGTTCTTTAGAATTATACTTTGTGCAGAAAAGGAAGTCTAATCTGCCATCCTAAGCAAAGCTAGCTGTGGCTTGATCAGGTTTTCTCAGGTGAAACTCTGGGACCAGGGAAGTCGCAGTGAATTTTGCCATTGACTTCAGTAGAACCAGTCCTTGTTTCTAAAAGCTTGCCTTTGTAGACCATAAATCAGTTCATTGATAAGTGTCACTTCTGAGAGTGTTCCATATGGAAATGATTGTGAGTCAAATATTACAAAATGGTCTTGACACCCAAGACTGAAACCATGTTTCTTCCTTATTTCAGATCTTCCCAGTCCACTATACATTACTAATACTTTATTTATGGACATTTGCAATTCTGTATAGTATAGGCATTTTTAATGCTTTTTATTTCAGTGCATGTGTGCCTGCACTGTAGAAATTTTCTTATGGAATTTATCATGTTTAAAGATGGGTAAATGGCTAGCTATGGCCCTCAGCTTGTGGAGGGCACCCAGTGCTTTGAAAAGTTTGCCTTTCAGTTTAATTTACTGAAATCACTCTTTGTTTCTTGTTATTGTCCTCATTTGTATAACAGTAATGCTCATTCATGAACACCATTGTATTAAGCTGTATACCAGTGCGCCTCAGTCTTTTTAGACTCAAGCCACTCCTCGATGGACTTGAGGGATCCCTCAGAAAATGCCAGCTCTTAGCCTTCATTTGTTTTTTGATTGCAGAAAAATAAATAGAGCAAGTCTTCTGTTGCAAAGAACTCAGAAAGACCACAACAGGCTAGCATGTTTTTGACACTGTGGAGTCCACTTCAAAATCTCTGGGTTTATCTTGTGAATCACATTTGTACGCCCTGGTTGAGAATCACTGTTCTATACAAACACAGGACAAAGTTAGATTCTGCCCCAAAGAGTTTTTGTGTTCTGCCCAGACGTAATATATGTACAATGAATGTCATTTCATTAGCTTTTTCTGAAAGCAAGTTAAAGAACAACAGCTCTTCTCCATAGTTCCTGATGCATGACCTCTCCACTAATGATCTAAAGCTTAACATATCCAGAGCAGAGCAGGATTGCATGTTGTTCTTTAAAGTCCCACCTTTTTACCATCATGAAGTTAGTACCCTGTGCAGCTCCTACAAGGAATCCCAGAGGGCAAAATTCCATTGTTTTTCAGATCAGTCTCATTGGCTCTTTGCCACTTCTGAGAGGCCCCATCTTAACCTCCAGACATCATGTAACTGTTTGGAAGCCCTCAAAAAGCTGACAAGCTAATTGCCGGAAAGTTTTCTCCCAGTATGAAGGATTTAGATTAAAACAGCTGGTACTGAAGTGCACTATAAGGTGCTATGGAGGCCAGACAACACTGAAAATCTTGCCATAGAAAGAAGTGAATGGTGATGGCTTGTCCTTTGCCATGAATGTTACATGCAAACAACATGAAGAATGTCATAATGGAAGATCAAGATTCAGAGACATGGGGATTGAGCCCTCAAATCTTCAAACAAAATTTAGTCAAAACCTTTGAGTTTCACCCAGGCTTGTTGTCAAACATTATCACTCACCTGATTTTGATTTTAAACTAAATTCTCCCAGGTTTGCTCAAAGCTCAGCCCAGAATTATCACAGAAATCATAGAGAAGTAGGACAGGAAGGGGTCTCCAGGGGTCATCTAGTCTAGCCCCCTGCCTAAGGCAGGATTATCCCTATCCAAACCAAATTACTTGTGAAGTCCTCAAAATCAGTGGCATAACTGGGGCAGCCAACCTGGGTATCAACTGGGGAGGCCAGAAAAAACAGCTGCTGCAGCAGCCACACAATGGCAACAACAGCACAGTGGCAACCAGAAGTCGCTGTTGCCCCAGGCACCTGGCCATGTTGTTACACTTCTGTTCAAACTTTCCAGAACTGGCTTGAGCCTTGTTTGTATTGGGTCCCTTGACATCAAGTGAAAATGACCTGCACATTTTCTATGACCCTGTTTGTGCAGTCAGTGAACCACTAGCCCTAACTCCCTGGACCACTGCAACACCTCTAGGAGTTAAAACAGCTGAAAAAGTGAGCAATTCCCCCCTCCCTCCCCACCTCCTTTGGCCCAATGACTGCGGAAACATTTTCATTTGCTATTAGAAAGCCTTGGATTGCAAACAACAATTTAAAAACCTTTAAACTGGCAGAATAATTTAATTTTGAAGAACTGCTTGCTGGGACTCCACCCAGCTGCTTTTTAAGAGTATAAGCACAAAGAGCCCAGGAGCAGGTTTCACTTATTAAGTGATGTAGAGTAAGCATCTCTTTTTATTTTTCTTAACTGTTATTTCAAAGGTTATGGAAATATAAAACAATTAATATTGGTCACCTTGCCTTGACCCCAAAACTCCAAAAGTGTCTTAAGTTAAGCTGCTGTTAGGGTGCTCGTGCTCAGCTGTCTAAGCTAGGCATCTGCTGCAGTTGTTGTGCTGTTGGGACCTGTTCTGATCCACACTGAAATCAATAGAAATTTTCCTGCAGATTTCAGTAGGAGTTGGATCAAGTTCTTAATTTCTTTAGGAATAAAAATAATTATTTCAGTTGCCAGAACACCCGGACATTGCCAGGATCAGGCATGAGTCGCACAAAAGAACCCATATAAAAATGTTTTAAGACAACAACATGTGCTACTGAATGGATCATTGTTGCATAGTAATTAAGGGCTGCTTTGTGTTGTTAGTTTGTGGGTGAAATGTGCCCTTGAAATTAATGCCAACTGCTGTTTTTATTTCCAGATTGCATACAGTAAGAAAGTGTCCGGGCATGAGTTAACCAAGTTGAATTATGTTTTTCTTTAGCCTTGATCAAAACCAATATAGCCACAAATTAAAGTGCATAAAACCAAATGCCAAATATAAACAGGCCCCAAGGAGTTAATAAGAACTAGTAACCTTTCATAATTATTTTGCCCCGTTACAGTATCCCATACCTGCAACCCACAAAGCACTTTTGCCATCATTGCTTAAGCTGTACAAGACTTCTTGAACATAGGGAAATGTTATAAGCTCCAGCTTATGGGTGTAGAAACTGAGGCACAAGTAGTGAAGGAACTTGCTGAAGGTCATTTGGTGAGTCAATGGCGAAGCCAAATATAGAACTCTAAACTCCTGACTTCTTGTTTGAACATGAGGAAAGAAAATTGAACTAGCTCTCCGAGGTGAGTCAAGAGTTCACTATCTGGCCTGTTCATAATATCACATGGTTTTGCAAATGCATGTAGTGCTACCAAGTCAGAATTACCATCAGCATGTCCATTTTGAGTGCAGTGTAGACACTACTTGGCTGTCTATGGAAAGTTGTGAGAGGAGCAGCTGGCTGAGGGTCTGTTTTTCTGGTAGGTTACACCAGTTCAGAAAAGTATTCCATCATTTGATTGTGTCTGTGTTGTTGTTGCCGCAGGCCACTTCTAATATCAGCAGTAGCATATTGCAGTGCAGTTGGCTCTGTCCATCATAAAAACCTTGTTTAACTCTTTTCAATTGAAAGACAAAAGTTTGGGATCTGCTCCTGATAGGACCAATGCCAATGTACTCAATTTGGCTACAGATCACTCTGTGCCTCAGTTCCTCATCAGCAAAGTTAGAGAAGATAATACTTTCCTTCTCATCATAGTGATGGGAACTATGAAGCAGAGCTCTCCATTAGCATAGTGAAGTAATTATTGGAAGGCCTTTTCATAATGAGTTTGGGGGCATATTTGTTCCGTGGCCTCTTGAAAAGCAATGTGCAAAAGTGCTTGTTCTCCCCATAGCCTCTACTCAACTTCTGTGAAAGTATGCAATGCACCTGAAGCATTGTAGGTGACAAAGAAGGCCTATGGGCATATATGTACTCATTGTTTTTCTATGAGGAAGGTCATGACTGCTTACTTGTGTATCCCAAGCCATATGTTGCTAGAAGGAGTTGCAAGAATGGAGTTACATTGGGTTGAATTTAGGCGTTGGTTTCTGCCATTCAGGTCACAGAGCATTTGAAAAGCTGGGAGAGTTAGGACATCTTACTCTCCAGCCCCTAAAGGAAGAACACTAAAGTATTTCACAAGATGGTTTCTTCAGTACCAGGCTAAAAAGTAGGATTTCTGGTTTGCAGGAAATTTGAGTGGGGGTTGTTTGTTTGTTTTGTTTGTTTTGGGTTTTTTTATTTTGGTTCAAATCAAATGAAACCCCAAAATTCTGAGAATCGCAAGACAGTTTTGTTTCAAAAACACCCAACACCTAGTGTTCCGGCAACAACATATGTTCCTGAGACTTTGTAACTACCCAGTGAAATTGACATGTTAGCAACAGTGAAACTAGCAAGAATGTCAGTTTCATTGAGCAGCTTTCAGGGCTTGCATTGCCTTTCAGGCTCCTGTTTCATGGCAGGGAGCCTTAAAGTACAGACATTAACTGTCCAGAGCAGGGGTTCTTAACCCTAGGGGTTCTTAAAAAGATCATAAGGGGTGTGCAGAACTGATGTGGCCAGTAATATGGCCTATAAATGCCCCATGCGTGCTCAGCCACAGCTGGGTCTCGCTGGTGAGGGAAGGGTGGGGGGGAGCAGATCAAGGCCCCTGCAGTGTGGGAGGGAGTGGGGCAGGAGCAGGGGCAGGGGCTTCCCAGCCAGGGTAGGGTGCGGAACTGAGCTGTGTCCCGCCCAGCGCGGGTGTTGGTCCAGGCTGTGCTTGGGGAGTGGGGTTAGAGGGTCTACCGTGAATTCTGGAGTGGTTGCAGACCCTCCTATAGCCCCCACCCAGTGCTTCCGCTACCTGCCCCGAGCACAGTCTGGCCTAGCCCCAGCCTGCAGCAGCAGCCCACCTCGTGCGCAGATCCGGGGGCACATCCCCTGCATGCCCTCCCAGGGTGCATGCAGCGGCAGGACCTCCCTGCACCCCCCACCAAGCTGCTCATGGCTCCATCCCACACTCCACCCTATCTGTGTAGTGCCTGCCCCTGGCCCAGCCCCACTCCCTCCCTCACCGTGGTGGCCTTGATCTGCCCTCCCCCCCTTCCCCTTAAAAACAAAAAACAAAAAATATGAAAAGGTACATGAGCTGAAACTTTGAGACAGAAGGGGTCCACTTGTTTAAAAAGGTTGAAAACCCCTGATCTAGAGCCATGGGCCCTGGCTCCCTGCACTGGGGCCACCGACCTTAGAAGTGTACAGTATTAAGGCATCAATCAGTCTGCCTGCTGGTGCTGCCGCAAAGCTATCAAACGCAGAAGTGCAGGGTCCTCATGCCTGGAGCAAACTGCATGGCAGGGCTGACCTAGGGGCATGCTGGCAGAAATCCAGGGAGGGCTCCCTGGGATACTTCAGTCTCAGTGTTTTTGCATTTTTGACAAAACTTTGGTTCATCAAAATATTTCTGACCAGTTCTGCTCTCTAGTCCTGTCTTCAGGTGGATGGCTGCTGGGTAATGGGCTATGTTAGTGACGCTATACCTGTCAATAATGAAAAAGATATATATTGCTAAATAAACAAGAAAAACATTTTTAAATGTTACTGTTATGTAGGTGCTGTACTGAAAGCTACTGAGATCAATAGAAAACTCCCCATAGACACTTATGAGTTTTGGATTAAGCTCAAAAGGCTTATTTGCTCTCAAACACAAGGGATACCTCTCTCCCATTCAAGGGAGGAACTGGACCCTAAATATTGTGCCTTCTAATACTTCTAATACTACTACCCTTTTCCGGTGGACAGAAGCAACTTTTCCATGGCAGGAATACATCACCCTTTTTTCCATGTACTCACAGCATCTGCCCAACTATAGCCTGAAAAGCTTAGGAAACATCATTGATTTCCCTACTCAGCTTCAATCATGCTGCAGATTTCTTATTTATTTTTAATTCTTTTTTTTTAAGAGGACAGAATCAGTTGAAGTCAGTTTAGAGAGAAGTCTCCTCCAAATTTTTGTTGTTGTTGTTGCCCTGCCTGTTTTATTAATGTAACTGCCAGTTTCTGTTTCCACCTTTGCAGGGTTGTGTGCCTTCATTTGAATCTTTTGACAAATCAGCCCATTTTCATTCTTCCACTGCCATAAATTCAACCCATATGTTTTAAACTGTTCTTTCATAGACCTTAACTCAGAAAAAGGAAGTGATCTCAGGCTCTGTGTGCATAACTACAGTTTTCAGCAAGCTCTTCCAGTCTGCATGTGTTGCTTCTATTAATTCTTAGTGCTTCGGCTTCCTAATTATTCAGATTACAGAAACCGTTGGCAGGGGTTTCTCTGTTAGCTAACAGTGATGTACAGTGCAGGACCACAGCAGGATAAATCATTCCCTTATCCTCAAAATGTCCAGGAAGTTCTTGATACAGTTGTTGGCTTTGCCACAGAGCAGGATGTGAGCACGGTAAAGGAGATCAATTCTGAGTAAAATTTTGAAAGAAAACATCAAAACGAAGGCAAAGATCTCTCCTGGTGTGGTGCAGTTCAACTGGCAATTCCCTGCTTGATGGGGAGGCACAGGACTGAAATGACAGGAGGTGGCTGCAGATGGGCAATGAAGCATTCTCCACACCTACAGCCAGAACAGTTGAGGGCTCTGCAGGTCAGAAGTTAAATGCATTCTCAGAGGTGTGTGGGGGACTAAAGATTAAATTGCTTAGAGTGCCACAGCTCAAGGTTGAGCAGTATTGACAAGAGCTGTCTCCCAGGCCTAGAATAGCAAGAAATGCATCAGGACTGAGGTACATTTGCTAGAGTTCTTTGATGGACCGAAGATTAGAACTGCAGGATTCTGGTGCAGTGGCTGTTTCCTGTGAACACGTGGTCAGAAACTGCCTGCATTACATCGGGCTCTGGACGGTACTTCCACCCCTGCAATTCCATTAACTCCAAACTCACTCAGTTTGTCCCTGATTTCTTTAAGGCTAAAAGAAGCGATGCTGAGAGTAGATTGTAGGTCTGCAAGAAACTGCTTGCGCATTATGGGTATGACACAGTTATTTTACAGCCGTGCTTAATTGTGCAAAAAAATGAAATGATTATTTCTAATTTTCTAGTTGGGTCATTTAAAGAAATGAATAAAAACGGTTTAGTAGGGAACTTATTTGCAGTCAGCTTCCAAACCCACAGGTGTAGATTTTGCATCTCCAGGTGCTCACACATGTAACCACCCAACTCTCTGCATTCAGAACTGCATGCAGGTTCACAAGCCAGGTCATTTATGCAAAATATGCAGAGAATCTGTGGAAGCTGTTCACCTCTGATGGAATTGAAGACATGCTCCTCTCCCCTGAAAAGAAGCCATTGTATCTAAGGAGCTGATTAAAGTTCTGTACAGGCAGCCTGAGCTCACACAGCCTGTTACTACATACAGCATTTTAGAGACTTCTTTTGCATCCTAAAAGCTGCCATTGTAATTGTGTTTTAAGTGCAGTTTGTTTCCAGGCTGCAGCCAGTATCTGGGTTTCTCCTGAGAGCCCAGTTGCCCAGCTTCTGCCCTACCAGTGTTAATTGACAGCACTAATTGGTGTGGTTTGAACTGTTCAAAAGGCCTTTTGAGTACTCTAGCTGTGAAAGCAGCATTCAGATTCCCCATTGCCATTCCAAATGCAGAGGGTCCTGCTTTCCTACCATTTAGGTCCTCATCTGTAATGGGCTTGTTCTTTCCTCTCCCCAGGTGTACTGTCCCTGCCTGCCTACTTTAGCCCTTACAACGATGGCTCCATATGCAGTGATGGACGGGCTGATGCTTATGCCCAGCTGGAACTCCGGACTTTAGAACAGTCGCTCTTGGCGACCTGCGTTGGAAGCATCTCAGAACTGAGTGAGTTTCAGATGTAATTGTTCATTTAAATAAAATCTGAGGTCTGTTCGCATTGAAGTCAGTGGGCATCTTGCCATTACCTTCAGTGTGAGCAGTATCAGCCCTACACTGTATAAGACTTGATTGTTTCAGAATGCTATCCATGGAAAATCAGATTACTCCATTAGAATGTTTTATGCTTAATTTGCTTTGGAGATCCCTAAAATGTGCCCTTTCCAGCATTTTGCTACTTAATGGCTTCAGTGTTAGTGAAGGGTTTGCTGCATTTTCCCATCAAAGTACCTGAGATCCCCTTCATCATTCTACTCCTGGAAAACTGAATTGGAAGTCCTCAGCAACGTGGACAGTAAGTTCCAAGCCAGCAATCCCCAGAGCACCTGTGTTACAATAAATTTGGTAAACTTATTTTTGTTAATAGAGCCTATCTTTTGGGTCTAAACTACTTGACAATGCCCCTTTAAGGTAAACCCAAATGATTTGTGTTTCCCTGGTCTGTTTTTTCCCTCTGCAAAATCTCCACTGCCATCAGTTTCCATCATCTGAATGCTAATGAATGTCAGTAGCTGGCCCAGAGCTTGTGGGTTTCACCATTTATTTTGCAATCTGCTTTAATTTGAGGTTTTTCAAATTCCTTTAACACACCTCTATTTATCCTGGAACACAAGAGAGCATTTGTAGCATGAGTCCATGATTGAATGCAGCTTCCTCTCTCTCCCTCTTCCCCAGTCCTTGCTTTGGCCAGCTTGGTCATTGCATCTAGTGAATGGCTCTCCTGATACAGTCACCTACTGATTATAAAAAATGCGGGCTGTAGGTTGCCAAAAACATTGGGAGAGGGAGTGCAGGGGTTGAGGGAATGTTATTCTGCACTGAAAATTTGAATTCCAGACGCTTCTTTTTTATAATCGTACGGGTTTCTGAGCTAACACTGATGCTACAAGATTCATGGGATTATTTTAAGAAGGTTGAGATCCCATGGAAAGATTCAGGAGCTACAGAAGTAACAAAGCAGAGACATTAGGAAGTTTTTCCACTCTGGAGTCTGCCCTTAAAATAAATTTACTATGTGACAAACTAGTGGCACAACCCCATGTTGCAAAGAGAGGTTTTAACACCCCATCGATCTGAATTGTTAATAACATTGTAATGCTCAGACATATAGTAGCCATGTATTTTTCCTGAGCTGTGTAAAATCAGTTCCTAAAGGGTTCAGCTACAGGTTGCCTAGTAAACTCAGTCTTCCTGATGTTAGACCTATGGGGATCAGCATCATCTTAAATATTGTAGGGAAGAGCTGGAGAGGGAGTTCACCATTTGTGTGGCTAAGTTCAAGGCGCCTTCTCAGGAACCAGCTTTGCAATGCTGGTGGCTGTTTCAGTCCCATCCTTTCCCAGAATTGTAACCATAGAACACAATGGACTAACATTTCCTGCGAGTGTTTTCGAGGTTTCTCTTAGGGAAAAATAGATGCTGTCTGTGTATAGTGTTCTGTAGCCCTGGTTCACCAGTGGTATGCCAGGAACACTACTGTAACAGGAGGGTTTGAGGGCTTTACTGTAAGACTACTAAATGCTTTGTGGTAAAAGCAGGGTAAATAGGATGTGCTTCAACCAAGGGGCCACAACAGAACTCTCAGGCGTTATATAGCCAAAGGCTCACACTGCGACCACAGGGCTTCAGTAGCTCTGTGGTCTTTTGGGAATGCAGCCATGGAAACTTCTGCCCGTTTTCAGGGGTCTTTGTTAGAACTTTCTCTATATAACAGCTGGGTAATAGAGGCTTCTTTCCCTTTCCCAGCCACATGGTCATTGAGTTGCCAGTGTTTTGACACAGAGGAAGGTTGGCCAGGGTTCAGGATCCCAGAGGACTTGAGCAACTCAGAAAATGGGAGGTGCTTTCCCCTTGGATGGAGCCTTTCTCGAGAATGAAGGGCACACCTCCAGCAGTGTCTGTGCAGATCAAACAAGATAAAGCCTGGCTTGTTAATAAAGGAGCTGGGTTTTGTCACCCTTTGGGAGGAATCTGCAGGGAGAGAAGAGTGCAGACAAGAGAAAAAGGACCTGACAAGAAGGGTCTTCCAGATAGAATACAGGCTCCCTCTGTCACCTTTGGCTAACCTCAACAAAGGGAAACATCCAGCCTCATAAGATAGAGAAATGGGAGACAGGAGCAAAACACCTGCATTGATGCTGCCTTGGTTTCTCCTTGCATAAACTAGGCCTGCGACCTAGTGTTAGCCAAGAATCTTGTTAGTCAAAATCTGTCGAGAAAAACTGGTACGTGTGACAGTAGGGAGAAGGATTAACATGAAACAGCATTTACATAGGAAGAAAATCCTTGTGAAGTCATTAGCCAGATACCAGCCGGCAGGCATAGTAACCTAGATAGTAGTTTAATAGGAAATTAAATTTCCACTGCAGTAATCTATAAGGTGTCAGATCTGAAGCCCACATTTTGACTTAGGGGAGGAAAAATAATAATTGCGCACAAAGGAAGTTTCACTCATGAAGTTAGGTTTAACTGAGTGGATCCTGGAGGAGCCTTCAGAAATGCTATTCCTTTCTCCTCTCTTCTTTTGAGCAGGTGACTTGGTATCACGAGCAATGCACCACATGCAGTGTCTGAACACCCTCCGCCCTGGTATGAGCCCTGTTCGGCAAACCAGGCAGCAGCAACCCATCATCTGGTCTCCAGATGCCCTCCACACCCTCTACTATTTCCTACGCTGTCCTCAGATGGAGTCCATGGAGAACCCCAACCTGGATCCACCAAGAATGACCCTGAATAATGAACGGTAGGGAACTCTGTTAACAGCCCAGAAGCCAGCTAACAGAGCCTCCTTTGCAAAAAAGCAGGGGCGGATTAAGATTCATTGGGGCCCTGGGTCCGAGGCTCCCCCCGCACAGCCTGCCTCCCCTCACCCCCCCCAATGCACCCTGTCCTGCAGCCAAGTACTTTGTCCCTGGCCAGTGCAGTGGGAGAAGCAGCCAGAGCTGGATGTGCTGCCCCTCAGGCCCGGGGGAGGAGCCACAGCTGCCCCCACTCATAGGTCCATGCTGGAGCTGAAGCCTGGGGCCAATCATGCAGGACCCCACACAACATTACCCTGTGGCTGGGCAGCACCAGGCGTGCAGGACCACTGTCCTCTGGGTGCATGCAGTGTGGACCGAGCTCTGAGGGTGGTCCCTCACCCCACTAAAGCTCAGTTTGGCTGCAGCAGCATCCAACAAATGCGCAGGATCACGGCTGGGCCAGGTCAGAACCTGCCTGTGCTGGGGCCACCCAACTCTGCTCCCTGCTGCCATCGGCTCTGGATGCTCCCAGAGCTCTGGCAGGGTTGTGCCCTGCATCCCGTACCCTGCCTGGTATCCGGTAGCCACAGCTTGCTGCATCCTGCATGCCAGGCCTAGCCTGGCCCGGCCACCAGTTTTGTTCACCCCGAGCTGCCTCCCCTCCCCCTGTGCCTGCCCTCTAGGCATCTGGGGACCCAGGGCCCAAGCTAGCCCATTCGTTAATCTGTCTATGCAAAACAACCAGTGCGTATGTGCAGTACAGTCAGTTTTGCAGTTCTGTCTGTCAGGCATCAGTTATTCCTGTGGCTTAGCCAGTTTATGTTGTTGGCCTTGCCAAGTTTACAAAATGTTGGAATTGGAGTTGGGAAGCAAGCTGCTTTCTCAGACAGTCTTTCCAAGCAAGGCATATACTATATATTGCCAGCGTGGCTTGTCTCAAGATGTTGCCAGGAGTGTATGTGGTTGCCTAAAGCAGTAAAGACCTTACCAAAGAAAACGCTACCTTCTCAATAACACCAATTAATGATCATTGTCATTCTTGGGAAGAGAAGTTCCATTTGCACTGGAAGGGATTTACAACCCCCCTTCTGGGGGCTAACTTCAGTTGCTGTTAGGTGTCTAGTACATGGGGAAATTTACACAAGGAGCCAGAAACCAACAAAAATGCAATGGGTTGCTCTTTCTCATGCCAAGAAGTACCTGAGTCTCAGCAATAGTCCAGTTATTAGAACTGGAAATTTTCCAGCAGAATGTTTTTCCATTGGAAACCTCCCTGGTTTCCTGTGAGCTCATCCACCTCCTCAGTCTGCCCAGTGGGAAGCTGACAGTCTGGCAGTCCTGGGAGCCCAGCCTCCAAGCTCATGGCTTCTGGGCAGCCTGGGTGCTCAGGGCTTGTCCATCCTCTACTTCAGGAAGTTTGTCTTGCACTAGCAGGATCTCTTGGCTCTCAGGACTTTTTAGCATCTCAGTTCCAGTTCCATTTCAAAAACTATCCTGAAGTGGAAATGGGATTTTCTGACCAGCTGTCCCCATTTCATACATTAGGGTGGGGTGCAGGGGAAGTGCTACTGTTAGCCTGGCAGAATGCCAGTCAGATGGCTCTCGCTGTGCTTTTCCTAGAGGCCATCTGGGGCTGGGAAGCATAAAGGGGCTGTGGGTGTTACAGCATGACTCCCAGAGAAAATGGCCGCATCCTCAGAATGAAACCACAGGACCCATGGCAGGCAGTGGAGTCAGGGAAAGACAACATGTGCCACAGCTTTGTAAATCCCATGGCCACTCCTTCAGCACCAATGTCCCCTGCTGACTGAGGAGTCATCTCTCTGCTGAGCAGTGGGAGATGTTCAGGGCCATGGAAGTCAGCTGCACAAAGCAGTCAGTGAGAGAATCTGGATAAACTCTCAGTGAAATGGGTTTTACTTACACAGACAAACCAGGCCTGGAATGAGGATGATTAAGCCACTTGCAGAACTAGCTTTTCTTCCATGTGTCAAAGCCCATAATTAATCTCAAGCATGGGCACTAGTGAAGGCCCAGAAGCAGAGAGCAAATTCTCTGGCTCTTTCTACCCACTGTCTCTACATGCAACCTTGCATGATCCAAAAGGGACAACTTGAATGCTAAGAACTTGGCAAATTGTGAATAACAGTGCTCCCTTCTGATGCCTTCCCTTAGAATTTGCTTTAGCATTTCAATCTCACGCTCTTACCTAAGGAAAATGGAACAAAGATGCTTGTGAACCTACAACTTTTCTTTTTTACTAAGTCAAATATAATATCCAGTGTCCTTCCTTTAAAGTCAATGTAAAATCATCTTAATAACTTCAGCATGAAACACATTCAGTTATACATTGTTCAAAAAAAGCCTCTCCCCTCCTCAAGCCACTCCTGGCTGGTGCCTCCATGCCTCTCTCTCTCTCTCTCTCTCTCTCCCCAGCTCTGACATAAAAAACATGGCACTTCTCTCCTCCCGGATGGCTGAGAACATGATACTCCATTCACTCACTCCCATCGCTTCTTGAACTGGTGCTGCTGCCTGACCCAATTCTTGTTAGCCAGGCTGTCACTGGCACTGCTAGCCAGACCTCATTCCCAAAGACCAAAGGTGGTTTCAGTGCCATTGGCCAGGTACAGTTGTACCCACCAATTAATTGGTAGATCTAGCCCACCAACTAATTGAATCTGGCCTGGAGGGAGTGCCTGGCAATTGATTCAATCCAGCCTGCAGCTGCCCCTGCAGTGCTCCACCTGAGGCTGAGCCCAGCCCAGAGCAGTCTGCACCATGGTCTAGCCTGTGCCTACTGGCCCAGCCCTGGGGGCCAGCACACACAGCCTCCAGCAAGGCTGCTCCTAGTGTGGCTGCAGCTGCCTGGGTCTGCTCTGCACCCCTCACCTCCAGTGATGGCTCCTCCTGCTCTTGCTGCATTGCCTCAGGCCAAAAGGGAGCTTCAGCCAGGCAGCTCCTACACCAGTGCATGGGGTTCTAGCTGTGGCTTCTGGCCACTCAGCCACCTGCAAGAGTGGCGGGTGCTTACCCGGCCTGCATCAAAATCAAAACTCCCTACGTTTTATGGGCAATTATTGGGGCCCCACACCCAATGGTGTAGCTACATCTTCCTGTCACTTATCCTCAGTCTTTCCTGGTTGGTCATACCAACATTGTTGCATCATATGTGGGGTTAGATTATAAACTCCTCAGTGCAGAAGTTACCTGTTATTTATTTATATTATGTATATCCTGCCCTTCCTAACAAAGGCTTAGGGCAGCTCACAGCAAGAGAAACAGACAATAGGGCAACTAGATTAAATGAAACAAAATAATAGAATAAACCAACATAAAGCAGAAACCCACCAAACAGCATCTCAGCCTAGTTTTGGTTCATGTCCAAACAGAAAGGTCTTGTAGTGCTTCCAAAAGTTGTTTGGGCTTGGGCTCTGGTGGGGCTCAAGAGGGACAGAATTCCAGAGTTTAGGAGCAACTTCTCCCATGTGTTTTTGCCAAGTGGACTTTGTGTACTAATTGTGCTTGCAAGACTCTGCTCTCAGCTAGCCTTAGGGTCCGTGATGGGGCATAGGTGAGAAGCTGGTCCTTGAGATACGTATGACCCTGTGTCAGCGCTGTCCTTGTTCGTCCCATCCCCCCTTGCCACTGACAGCCATATCCAAGGGGATCCTCAAATTCCCTGGCCCACCAACTAATTGGACCAGACGGAATGGGTTTGTTGGCCAGATTCAAACCATTCAAACCATGGGTCAAACCATGTTTGACACCCCTGGTATAACATCAATAAGAGATAAGTTAGGGTACATCAGGTTTCCTTAAAGCAACTTTCAGCTAGATCATGATGTAGATAGTTCCTATAAAACACAGGAAGAGATTCAGATGTATCATAGAATCATAGAAAAGTAGGGCTGGAAGGGACCTCAGGAGCTAATTTAGTCCTCTCCTGAGACCACTGACTTGGACACTGTCACTCCCTGCCCCAAGAAAGATGTTCGCTGTGCAAGAGAGTAAAAGAGCTATTATGGGGTGTGATCTTGTCTGATTCAGGACACCTTCAGTTCTCCTTGTACTCAGTAGAGGAGCCACCAGACTCATTGCAGGCTTTCTTTCTTGCTGAACCAGGGGAGGGTGGGTAAGCAGTCTCTGCTCTGTTTTATTCCTTTCAATGCAGCTCAGCAGACAGGGAGGGCAGCAGAACAGCATTTGATGTGGGTTAAACATGAATGCAGCCCCAGCCTCCCACATACATGCTTCTTCCCAGGATTTCAGGCCTGAGTGCTAGAAAAAGCCATGCCAAAGTGCCTTTGTAAGCCCAAGCTCTATTTTATGTTTAAGTTGATGTGAGATGCTATACCATCAGGCTGAGGAAATATTTTCTGCCTGCAATTATGACTGAGACTTAGACAGATAGGTAATTAAAAGTAATGTAACACAAAAAAATAAAATTCTTGCCTTAAAACAAAAACATTGGCCTAAGAATAACAGGTTGAACAAACAGCTTCCAAGCTTGGATGGAACCTAGGAGCTATATCACACTACCAGATATATCAACCACAACACAGTCACCCTACCTTGAATCTGTTCCAACCTGTATTTGTATACGTCTTACCACACTGATCCATATCCACAATATTCAGCATGGCCGGTGGGGTAAATATTGGGGGGGGGGGGGGCTTTTGGACCAGCGGTTTTTGTAATAAAGTGAAGGGGGGTTGGAGCCCTTTGTACACAAGATTCTGTTTATCTATTTCTAGCTAAGGGGAAAAGAAAGTTGAGGCTGAGCGAGTGCTTGTCAGGTGTCTTGCGATGGATGAGGGAATTGATTCACCTACTGTGACTTGGCAAAGCTGTGTAGCCAGCTCTTTTCTTCTTTACTGCACTGTGCTAGATCAGCTGCACACTCTGATTTACTCCATTGTGCATTTATAGTCTCTCTGGAATATGTTTTTGATGTGTACTGCACTGTTTTTGATGTGCACTCTCTGGAATATGTTTTTGATGTGCACCCAGATGGTTCCCTAATGAAAAAGTCTCAGGCACAAACCAAGACAATAATGGTAAAATATTTTGCAATTATTTCTGCTGTGCAAAATCTGTCAATGTGAAAAAGACACCTCCCCCCCCCAAATTTAGCAGGGGAAGTGATAACTCCTGGAGCTATGGGCCTAGTATCCAAAGTCTGACTTGATTTCTGAGCACGCATTTACTTTAATAGGAACTACACTACCTCAGTCCTGTGTTGAGATCTACTCAAACATGAGATCTAACTCACTCCTGTGTTGAGATCTACTCAAACATTACAACCTATTATTCATTTGCTTAGTAGATGAAACTTTTTGTTGGCACTCAGCTTGTGCTGTGAAAATCCCTGCAAGATTAGGTTTATGGGTTTTTTTTAGTGCTTTCCTCTGATGTCAAGGAATCTGGAATTCCCTTTCCACAAACCATCTCTGAGGGAGAATGTCATGTCAGGGCTGTCCTAACGGCACCGAAAAGACTGTCTCACACCTCAGATGTAGCTGAAATACACAGATGTAGCATCCTCTAGTAAATGCATCCTGCATGCTCAGGGTATGTGAATTTACAAAGAAAAAATGCGAAAGGGCAGCATAAGGGTAGAGGCACTTCTGAACAAAGGTGGCTGGTGAACATACAAACTGTGCACATCTTTGTCCATGATGCCTGCTTCAGCTGCCAAAGAGCTGAGATGGAAAGTGGTGGCAGTAACTGAAAGACTAGGGAGGTTAGAGCCACGCAGGAGCAAGAGCATGGGAGCTTCTCTCTGTAAATTGGCATGTTGAAGCTTGTTGGTCAGTGCTCAAGTTCTGTGTGGTCCGAAGTCCTGTCCAAAGGCAGAAGGCATTGGGAAAGCGGCAGTGAAGAGACTGAGTGTTAGAGAAAGCACAGGAGGCCTCAGTGTCACTGGAATATTTTCCACACGGATAACAGCTGTTTGCAACATAGCCAGCCATGGCCCACTTGGAACCCCATACCAGCCTTATTTACTGCCCAGGCAGTAGCCAGCTGTTTCATGGTGTGGGCAGGGACACCTGAGGAGGTATTTTGCAACCTATAAAATACCATGCCTATGCAATACTAGAGAGTTAACCCACAAGGCCAAGCCCTTAGATAGAAGTAAACTTCTTCACCTAGCAACAAATGCCTGTCTGCCTGAGGGGGTCAGAGCTGGGAAGCATCATTGCAGAACATATCTGTCTTAGTCACCGGGCACTGATATCTCTTGGGTTTTCCAGAGATCACACAGCAGACAACATACTTTCAGCGTGAAAAGCAAGCAGAGGTGTGGCTGTCGCTACACACTCCTGTCCTGGTTTTTTTCCCATTGCTCACGTCAGTATGGCTCAGCAGGCAGTGTTCGGCATTTTCAAATCCCACTCTTGCAACCGGGTGCGTACAAGCACTGAGACTAGGAGGCACTGCTTTATGACTAGGGCCTTCCGACGTTAAGCCAGCTTCTTCTCCGTCTGCTGTACTAGCTTCCCAGGTGGGATTCAAGGAGCTGATTTTTTTCAAAGGAACAGTCAATAGATTTAGTAACTGGTCAAATCCCTGTCCCAGTACATGGAATAGATCTGATGGAGCAGCTCTCTCTCCTTCCATAAAGCTCAAAGTGCTCTACAAATATGGGCCAGTGACATTATCCCCAGTTATTTTTAAATTACATTTTAGTCCTGTCTCATACTGCGAGTAAAGCTGTATTGTGGGAGCTTTATGAACTGTCCAGATTGCATGCGTGCCATGTTTTACACATTGTCTGAATTTGTTGTCTTGTTTTTAATCCAAATGACAGTGAGCGTAAAACAGTTTTTGTCAGCAGAGGCTCAGAGACTTTACCTGTTTGAACCTTTTGGTGAAAGCCAGCATAAGTTTTATTCCAGAGCTGATGGAGAAGGTGCCATCCAACTAGCAATAAAAATTTAGGACTTGCCAACTTAATGGAAAATGACTGTATCCAAGCTGGAAAAGCTCTGAACACTGCAAAAAGCTGTCCACAAGTACACAGCAGCCTTGACTCATAGGAACAAGGGAGAATGCTTTCTGACCTCCAAGCAATTAGAAGTCTAAATTGCTCATGTCACAACTCACTGCTTTTATAGGGGATGCTTTTTGTAAAATGATCATAAAGCAGGTTTCAGTCAGACAAGTTGCTCCCTTGTTGCACTTAAACTGCTCAAAAAGGCTGGTGCTCACTCTGCTGTCAGCTGGGCAGCTGCACTTTGTGTACAAGGTTCAAAAGTGACCTAAGAATTTCCGACTTCAAATAGGATCCCTCCCATTACATCCAATCCAAGGCCTATGAATAACAGGGAAATGACACTTACCAAGAGGGCCACACTGAAAAAATGTGAAAATAATGTTGCCATTGTCTGTTGTCCCATAAAACACCTGGTGGTTCCCCAGGCAGAGGGGGAGACGGTGACTAGCCAGAACTGTCTTCTTTCTGTGGTTTCTGCTTTTGTGGAGTATTTCCAACAGAGCCTGGTCTGAAAAAGGGCTTAGCTGGGAAGGAGAAAAACATTGTAGCTGTTCTGAGTCTGATAGAAGAAAAACCTAGCCCATTAATGGTATAATTTCTTAAAAGATTAACCTTAAATTTGGGGGCGAGTCATCTGTGTTGTTACTAAATGCAGATTTGGACATTTATCTGAAGTAGTGTGTGACCTGAGCTTATGCCAGCTAGCACAGAAACCAGAGGTGAGCCTGAGACATGAAATCTTGATCTGGACTTGACCCTCAATTCAACCCCAGCAACAGTGGTGCTCAGATTTGCCATTCAGCCCAGGATGCTGAAATAGGTTGAAATACTGGTGATCAGAAGACTTTTGCACAATTCAGACTTATGGGTGGAGCAAACCCCATACCCTGATTTGATGTCCTGAAATTCAAATCCTGCTCTCCATCACAATGGAGTGAATCCAGAGTAACTCTATTGACTTTACACAGTGTCTGTGGAAACAGAATTTGACCCTAAGAATCATCCCACAGCAGCAATGGTAAGGGGGAAATCTTCCCCAGTGGATAGCATGGCGATTGCAGCCCTGGTTTGTCTCTCACATCTGAGAGCTTACGGCTTCATTTCAATCCCAGTGTGCCAGCCCTATGTAGTTTATGCTTCCTGGCTAAATACAGCAGTTAAAAAGCCCAAGGCTGAATCAATTCAGCCGTTAAAGGTCAATCTAAAATGCAGAAATTAAATTAAGAAACAACTGGACAGACAGTCACTTCTAATTCCAGAAATGCAGCCACATACCTGCAGTGGCTCAAGCCAGAGGGCCCTAGAGCATAGCCAGAATGGGCCGTGTTTGCTGGTTCTTCCTGCTGCCCTTGCAGTCCAGAATTACAGCAGCAGGACTCTGCAGGGTTGCTCATCACTTCCTCTTTCTGTTTCCAGGTGCCTCTGGGGTTTGTGGTCTGCAGTTGCAGCCAGCAGTAAAATTTTAGCAAGGCAGGGCAGGCCAGGGCAGCTCCATACTCGGGAGAAGGAAAGTTTTTAACCTCCCTCCCTGGCCCCAGACCCCATCTGGGGTTTGCTTGGTAGGGGAAGGCAGTCCCTGCCCCCCCTCCCCCCACTCACCAACCCTTCTCTGCTGGAACGGACAGCACAGCCCAGCCCACGGCAGGAAAGCACGTTGATTTAACTTGAACCAGAAAGGGGTCTAGGACAGAAGTTTCATAAACCAGTTTGACCCAAATCAGTTAAGCCTGATACTACATTCAACCAGATTTATCTTAAACCAGTTTGTCATTTTGAAACTGGTTTATTTGCACTGAACTTCTGCTCTGTTACAAGTTTAAACCAGTTTCTGATGACTTAAACAGGTTTATGTGTAACTTCTGTCCCTAGCCCCTGAGTCTAAGAAGAGTTTTTGAGGTTTTTAAGCAGATTCTCTGGAGAGAGATCATCTGCATAGCACCTTTTCGCATGGTATAGAGCCACCACTGAGATTCGCCAGTAACTCGCGGTAAGTACAGCCTTTTCAAGATTTCCACTCTTGTTTGCCTCATCAGGGATTTCATAGATTTCTAGGGTCGGAGGGGACCTGGTAGATCATTGGGTCTGACCCCCTGCTCCAGGCAGGATAGAGTGCTGGGGTTAAGTAACCCCAGCCAAATGCCTGTCTAATCTCTTCTTGAACACCTCCAAGGTAGGGGAAAGCACCCCTTCCCTTGGCAGCCCATCCATATTTTGGCAACCCTTACCATAAAGAATTTCTTCCTTATGTCCAATCTAAATCTGTTCTCCTTCAATTGGTGGCCAGTATTTCTGGTAACCCCGAGGGGCGCCCTGGTAAACAAGAGTGTCCCCTATTCCCTGCTGAGTTTCTAGGCAGCCACAAGATTGCCTCTCAGCCTTCTCTTGCGGAGGCTGAAGAGATTCACGTTTCTCAGA
>NW_005841829.1:3664306-3682581 GCF_000455745.1 Alligator sinensis
GTTGGTTAGCCTTGTTTATTACCTCGTTGCGCTGGCGACTCATGTTCATTTTTGTGTCGACCAGGACTCCGAGATCTCTTTCCACTGTTGTGGTACTCAGAATGGTACCTTTCCAGTCTATAGGTGTGTTGGAGATTCTTTCTACCCAGGTGCAGCACCTTGCATTTATCCTTCTTAAATTGCATCCTATATATGACAGTTGAACCAAAGAGATGCAAAACTTTGCTAAACTGTTTCAAAGCTCATTACTCTATTTTAGACAATGCCAGAAACATACTGATGGAAATAGAAGGATAAAATGCCTGTACACCATTCCCTGCCCCACTCTTCTCACCTACAGTCACTTTGGCTCCATGTCCTTTCAAGATTGCAAGTCCCCTCTCCTCCACCCATCATTTGGGATTTCTCTTCTGGAAATGGAAGTTTGTGTTCTGTTCGATCCAGCCTGCTTCCTTTGATTTGGACAGTCAGAGAATCAAAAAAAAAGTTCCCCCTCTCCAACAGCTGATGAAGAAATTTACCCTTTCTTAAATGAAGTATCCAGGTTTATCATGTGATGACAGAAATGAGAGGAGAACCCCAGAGTCTTGACTAACCGCTGGGGAGTACTTCCCTAGCATGGCTGCTATAGTGGCTTTCTGAGGCTACTGCATTAGCCAGTGTTTGTTTAGGATGCAGTTTCAACCCCCCTGAGAAACGTCACTAGTTTTCAAGCTAGTTGGGGCTTTTCAAGACAAATTTATTCTCCAGGTGAATACTTCCCACTTCTCAATAACCTATCGTCAGGCTTTTTTCCCCTCTGTAACAGCACTTCTACAAAGTGTGGGCTCATGAAGTTTAATTTTGTGTAATAGCTGAGCCATGAGCTACCTCTTTGATTTCTCCTTGAAATGGCCCTTCTTATGTCTGAATTTTGTTTTACAGCTACATCGTGTTGCTCACTTTGCGTCATCAAGAGCACAATTTGGTACATTCAGCTCAATGGGCTGTGCTTTTTAAACAGCCTGCAATAAAATTACTTTCTGGGATTTCTCAACTGACAGGACTTGAGACCTTTTTGTTCTCACTACAGCTGCCTCATCAAGTACCTGAAACACTTGCTATTGTTTCACTTTGGAACTGGCTTTATGGTTTATTGTCCCATACTTCACTCAGAAGATCAGTCTTCCTCTTTCTTATTGAGAAACAGTATCTTGTTTTATGCCTTATTTCTGATTTATGTCCAAAACTACTTTCAGCTAAGAGGTCACTGTAGCTGCATATTCTTCAGGCATATGGAACTACTTGGATACGCCCAATAAATATACAAAATTGTAACAGACACCTTCCGCATTTAAACTTCTGGCACTGATGCTTATTTAGAAATGCATACATTGACTCAAAGGGAGCTGACTGTGTTCACTGTAGAGGCTGAGGGATTCTTAGATAGGATTTTTTAAATTTGCAGTCCAGATTTCCTCATAAGTTTAGTTTGTTAAATGTACACGTAATTTATAGTGACCGTGACTGTGCATGTGTAATTAGCAAATCTCCTCTGGAAATTATTGCGATCAAGCCTGTGTGTGATAGCATAACATAAATAGATAAAGAGAATTGCTTGAGGCCTGATTCAGCCACTTGTCTTAATAGCTCTGTACTGTGGGCCAGATGGCAGTATTCTTGCTCATATTAAACAGTTCCTAAAACCATTTGCAGTCTCCCTGAAATCAGAAGATCTATTTAAAGCATAAGGCAGTATTCAGTGTTAGTAAGGGTATCTGTCTAGCCCTGTGAAAGCAGTTTCACTGATGTCTTCCAAAACTTACCTGTATAGCACTATACAGGTCAAGGCAAGAAAGGTTGACAGAGCCATGCCTTTGATTTGACTCTGTAGTTGTGGTAATTGTTCAATAAGTTGGTTACAGACTTGTATGGAGATTTTTAACAGAAAGAGAGAGTTGAAGATCTTTATTACTTGGCAGGTAGGAGTCATTATCTTGCATGATAAGTCATAGGGTGAAGTACCTTCAACTTTGGGTATGCTGAGATGATACCTTGGCATATGTTGCTGAATTAATCCATAATTAATAAATGAATGAATGCATATTAATAATTCATTAGTAAATACTGAATTTATGCTATATTAGTCAGAAAAAAGCCCAGAAATAGGCATAAATGATAGCATTGCCTCATCAGTCCCATAGTAGTTGCCATGTTCTATTTGCCCCAGCACTTTAAGTTCCTGTTGTCCTCACTGTTGCTCACTCAAAGACTTAGGAACGATGTTTAGTGATCTTTTTCTTGTGCACTGAGTGCTGTAGCATCTGGGCACATGATGTGAAGAGGCAGCAAGTAATGTTAATTTAAACCAATATAAATCTGACCAATATTTATATCTTTCCTTCCTCTAATACTCCTGCCTGGGTTCTCCTGACGTTATTTATTGATACATTATTAAATCTCATAAATTTAAAAAACAACATTCTTTCCTTTTTAGTTCAAAGACTGTAAAACCAGAATGTGAGGAGTGATTTGGTAGGCAAAGAACCTGCCCAGCAACAAAGTGATTCCATCTGAAACACTAAGGATTAAATTGATCCCTACTATCGCTCCACTGAAACCACCAATGGATTTGACCCTGTGACTTTAAATTTGTTTTTTGTCCTTGGTAATGTTTTTGCAAACAAACACTTCCCACTGTTCTTGTTAAGTCTGTGTATCCCGCACCTGTGATAAGTTGGCATTTCGCCCGTATTTTTGGCGGCAAGCAATTTGTAATGCTGTTGAATAATTTCCAAACAAAATCATATTTTATGATTTCTGTATTGGATCAGGGTATATCTAGATGTACTGCACTTAAAATCTACACAAAATTATTAGGAAAAGCCTCCCATAGTCCGCTAAATTAAATGGCCCTTGGTAGTCTGTACCTATCTCATAGGCTAGTAGGTACAGACATTCAAAAAGCCCAAGGAGTAGTTCTACGATCTAAGTGATGTAGTTTTCTGGAAGCAACATAATTTAGATCACTAGCGAACAGAACACGCATTTGCCCTTGGGGGTCACAAATCTTAGACCAGGTTCTACCATTTTTAAACCAGTCTATGCATGCCAGACTTCTGTTATGGGTGTAGACTGGTTTTGTGTCCCAAACTTCTGTTCTGTTACAGGTATGGACCGGTTTCTGATCAGTCACTTATAGTGGTAAAAGTGCAATGTCTGTACCTGGCCAAAGAGTCTGAATGCCTGCCCTAGCACAGTTCACTAGGGGGAAAAGCTCCCTATAGGTGAACACAGTCAAACAAATCCTCAACCAAATAGCTATGCCTTTAGCCATGTTTTGAACAACAGTAAAGTCAGGCTCTGGTAGACTGTCCTGGAGCATTTGTACTGAGTTCAGTTTAGTAGATGTCATAGTCTACAACCTATGTCTAGACCCAGGTTCTCCCAGAGCACAGTTATGGACAGTCAGCAATCTCAGGAAGACAAGCCATTACAAAAGTTGCCTGGTCTCGAAGCATTTATGGCTGTAAAGGTTAAAACAAGCACCCTGAATTTAATCTCGAAGCAGCTGAGAAGTCAGTACAGTTCACAAAGCAAAAATGCACTGTGCTCATACTGACCTGACCAGGTTAGCTGCCATATTCTGCACTACTTTGAATTCCCAAGTGCACCTCAAAGAGTGGCTTCAAGTAGAGCACACAGGAGCTGCCCAGCTCGGGGGGGAGTAATGGCACCAGTGATTGTGGCAGGTTTCACAGCAGGCAATAAATACTGCAGCTTCTTAAGCTAAACACAGATGGAGTATAGTAGGGCTGTGCGAAATTTCGCCAGGTGTTTCATTTCGATGCATTCCGAGCTCAAAACAGCAAAATTGAAACGAAACAAAAGCCTTTAAAACAGCTTTGAAATTAAACAAGGGCACTCAAAACACTTCAAAAGTTTTGAAACGTTTCGAGTTTTGAAGCCGGGCTTGGCTTCAGCGGCAGTCCCAGCTGGCAGCAGCAGCCTCCTGTCATCCCGCACAGATCCAGGGGCAGCGCCCCCCCGGGAGAATACTGGCACAGCCCCCAGCCATCCCGGGGAGCGCCAGCCCCTGGATCTATGCACCGGATGACAGCATGCTGTTGCTGTCGACTGGGGCCAGCGGCAGCACCAATCTTCCAGGTGCTGGATGCGGGCTGCGCCCAGCACCATCCCAGGCAGCAAGAGCAGCCTCCTGTAATCTGGCATGCAGGTTGGGGGGCCCCCGCGCCCCCAGGAGGGCTGTGGGGCTCTGCCAACTCCTCCTAGGGGTGCGGGGGGGTCCCCTATCTTCCTGCTAGATCACAGGAGGCTGCTCCTACCACCTGGGACCAGCAGCAGCACCAATCATCCCGGTGCTGGGGGTGGGCTGTGCCTAGCGCCGGTCCCAGGCAGCAGCAGCAGCCTTCTGTCATCCGGCATGCAGATCAGGGGCCCACAACCCTGGAAGGAGTCTGGCACAGCCCCACAGCCCTCCTGGAGGTGCCGGCCCCCCAGATCTGCCTGCCGGATGACAGGAAGCTGCTGCTGTCAGCAAGCGAGAGTTTTGCTTGTCAGCAACTTGAGGTGCAGTTTCCCAGAACCTCTGAACCTATCTCCTTGAAGCTTGGAGGGCTTCGTGCCCTCAGAAGGGGCTACCATCCCTGCAAGGTTCATCCGAGTCAGGCTAGAAATGACAAAGTTATAGGCAGTTTAATGCTTCCCCATATAGCCTATGGGAGAAATGTCAAAACAGTTTCGACAAAACAAAACAGAACAATGCTTTCTAAACTAAACGAAACTTGAAACGAAACACTGTTCCGTCAAAACGGAAGTCGAAGCGGAATGGTGCTGTTTTGCACAGCCCTAGAGTATAGTGCCTCGGCAAAGGAGTCCTGAAGGAGCCTGTGTCTAGCAACAGGAAAGCAGACCTAACTCCAGCCAGTTTCTCTGATGTCCACTCATTGCTAACCCACATGAGAGAGCCATATGACCACAGATCCTCCCATCTCATTTAAAGATCTTTGACAAGTTGTTGAGGAAAACATTTTATAGATGAGCTCAAAACCTGATCTGGTCTCCTTTATCTTTATGCACTCTGTCACCAGCAATAGTCATATGAACAAAGGTTGAAAGATCAGGCTCTAGAGATTCTTGATTACATCAAAGCCCAAAATGCAGTAGGGTGCTCTGTTTTGAATAAACAGCTTCTACCAAAACAAGCATACCCACTGGATATCCTGGAGCTATCGCTACTGAGAGATATGCAAGAGCTGTGAATTTCTCCCCTGAGGGCCCAGAAATCTGTGAGTTCATTCTGGTGGGGCTATGCTACACCAAAGATTTGATTGCTTTTGCATCTAAATATCAATCCTGCCTGTCCATGATAATGAACAAGATGTAAGGATGAGGACAAAGGGAATATGTATTCATCCTACACTGAGTACACAGAGGGAGAAACACAAAACAGGTTGATCTTTATAACTGTCTGTTTTCTCCTTGATAAAGAGTTCAAAGGCTGTGGTGGTGGGCACCATGGGAAGAAGGTAGTACATCAGGAAGTTGTATTGTATGATAAAATCCTCCCACCTGGACTTTACTCCACCTCTTAAAAGATGATGTGTCACAGATTATTCTTGTTCCTGTAGTGGGGTTTGGTGAGTCTCAAACATTTCTATGGTAAAATATTAGTAGAAAACATTACATCCCATTGATTCAATATAGCAATTAGAATAGAGCTATGTGCTTGTAGAGTGGGGGATGAAGTGATAAAGGTGGATTTGAATAGAAATAAGTAGGGCAATGGTTCCAGGTACTTGAGAAGGAATGATAGGCAGACATGCCTGTTTTCTGAACAGCCCATCTGGGAAATAATTTAGTCCCTGTCTTTTGAGGCTGATCCTAGCAAGGTTTCTTGGCTGCTCCCTGTGAGTTCTCTCCTGGCTAGCTGACTTCCCAGAGACACTGTTTTTCTTTTTTTCACTTCTCAGCAATAAACCTTCTCATTCTTGTACTCTTCCAATTCACATAGCAGTCACGTTCCTCTCAGGCATTGTACAAGCATGAGAAGGAAGGTAAGAGGATGACTCCACTGTTTAATGATTGCTTAGCAGAGAAGAGCCCTCGCCAGAGGCTGACTATCCCATATACCACCTCTCTAGTCCTCACAGCCTCCACCTGCATGTGTGGGAACTGCAGTCCATTAGAAGCATCTCCTGGCCTGGTGCCATTAGACAAGCTCAGGCAAGATGCATGCTCTGCCCTCAGCAGCTGGTTCCTGTTTAGCACACTGAGGATGAGCCCTGAGTAGGCCATCATCACAAGAAAAGCAAGCAGTCCTGTTCCTTGGGAGATCCCGTTCCTTGGGAGATCTTTAATAGGGGGAACAGGTCAAGTTCTTTCTTCTCTGACCATCATACTGACCAGCCTCCCTCTCCAGTCAGTAGCTCTATACAAAAGGGAGAACAAAGTCTCACAACAGCTACCCCATTCGTGAAGGGGAGGGCTTAAAGGAAAGGGCATAAATTTATCTTTCCAGTTGGTTGGTTCCTGTATAGTAAAGATGGTCCTGGTGGGGCTTGTTTGGTTTACACAGTGAGATCAGGAACAGGGCCTATTAAGGAAAAGACAGAAGATAAACCATAAACTATGTTAAGTGCGGCTCGTATTCACCCTGCACTAATTGCTTACAAAGTGTTATTGACTCCTGCAGATTTATATCGTTACAGGATTTTGACCCGGCTCCTGGCAATCCTGCTCTGACCCAGAGGCATCACCCTTCATGGGATTTTCAGTCTGCCAATTCCCATGAATTTCAACAGGATTAAGGAATTACAGCATTAGGACCTTAAAACTTGCACCACTTATTAGCTCACAGATGTTGGCTCAAAACTTTGCCGTACATAGTGTCACTGGTTTAAGTGTGTCATGGGCCATAGTTTTGTTTTAATCACCTAGTATGAGAAAGATGATAAGGCAGAGTTGCAAGTACTTTTTGTACATACAAAATAACAGCATTCACAGAGTATTCTTTGGTGCAATCCTGCTTTCTTACTTGAATGGACATCTTACTGTCCCTAAAGCCCTCTAATCAAGTTCCAGGCCTCAAAGCAATGGAAAGACTTAAAGTGACCGCAGTGGATTTTGAATCAGGCCACCTACCTATAATACACTCTGTTAAGAGAAGAAACTGACTTTGGGCTTTCTTAGGAGGATATGCTGAAGAGTGAGGAGGATGTACATATGCCACCAATTTGCGCTTCTTGCAACTGCGGATTCTAAACAGTTCCCGGTGCTAGGCTCCTTGCTTTTCAGCCTTTCAGTTTCCATCCGCTGAAATTAAACAGAATGCAGAAATGAAATGAGAGTTTAGTGACTAAAGTGTGCATGTGGAATATATTCGTGAGATTGGCACAACTAGAAGCCTGTCACAAAACACTCCCTTTATTGCCCATTGTTTGTTCTGCAAGCGTGTCACAGAGGGAGAGGAAGAAATGTGAAGTTGCACTTTAAAATAGTAAAAAAATGCTTAAGGATCTATTTTACTGAGAAGACGTGATAGCCATTTAGGTAGCGAAACGAGATTTGGGAATCCTGCTTTGTTTTCTCAGCTTGTAAGTGTAGAAGTTGCATGCTGTATAACCTGACTAGGGTTCCTCTGGACCCCAAGGTTCTCTTCTGGGCCATGCCACCAATTTTCTGGCATATCATTAAGTTCTGTCTGTCCCAGTTTTCCCACAGGCACGTATTATTAAAAGCAATCTCCTGGGACTTGCAAAGCATTATTAACTAATGTTAGTGAAAGGTTTGGAGTGCCTAGGCTGAAAGGTCTTAGGCACATAAAACACAAAGAATTATGATGGCGCCGAGCCGACAGGTTTATTTTTTATTTCAGCAATTGCTGCCCCTAATTGAAGCTAATATTATTTCCTATTGGAGTAAATTACAGACCTTAAATTGCAGAGCTTGTCTGTTTCCTGAGGAAAGACTTGGTTGGTACTTAAACAATGACTACTAAATAAAGGACTCTGTCCTGTGGCTTTGCTGACAAGAGCTCTACAGTAGTAGACAGGTTGCTTGCGTTTCCTCTGTTATTGTTTGCAACATCTTTGTAACAAAGGCGGCAGCTAACAGCTGAACTCTTTGGAGGAGTAAATAGGACTTAATATATTTTAAAACAATAGCAACAGCTACCTTTCCCTTTGACCCTGCAGAGTTTAGAAACTAAGCCCCTGCTAGGGATAATCCTAGATTTTTAAAGACTTTTTTTTTTGATAGGTGGTCCTGGCAGTTGTTGGTCCCAGTTCCATAGCTGTGAATGCAGGCACTGTCCTGACCTGATGGTGGATTGTTATACCCAACTATGCCGTTTCCATCAAAAGCTCTTACAGCAAATGCTATTTGACTGTTTTTAAAAGAATATCTGCTCAGGGACACAAATCCTACTCAAGTGAGTTACATGGCTGAGCTGATTCAAATCTCTGATTTGGAGGATTTTCTGGGGCAAAACAGCACTCTGTTGATCACATACATGCAAGACTGACTGATTTGCTGAAAGAGGAAGGAGACTGCACTGTGTTCTGCTCTCAGTGCCATTGGTGTAAAGCTGTACTAATGCCACTGAAACCAATTAAGTTATTCTAGAGTTAAGGTGATAAACTTTCTAGCAGGATGTGGCTCAGGGGTGACTCCAGATTTATTTCTTAGATGCTCCTCAGCTGCTTTAGGAAGCAGAATCAAGTGGTTGGACTGGGCTGGGAAACAGAAGTGGGAGGTAAGAAAAGCAGGTTCTTACTCTGTTTTCCTGCAGTCATTTTGGGAAAATCCCTTAACTTCTCTGTGCCACAGATTACTTAAGCAGGCCTAATGGGACTCCTTCCCTCGCAGAGAGATTTCAGACTAATTCCAGATGTACAGAAACAAAAGGCCCTAATGAGTAAAGGCCAAGAGCAGTGCCAGATTTAGGCCTAAACTACTTAAGCTACAGCTTGGGGCCTCTAAATAAGAAAAAAAAAACCTGACTCAATATCAAGTTTTATAATAATGAGTTGGTAAATAAAGGAGATAAAGGAGATATGGGAAAGTGACTCTTTAAATATGGACATTTTTGTTTTAATATGACAAAAATATACATACATTGGATTATTTTTATCATATGGGGCCCCTTAAAATGAACATATCTTAGGGCCTTCGCATGTCATAATCTGGCACTGGCCCAGAGGAAGAAATGACCGCCAGGGAACGTCTGAACTACTCCCCAGTGCTCCTAGGGGTGCAGCTTCTGAGCGTGCCCCATTCCACAGGTGCCAAACCCAGAAATGAAGCAAGAAAGCTGCTTTCGGAGCACCAGTGCTCTCAACCACAGAGAAGACAGAGGTCTTGAGATCAGTGCCAGGAGGTGCACCTGAAGTACTTCCATGGCCTTATTTCTGGGTTTAACAGTTAGGAGAAGGTAGATGGGGTATGCTGAGTTGTGTGAACACATGCTTGGTTCCCACTCTGACTGCCAAGTTCAGCACTGTTCAGGGAGAGCTGTCCCTGGCTGGCCCCTTGAAGTGGGAGATCAAGGCTTCTCACCCTGGGCCCTTGGGTACAAGGAAAGATGCACTAGTTTAACCAAATCAATTAAAAACCCATCTTGTTCAACCAGGCCAGCTCCCTACCTAGAGGCACTTAAAATGGTTTCACTTTAATCCTTGCTTAAAACTGTTTTGCTTATGTTGGAAAATAACTGAGTTAAACTGGTTGTATCAGTGCAAACGAAGGGGTTTGCACTGATTTTGAACAGATTTGGTAAAATCTGTGTGACACTGTTCTTCTACCTGTGAGGTAGAGCGGTGATTGTCAACCAGGTTGTTGCGAGATCCTTTTAAAGGAGCTGCAGGCTGTTGTGCAATATTAGCACCATTAGGTGTGCAGACACCTGTATATGATTCACAAGAGAAATTTCCAATAGGAGTCTGTAAACATTCTGACAGGTTGTGGTCTTTCTGAGTTCTTTGCAGCAAAAGAACTGCTCTATTATTTCTCTATAGTCAAAAAGCAAGTAAAAACTTAAGAGCTGGCATTTCCCAAGGGCTGCCTTGAGTCTAACGAGGTTGACAACCACTGACATAGGAGGTGAGAACAAAGGTGAACTTACATCAGGCTGACTTTGTTTCTCATTTTCCACAAGGCAGAACCACTACAAGGCAGAAGGATTTTCCTCTTCTTTCTCATCTCCCTAATGGCATTACTCTCTATTTTGTCTCTGTGCCATAAAACACCCAGATATTGAGCAGAGCAGCTTACTCGTGCAATAGGTAATGCAGGGAAGGGTAGAGGAAATAACTTAATTTGAAAACTAAAACAAGAGCTGTTTGTTTAAAAAAACCCAAGGAAGATGAATCATCCATGTTATGCCTGGCTTTAGCATTGGTGCATGCTTTGCTGCATGGCTCATTCATAATGGATTTGCTCACTGTTGCCTCACTGCTCTTAAGCATACTTGGTCATTTGGGAATGGAAACAAGTTTTTGTTTCTTTATGTGCCAGTCAGCAGCAAATCAGTTAGCCAGAGGCTGGAAGACCTCTTACCATATTGGAGCAATGCACTTTCCTCTTAGAAGACTAAAAAAATTAAGCAGCTAGAGCTCTCCAGAGGTGAAAAAAGTCACAAAATATTTAAGGAAGCTCCATGCTCTTTCCTGTAGCACAGAGGGGTGTTCAGTTGGCCTATTTAATGCATTAAAGAATCAGGACTACAGAAAAAAATCAGGAATGTGAGGCCCCACGAAGGACTGGGATTTTTTTTTACTTCTAGTCTGCACTGCTAGTGTTAGGCACAATTAAAACCTTGCTAATTTTCCAGTCAGTTATTTGCAAACTCAGCATGAGATCTGCATGTCTGTAATGCAAAGTGCCAGACGCACAAAACCTTGTATAGCCACAAGGTAGCCTGGAGGAGGAACACATTAAATTATTGCTTATGCAGCTTGTGGAGGGTACAAATTCCCCATTTGTGTCAGCAGTTGTGGTAACTATGTACCATTCTGTGTTCATGTCTGAAGATTAGGGCCTATCTGTCTCATCTCTGTGCTAGATTCACTCATTCATAAAAAATCCCCAGTTGGTAGTGCTAACTGGTGAGACTGGATTGTTCATTTCCAAAAACATCTGTGCAAAGTGCAGGGAGTTATCTACTAAAAATATACTGTAACGCTCTTTGTGTGAATGAGTGAGTAATGTCCTCCAAGTGGTTGCCTACAAAGAGCCTAAGGGACAATCTATTATTAGCAGTTAAAGGAGTTCTTCTTTAATACAAGTGGTAAATGCCTGTGTTTAAGAAACTGAATGACCCAGACTGTCCAAGTGGAGTACAGTTTTCTAGAAGTTTGTGGCTGTTGTCTGTAGCATATTGATTGATTATGGCTGGAGCTCTCTAACTGGTGGCCTTGAACCTGGGGAAAAGACCATTTTAGATTATTCATCCAAAAGGCAAGAACATTATGATTTATAATTAGAGTTGGTAGCAAGTTAATATTATTCGATAGGTGCCAAAAACTTCACAGCAGCGCTGTGCAGGTCTCCTGCCTAAATTCTTCCTGATTCATTCAAACTGTTGTCTGCTGAAAAACTCCCACAACTGTGTGTGTTCATAAATTGAAGAGTAAATCTGGATTTTACATTTAGCATTGTTTCCTGTATATAGAAATTCTTATGGCATGTTAGCTAAAGGAGTGGGATGATCCTACTTGCATGTCTAACATACAGTAAGGGACCATATACTTACAGAGGTTGAAACAGAAAGTAAAGACCGGAAATCTGTGGCTCTAATAATACCCAAATGCTGCCATTGGTACATTTAGTGTGTCTGAAATTGCAGTGTTTGAATGTCTACATTTATGTCTGTATGTTAGATTCTTCCCAGGCCAGCAGCTTATCTATGACAGCCATGCAAAGACACAGGTGTGGGGCATTGCACAATCAGTTTAAAAGGATGAGATTTCTCCCTCCCTCAAAAATAGCAGAGAAGGGAATTATAAACCCATCAGTACATTCACCAGCCTAGCTAGGAATGATTGCCAGCTGGGTGTGACAAGATAGCACAAGAAAGTTGTGTCCTATTTAAAGACAAAGCCCATCCTTATTGCTTCTAATACTTCTTAATCTCTTATTCAATAAATGGTAAATGGTACAATTTAAGTGTATGACCTCTAAAAATAGATGGCTTGAGTTAATTAACTAAGAAGGGAGGGTGTGCGCATCACTTCACTTCTCCCTAACATACAGGCGCCTCTAAATAAAATGGAAGAGCTAACTGCTCCAGAGAACATCAACTCTTTACAACAGTTTAAAATAGGAGCTTGGGGTAGTATGGAAGCCATTTAAAACTGCAGGTGGAATCTAATTATAAGGAATAGATTTGCATGAGCTGGTATTCATCTAGGACATTAGAGTTAGCAACTGTGGTCTCGAAAAAAGTGCATACTCACCAGCAATCAAACTCACCCTCTTCTTGTCATTAACAAAAGACTTCCTTTGTAAGATGATGAATACTACTCAGGGGTATTGATTCAGCACTTATCACCTACTGAGTCACACCCTAACTGGGGGGGGGGGAAGAGGGGGAGGGTCTCCCACTCAGTTAAAGGCCCTGTTGAATGCAGGTCACTTTGTGAAACCTCATGGGATCACAAGCCAATTTAGTATAGGGAGAGCCCTGGGAGGGTGAGTAAATGATTGAATGCACATTTGCAATGAGTGTCTTAGCACAGTGCTCTAAAATCAGTTCTCTTCATTTGCAGGTATTAGTTTGTTTCTCACACCTTCTCACCAAATGAGTTTCTTGAGCTATTCTTCTCAGCTAATTATTGAGAGGGGGGGAAAGACTAATTTTTCATTAAGAAAACACTGAAATCAATATCAATTGGGAATTGTGTTACACAATTGCACAAAGAGCACACTCACAGCAATACCACATTCTGCACAAAAGCAAAGTCAGTCAAACAATTTAAGAGGAAAGGTATTTTTATTGTACCATCTATGCTTCTGCCTATCAGCCTTTCCTCCCTACCAAAATGAAAATCTCAGCCTCTGATGGCCTAGTGCTCCACAGAACGTTGTCTTGTGTTGGAAAATTTTCTTCTGAGATATTAATTATGTTCTGGCTGGTGCTGTAAGTGAACTGGAAATTATTTCCTATTTATTGCCAAAGCCATTTGCCTTCGTTAGGCTGCCTTTTGTTTAGCTGAACAACTTTTATTAGTAATTGAATGGTTTGAGATATTCCGGCACTGCAAACAAAGCTTGCATCTTACTGGTACTTTGTTCACACTGTTGAAATTCAGGGGCTGTCAGCAACTTTCATTAGATAGGGCAGCCCTCCATCCTCAGGGTTTTTTGTAACTAGGCCCGGAAAATTTGTTCTGGGATTGAACTTGGCAAATGGGTCCTTGGCTTCAGAAACAACATGTGTTTTAAAATATACAGTTGGCAAATTCTGAGTCATAACTAAAAGGCCTGTTATCTCTGTTGATTCCCCCTGGTGTTTATGGGATTATGCACAGTGGTCCAATTGTGATGCAGAAAAAGGGTTAGGAAGGGAAGGTTATGGCATCAGATAGCGAAGAACCATTCTGTCTCATGATGCATGCTGCCAGGATTTCTCGGAATCGGCTTGCAGATAGACCAGTCCTTCCGTAGTCTTCTCCTGAAGCTCTTGGAACAGGCTTTAGGAGTCAACATTATTTTTTCCTGCCCCAGAATGGATGTTAGCCCAGTTCCTTTGCATCTGGCTACCACATAGCATGTCACAGAAGCCTTTGTCTAACACAACCGTTTTGCACAAATGTGCATTTTCCTCCTAAGCCTATATTGCACCTGCAGCGTGTGACAGTAAATCCTCTCAGGGCGGGTTTGGAAGGTGAGGCCTCCAAGTGCTGTAGTGCTTCAAACAAGAGAAAAGAGTTGGAGGCATTCCTAATCTTTGTGCAAGCTTTCCCATAGCCCTTTAGACTATAGACTCATGAGACTGGGCTTTCTTCTGAGATTTCTAGGGTTTCCCATTTCCAACAGCTGCATTAAGTGGAAAATAAATGGAAGTAAGTGGGAGAACAGAAGGACACTTTTTCTTGGCAGTGTCATTTATCAAACCTGTTGATTTGATACATGGATAAAGGCTGAGGTCTGTTTGCCCACCCCTAGTTAAATGGGTGTTCAAAGGAGAATAGAAAGGGCAAAGGGGATGAAGGTCAGCTTTCTCATTGGGGGCAGAGATGGTCATTGTCAGAAAACTTAAGGTATAGTACCTACTTAGACCCACTGCTGTGTACCTTTGAGCAAGGCACTTAAGACAGCTTCAGCCATCTGGATTTCAAACTGCAATAATAAAGTGCCACAGCAGCGGTGACTGGAAGGCATGGAGGCATTATGCATCCTCCCCAACACTCATCAGGCTCTGCCAGCCTGGAGCAAGGCAGAGGGAGCTGCAACTTGCTACACCTGTTTTGTGGGTGTAGCCATTGCTTTCCACATTGCAACCATTGCAAAAAGGGGTGGGCCCTATGTAGACCCACGCAAGAAAGAAGAGATACCTTTGAACTCTTCTGGAAACCAGGTAATGGACTGTAGCCTTTCAAACCCCCATGGTCTTAATGCACAGAAATGGCTAGTGGGGGTGGGGATCACTTACTCTGAGCCATTTACCTGCCTTTTTATAACAATCTGATTATGCACTGGCTCAGTCTAAGGTAAAAGGCCAAGTATTGTGGTTCTTTATAAGGAGACCAGCAGTAGTGGGCTGCTTTGCTGGTTTGATAGCACAGTCAGAAGATTAGGCAGATTGTTTTTCATAGTGTCCAACTGGAATCATAACAAATGCCAGAAACACAGTCTAGCCATGTCAGTAATGCTTGATTTTCACCAGTGTGCATTAGACATACAAATATATGCTAATTTGAGGTTAAGAATACAGATCAGGTTCAACCCTTCTGTCCAACATCACATCCTTTCTCTTCTTTCCCAGATTGGAAGCTGTACTGGACAACCTTAGCTTTTATAGAGGTCTGTTGAGCAGTCTTAGCTAGGTGGGAAAAGGAAATGAACTGTGTTTCCCCGCCTTCTGCTTCTACCAGTAGGGCGAGTTGATATCTGAACTAGGAGCAGTTCATTAGCCCCAGTACCAATGTAGGAATCAAAGGGGCCTGCAATGTGTCCACAGGAAAGAGTTGGGTAGAAACCAGCCATGCCTATACCTTAGATTAACATTAACATATTGTTAATGCTTATGCCTGACTCTTACAATCAACTGAATAGAGTTTCAGGTAGTTTTTCCATTATTTTCTGTTTAGAAAACTAGAGCTCATCAATCTCTCTCTCATGGAATTGAACTGTTACAGACTTGGTTTATAACAAGAAACACAGTGCATTCCAGAGCAGAAACTGTGCCTGCTTTCAGCCTGGAAACTGGGATCTTTTCCTGTTCCCTGTTAAGACACAGTTTATAAAAATGTAATTACATTAAATCATAAGTGGCTTGCATGCTCAAGCATTTTGTTCTCAAAACCTGTAGGTAGTTCCTCACAAACCCAGCAATTTCATCATGTTTTCTGGTGAACTTTGCTCAAATTTTAATTTCTTTGGCTTATGTTTTCTATGGAGTAGAACCTCACAGATCATGGACCTCATTTCCAGGGACAACTTTTTGACAAATTGTTGGGATGCCCAAAGGCAAGAGTAATTGACAACCTGTCTGTGTATGTCTGAATTCATAGGAAAGTTCAGAGCTGTGATTTTTTTTTTTTTTTAGGTTGCAGATACTCAAGGAGCAACTTATTTGGGTTTTATATATGAGGAAGACACTGCAAGCCTGGTGATCTAGAGATCACCAAACATTTTCATTCCAGTATCTTCTGATATGCTTTTAATGAATTGCTTGGTTGACCTGTGCAACTCCACAAGATATTCAGGCAAAGAGCTTAGCAGTTAGACATCAATGTGAAGAATAATAATATCCATGGAAAATTAAATTGCTTTCATCATTTAAGATACAAGCGAATCATAAAATCATAGGAAGTAAGCAGGAGATTCTGCTGTGGGCCAGATGTCCCTAACCTTCTCTTATGAATGGTCCACTGTATCTTCCCCTTGAACCTCTGTTACTAAGCACTATCAAAGACACAACATGACACAGATGATCTTCTGGTTTGTCCTGGCATGGTAATTCCCTCTATTGTATAGATGGGCTAAAAATAGGACAGATTAGCATGCCCTATACCCCTTTAAAGGGCCACCTCACTCTTTGGTGACCTTGATCCCCATTAACTTGGCATGGAATGGGCCTTAACCATGAAGTGTGAGTCCAGATTTGAACTTTCCCAAAATATGGGATGGGTTTGGGTCAAGTCATATGGCCTGCATCCATTTCAAACAGCAATCCAGGATATTTTAAGTCTATACCCCATCTATCACCAAATGGGTATATTTTCTTTCTCTCTTAGAAGGTAATAGGGGAAAGGCAACTGTCCTTTCTCCTCTTTTCCCTGTCTTGCTATCTGTTCAGTGCCAATGGAAACAGTGTCACTGTCCAGTACTTTGCCAAACACCACAAACTAAAGATCTGAGATTCTTGTCCACTTGCAATTCACATATAGTTCCCATAAATCACAGGTGGAAGAGTTAATGAGGCTTACCCTGACAGAGTGTGGATAATGACATTTGCATGTGTTTTGTGATGTACAATTCTGCATAGATTTAAAACAGCTACATAAGAGTGAAAAGCTTTATTAAACTTTCCCATCTCTGCCCAGGGAGAATAACAGGACATACCAGATCCATGATGGGCTTTTACCAATATGTCTTATGATTCACTTTGCCTGGGCTGTTGATGAGGGGCGCTGCTGAAATGGCCTTCTATCAGAGGAAGTTCACCTCCTAGTCTCTCTCTAAGCACTAGCCTCTTCCTCCTGCCCTTCATGTAGTCTTTGTCTCACTGTAGCACAACAGGAAACCAGGGGCCAGCAGAGGGAAAGGAGAGGAGGCAGTAGGCGAAATGTCTGCTCCTCACACTGACTTCTAATGTCCCTGTTTAGGTCTGTAGGGAGAGGATGAAGGTAGGAGGAAGATAGAGTAGAAATCCTTGGGAGATTCTAGTGGCTTCATCAGATGTTATAGGTGCTTCAGACCTCTCATGATTAGTCTCTAAGGGTTGGACAACACTAATCAAATAGAATGAAATACTGAGAGTTTTCCCTGCTTCTCATATGTCTCCCTTCTCTGTATAAAACTAACCAATCTCTGCCAGAAGTGACATACCCCTAAGCCTCCAAAACACTTCTGAAGAGCTGGTTGTTTGACTAATTCCTTTGTAATGAACCAGTTTGCTTCAGATGCCAGGTAGTTTCAGAGCAGGTCCCTAAGGCAGGCGCCCCATGCCTCACACATGCACCCTAATTGAATCCTTGGCCATTATAATCAAAAGTATATTTTTCCAGGAACAGATCATAAGCATTTTCAGCAAGTGAACTGAATGTAAGATCCTCTGCCAAGTGCTGCTGCTTCCCTCACTGGTTATGTTTAAGAGAAAGACCTTTTGTTTTTAAAGGAGAAAAAAACAGATTCCCTTCTCTGTGAATACATATCTCCTACTCTGCCCCTATCCCATAGGAACATAAGAGTTTATCCCAGGATAAAGGAAAGGAGAAAATATGCCAGAGCCTCTTGTTATAATATTGGGAACATATCACTATACCAGATATTGGTCCAATTCTTTGTAAGATGCAAATGTGTGCCATGTCCATTTGCTTATTATTGCCCTATGCTTCCCTACTTCTCATTCTGGGTTACTCTGATTTTGAAGACAGCCCTATAAAAAGAAGCTGAATGAAGCAACGGTAGCATTCTTCTGCCTGGAAAGTAGTGACTATGTGTTCTTGGACAGGGCTGAGCCGTCGTAATCCAGGGACAAAGAGTCAGAGCCTTTCCCAGGGTTGGATCACTTCATGTGCAGATTTTATGAGCTGCCAAATTTTTCTAAATGTCAAAAACTCCTGCAGAAAATGCATAGTGCACATACGGGACTTTGTTTCTTCAGTTTGAGACATCTTTTGGTTAATTTTCCATGAAGATATTTTTCCCCTCTTTGAAATGATCACTGTTTGCCTGAAGGCAAACAGCAGCTGAGGTGAAAAGCCAGGTAGAGCAATAATTCTGTTTTAGGGGGAAAAGCACTCAATACAACCCACGCCAATGCTGGCATTTCCTCCCACTGCATCGTCGCTGTCTTGGAGAGCTCAGATCAGGTAACAGCAGCTTGG
>NW_005841829.1:3682591-3683153 GCF_000455745.1 Alligator sinensis
AACATAAACTGCTTCTGTGACCATGCCCAAGAGGATTGTATGAACTATGAAGAAAGGAAATAGTTGTGTAAAATCTTAAGAATAAGGAAATCCTTTCTCAGGATAGAAATCCCATGGACAAGGAAAGGTTTTACAGCTAACCTATCCCAGAGGGGATAGTGATCCACCTAACTAGATTGGGAAGATAGAGGGTAGGTGGTTAGGGCCAGGGCTAAAAGAACACCAGTGGCATACGGTTACTGTGGTGAAATAAACACTTAGTACATCATTTTGAGCAGAAAAGGCTACCAGGAGGGCTGTTTCAATAGAGGCTGTCATGTTTTGGGCAGTTTTATCCTCAGTTTCAAAAGCTTAATTTCATCAGGAGATGTGGATATTCAGAACCTTTGATAATCAGGTGGTTATCTCCAAATTCATAGATTTCATAGATTTCATAGACATCAGGGCTGGAAGGGACCTCGGAAGATCATCGAGTCCAGCCCCCTGCCCAAAGGGCAGGAAGTCAGCTGGGGTCATAGGATCCCAGCAAGATAAGCATCCAGTTTCATCTTGAAGGTGTTCA
>NW_005841829.1:3683581-3749054 GCF_000455745.1 Alligator sinensis
AGCCTATAAGGATGCTGCGGGTTTTTTTTCCCAAGGTGGAGAACCTTGCATTTATCGGCGTTGAACACCATCAGATTCTCGTCCGCCCACTTGCTGAGCCTGTCCAGGTCAGCCTGGATAACCTGCCTGTTATCCAGGCTGACCTGGATAAAATTCCTCTTACTCCTGACTCTGTTGGTCCACGGTGCAAGTTGTGTGCAGTGGCTGAACACAGTGTTATTACTACAGAGTACCAAGGGACTTCAGGGCTCTATGAACTTGGTCCATAGAGCAACACTGGCTGTGCCTTTGATCGAATAAAACAACTAGGTAAGTGCGAGAAGAGCAGCTAAAATTTTGGTAGCAGCAAGAAGAGAACAAACTTTACAATGGCTCATATCCAGTGTGAGACCTTTGCTGTGCTGTGTTGGACACAGGGTGACCTGCTTCTCACCAAGCTGGGAGATTTTAAAGCCTTTGAAAATTCAGCTCAAATCAGGGAACCTTTTATTTTTTTGCACCAAACCCTTCACATTCAGAGCCTGCTAGCGTACACAGGCCATCTGTAATCTTGGCATCTACCAGCTTTTATAGCATGGAAATTTCTGCTTGGTGTGTTATTTCTGGTGTTGAGTCAATGGTATTTTACTGTTGTCTGAGCATTGCCTTGGGAAGTAGAGAGGCTATGTAATACGCTTACCAGGGCCTATCGCATAGATTGGGGTCACCTCCTGGCAGCTCACCAAGGCTGAAATGGAGGGCTTACAGATGGTGTTGACCTTGAAGTTCTCCATCCAGCAGCAGCATTGATCAGCCTTCCACATAGCCTTGCCCATTGCTAGAAGACTACTTTCTGACTTTCCTTTGCGCACAGAGATGATGGTGGATAATGATGCAAGGGATAGGATTTTTTTTTTTAAATGTGGGGAGTTTTTTTTGGAAAAGAGATTGAAGTCCTCTGCAATAGAGCATTTAACTAAGCCCCAGACTAACACAGCCACTTCCAGGGAAGAGAGTCAGTAGGTGCAACAGCCCTCAACCAGCCCTGTCAGTGCAAGTATTCTGTGTTTACTGACCTTCACATCACCCAAGAAAAGAATTCCACGTGTCCTGAGATTGGGCACTAGCTAAGTGGGCTGTGAAAATCTATCCAGATGTCAGGACAGCCTTCCTAGTGGTGAGATCCTACTGTGCTATCAGATAATTTTTCTGAAGGAAATCTCTGGAAGCCTAAAATTCAGTTCATTAAGATGATGGCAGGTTGGACAAAGTGCTTGAGAATGTACTGTTGCAAACATCCTTGCTCTGATTAAGCTGAGGAGACTGAATATGTGCTTGAATGGGTCCAGGAGTGTGTGGACACCTATCTGGGTGAGCCCAAGGGAATAAGTAGAGAGGGACAGTGGTACACTTCCTGTGTACTGACATCAGGGTGCCTCTGTGGAGGAGTGCACTTTACTATTGGCAAAATGGAAACAGATGGCACATTTTGTAGAGCAGAGTTATTCCCACTTGGACTGGATGTTCAAAGCCTTACACAGGGAGTTCCACTTGCAAATCCCATTATTTATAATGATTTCTAACAGGATTTGTGCTTCTTTCTTGTTCTCATCCTCCCCAGGCCTCTGTGCACCTCTTTGAAAATGCCTTTCATGGTCTCAGCTTTCATTAATATACCCAAATCATTTTATATCCCTCTATCATGTGTGGCTGTATGATCTGAGTCTTGTAAAGGGGGGGTTCCCTCTCTTCTCAGACCTGCAGTTCAAATGTTTGAATGGGAAAGAGCTCTTTGATAGCATGAATGAACTGAATTGGATTAAAAAATGGTGGTTTTAATTACAGTTGGCATTTCTGAGCCTAGTGTAGGGATGGCAGGCACCTTCAGGGGCAAACCAAACAAATCATCATTTGTCATGCTGGCCAGGTGAGAGCATGATGGCATATCAGAGCCCAAAAACCAGGTAGCTCTTTGTGCTAAGGTAGGGCTGTATATCCCCAGGGCTGTTTTGCATCTTACTGTACCTGTTACAATTAAAGGGTTCCTTCTGCTGCCTGCAGGGGTACTTGCTATGGGATAGTTTAAGGTGGCTGAAGTGATCAGCATTACTATTTATTATTTAATACATTTCATAGACATTAGGGCTGGAAGTGACCTCATAAGATATCAGGTCCAGCCCCCTTCCCAAGGGGCAGGAAGTCAGCTAGGGTCAAAGGACCCCAGCAAGATAAACATCCAAACTGTTCTTGAAAGTGTGCAGAGTAGGTGCTTGTACTACCTCTGGGGGGAGTCTGTTCCAGGCCTTGGGGGCTCGGACAGTAAAGAAGTTTTTCCTTATGTTCAGCCTAAAACAGTCTTGCATGAGTTTGTGACTATTGGACCTTGTCATCCCCTGGGGTGCCCTGGTGAATAGGTGTTCCCCCAGATCCTGATGCCCACCCCTTAATGTACTTATAGGCTGCCACCAAGTCATCCCTGAGCCTGCACTTTTTCAGGCTGAAGAGTCCCATAGCTTGCAGCCTCTCTTCATAAGGCCTGTTCTCTTGCCCTCTGATCATGCAAGTGGCTCTCCTTTGGACTGTTTCAAGCTTCTCCATGTCCTTCCTAAATTGTGGAGCCCAGAATTGGATGCAGTACTCCAGCTGCGGCCTCACCAAGGCTAAGTACAGTGGGAAGATGAAATCCTGGGTCTTGCTCGAGATGCATCAGTAGGTGCAAGCTAGAGTTTTGTTCACTTTGCCAGCTGCGGTATTGCACTGGTGGCTCATATTCGTCTTGTGCTCAATCATGACCCCTAAGTGTCTTTGGGTCATGGTGCTAGCAAGTGTAGTATGGCCGAGCCTATAAGTGTGATGTGGGTTTTTACTCCCAAGGTGGAGTACCTTGCATTTCTCTGGATTGAATGCCATCAGGTTTCCATCCACCCACCTTGCAAGCCTATCAAGGTCAGCCTGGATCACCAGCCTATCCTCAAGTGTGGAGATACTTCCCCAAAGTTTGGTGTCATCAGCAAACCGGTCCGGTTTTGGCCGGTCCAGTTTTGACACCAGTGTACAGATCGTTTATGAAGACATTAAAGAGTACAGGTCCAAGAACAGAGCCTTGGGGGACACCGCTAGTGACTGGGTGCCATGTTGATTCAATTCCGTCAACTACCACTCTCTGGGTCCGACCTCGGAGCCAGTTCCCCAGCCATCGGACTGTGGAGTGGTCAAGGCTGCAGTTGCCCAATTTTTTCATGAGGACATCTTGGGACACCAGGTCAAAGGCTTTTTTTAAAGTCCAAATATATGACATCAACCTCTTCCCTCTTGTCCAGGTGATACATTACCTGGTCATAGAAGGAAATGAGATTAGTCAAGCAAGACCTACCCGCAACAAACCCATGCTGGCTAGCCCTCAGAATGTTGCCTTCTGTGAGCCTGTCAAGGATGGTTTCTTTGATAATTTTTTCCAAAATCTTCCCAGGGATAGAGGTCAAATTGATTTGCCTATAGTTTCCCAGGTCTTCTTTCCTCCCTTTCTTGAAGATGGGTACCACTTTGGCTCTCTTCCTATCTTCAGGTACTTCACCCAAGCACCACGAGTTCTCGAATATCCTTGCCAGTGGCTGCGCTATGATGTCTGCGAGTTCCTTTAGCACTCTTGGGTGCAACTTATTCAGACCAGCTGATTTATGGGGGATGAGCCTCTCAAGATGCTCCCTCACATGGTCAAGGCAGGCTCTATAAAGGGCCTGAACCTATTCAGCCTCCACAAGCGAAGGCTGACAGGGTATCTGGTGGCCATTTACAAACTCACCAGGGGGGGATCAGCGAGAATTGGGGGAGGCTCTGTTCTCCTGGGCACCACCCAGGTTTACTAGGAATAATGGCTACAAATTGTTATAGAGAAGGTTCAGGCTGGACATCAGAAGACATTGCTTTACAGTTAGGGCTGCCACGCTCTGGAATGGGCTCCCAAGTGAGGTGGTGCTCTCTCCTACCTTGGGGGTCTTCAAGAGGCTGGACAGATATTTGGCTGGGGTGATATGACCCTAGCACCCATTCCTGCCCGGAGCAGGGGGTCAGACCTGATGATCTGTTTAAGTCCCTTCCTACCCTAAGTACTATGATACAAGATCCATGCCAGTGGTGGACATATATTATCGTCATCCCACATCATGTACGGCAAGGTGGTCCCTTTGGGCTCATGAAAAAACAACGCAAAGTAATCATTAAGCAGATTGGCTTTTTCCTGGGTGTCAGTAGTCAGCTGCCCCAGCTGGTTTAGCAGGGGTCCAATGTTGCCCTTGTTTTTTTTTTGTTTCCCCACATATCTGAAGAAGGACTTTTTATTGTCTTTGATTCATGTAGCCAGATGGAGTTCAGTTGCAGCTTTGGCTTTTCTAATTCACTCCCTGCAGGTGCAGACCAGTGTAGTATATTCCTCCTTGATGATGTTTCCTGTCCTCCATCCATTATACACCTCTCTTTTTAGACATAGGAGGTCCATGAGTTCCCTGTTGAGCCAAGGGGGTTGTTGAGCCCTTTTACCACCTTTCCTACAGGTGGGGATGGACTCCCCTTGTGCTTCTAGAATCGATTCCTTAAGGAGCAACCACTCATCATGAACTCCTCCTTCCTGTGAAATCAGGGCCTCTCAGGGCCTCAAGAACAAGCCTCCTGAGCTTATGAAAGTCAGCTTTCCTAAAGTCAAGGACTATACTGTATTGCTGGCTGACTTGCCAGCTTTGCAACGGATAGTGAAGATCAATTCATGGTCACTGTCACCCAGCTTCCCTTCAATTCTTAGATCACTGATTAGATCACCCCCTTTGGCCAGTTCCAGGTCCAGCAGCACCTTGCCTCTTGTCAGCCCATAAACTTCTTGGGACAGGCAGAACTCATCGATGCATGTAAGGAAGCTTTGTGACCAAACGGATCTGGCCGAGTGCTTATCCCATGAGATGTCCGGGTAGTTGAAGTCTCCCATGACGACCGTGCACTGAGAGCATGCAGCCTTGGCCAGTTCCCTGGCAAATTCTTGGTCAAGCACTTGTTCCTGGTTTGGAGGTCTGTAGTAGACTCCTACCATTGTATCCTCTTCACTACGTTCCCCTCATATTCTAACCCAAAGGGTCTCCAGTTGTCCTCCTTGGGTGCCAGTCTCAGTTTGTAGGGACGTGTAGCTCTCCTTCACATAGAGAGCTACACCCCCACCCCTGTTTTTGGCACGATCTCTCTTGTACAGGGTATAGCCATTTGTACAGGTATTCCAGCCATAGGAGAAGTCCCACCAGGTCTCCATGATCCCTATGAGATTGTAGTCATTTATGTTTAGCAGAAGGACCAGCTCCTCCTGTTTATTCCCCAAACTCCTAGCATTAGTGTACAGGCACATAAGCGTGCCATTGGAGGCCCTAGGCTTCCCTGTACTCCTGGAGAAGCTTTGTTCCTGGGCTGGGGCATCCTAACCTGCTGGTTTTGCGGTTGATGCTTGGTGAGCTTGCTCCAATGGTTGTCCAGGTGCAAGCTCACCAAGCATCAACTGCAAAACCAACAGGTTAGGATGCCCCAGCCCAGGAACAAAGCTTCTCCAGGAGTACAGGGATCCCCCGGCGAGCTTAGTTTAAAGCCCAGTCAAGCAAGTCAGCCATTCTGGCTGAGAAAATAATAATTTATAAATTATTGTTGCTACCTAGGCATTACAATTCATTACCATCACTTTAAAAGACATGAACTGGCGCTCCTGCACAGTAGCACCAATTACCATGTGTTAAGTTAGTACCTTTTATTACTGGTACTAAACTTAATGCACAGTAATTATGGTGCATTAATGCATGCGTAGATGTGCTCACACTGTGCTCTCCCAAAGTGACTTCAATTCTTCCCATTTTTCTTTTTCTCTTTTAAATCTAAAGTACTTGTGTTCTGTTTTCCTTTGAAAAAAGCTTACCCAAAGTGTTCAAATCAGCAGGTCCAGATGCTCTCCACCCTAGGGTGTTGAGGGAATTGGCAGGGGTTATCATGGGGCCCCTGGCACAGCTTTATGAGCACTTGTGGTGCTCTGGCCAGGTGCTGGATGACTGGAAGAAGGCCAGTGTGGTCCCCATTTTCAAAAAAGTGAGGAGGGAGGACCTGGGCAGCTATAGGCCTGTTAGTCTTACTTCGATCCCGGGGAAGCTCTTTGAGAAGATTATCAAGGAGCACATCTGTGGAGGGCCAGCAGCAGGGATGATGCTCAAGGGCAACCAGCATGGTTTCATTATGGGCAGGTCCTGTCAGACCAACCTGATTGCCTTCCACGATCAGGTCAGAAAAAATCATTGGATACAGGTGTTGTGGTGGATGTAGTCTTTCTGGACTTTGGGAAGGCCTTTGACACCGTCTCCCACCCCATTCTCATTAAAAAGCTAGGTGACTGTGGCAGTGATGCCTACACAGTCAGTTGGGTCACAAATTGGCTGAGGGGGTCGTACTCAGAGACTGGTGGTGGATGGGTCATATTTGACCTGGAAGGAAGTGGGCAGTGGAGTCCCCCAGGGCTCAGTCCTTGGGCCCGCACTATTCAATTTCTTTATTAGCAACTTGGACAACGGGGTGAAAAGCACCCTGTTTAAATTTGCAAACGACACCCAAGATTTGGGGTGAGGTGGGCACGCTAGGAGGGAAGGACAGATTACAACGAGACCTGGATAGGTTACAGGGGTGGGCAAATGAAAATAGGATGGGATTCAATACTGACAAGTGCAGGGTGCTGCACTTAGGCAGTAGGAACCAGCAGCATACCTATAGGCTGGGGGACTTCCTTCTCGAAAGCACGGTGGCAGAAAGAGATCTTGGAGTCATTACTGACCCCAAGATGAACATGGGCCTACAATGCGAGGACATGGTCAGTAGGGCTAACCGTACCTTGTCGTGCATCCAAAGATGCATCATGAGCAGGTCCAAGGAGGTGATCCTCCCCCTCTATGCGACACTGGTCAGGCCACAGCTGGAGTACTGCGTCCAGTTCTGGGCGCCGCACTTCAGGAGAGATGTGGACAGCATTGAGAGGTCCAAAGGAGGGCCACTCACATGATCCAGGGACAGCAGGCAGACCCTATGAAGAGAGGCTACGGGACCTTAACCTGTTCAGCCTTCGCAAGAGAAGGCTGAGGGGGGACCTGGTGGCCATCTATAAACTTACTAGGGGGGACCTTGTTCCCCCGAGCGCCTCCCGGAGTAACAAGGAATAATGGCCATAAGTTGTTAGAGAGTGGGTTTAGACTAGACATTAGAAGGCACTACTTCACAGTCAGGGCAGCTGGGATCTGGAACCAACTTCCAAGGGAAGTGGTGCTGGCTCCTACCTTGGGGGTCTTTAAGAGGAGTCTTGACATTTACCTAGCTGCGGTCATTAGATCTACAAGGTCCCTTCTGACCCTACGTTTATGAATCTATGAAAACATATCTCTAGCATTACTATAGAAATCTAGAGAGACAACTGTGTCAAAATGTAGGCATGGGCTTCAAGTATGCAAGACTGAGTGAGAAGAATCACCGATATTGAAAGTACAATGCAAATGTCAAGGGAAGAACTGAATAAGCTTGGCTAATTGGGGTTTTAAATGATCATAGGTATTTTCAATGTCATTTTAATAAATCCAGGTGCTAGAGACACCAGAGGCAAGTACTATATAAAAAGCATACAAGGTGCTGGAAGTAGAACCCTTCAGCTCCAAGAACCCAGGCCACTACAACTTCCCCTATAGCTAATAGCAGCAGCAGGGAGGATAAAGTAGCCCATTATCCTTTCTGTGAGCCAGGCTCCAGAAGGCAACATCCTTCACACAGTCGCTCACAACATATTCCCATTTGAATAAAACAGTAGTTCAGGTTAGCAGGGTTGAGCTGTCAAAGCTAACATCCCACCTGCAGTTCCTTCTGCCTGTCAAACTATCGGTCAGTCTGGCTCAGCTAATCAGACTGAGCATGCCTCTGAAGGAGGAGTGTTGTCCTGGATTGTTTCCCAGCCTTTGTGTCCAGGAAACAATGAAGTATATTTTTCCCCTGCAGTACAAGATAACAAGCTGGTGTTAACTGTAACAGGTTTCTTCGCTCTTTGCACAGGCCCTTCATGCTTCTGCCCCCGCTGATGGAGTGGATGCGTGTGGCCATCACCTACGCTGAGCACCGGCGCAGTCTAACTGTGGACAGTGATGATATCAGGCAGACAGCCAGGCTGCTCTTACCGGGATTGGACTGCGAGCCGCGGCAGCTAAAGTACGTGGGCACATTATTACAATCAGTTATAACACTAGGGACACTTTGGCTTTCTGTAACACCTTCCATCCTAGGAGGACTTCAAAGTGCTTTATAAATATCATTGAGGCCTTTGGGCTAAAGAAGATTTAGCTTGATTTTTACAGATGAGGCACAAAGAGACTGTGACTTTCCCTAGGTTACCCATGAAATCTATAGCAGACAGGCTTGGAATACAAGCATCCTGTCTCCTGGGCACAAGCACAAAGTCGTTCTTCATTTCTTAAGCTATCCTAGTGATGAGCCTTATAAATACCTTCTAAAGATACAGAGACATCCCCTCGCAGGGACTTCCTGCAGATGTAACCAGGTTTGCTAGCACTCCCTCCTGCTTCACTCCTGTTCCTGTTCTGCTAGGTTCACTGATTCTGATACTGTGCAGCTGTTTTTTGGGTACCACAAGCCCTAGCTAGAAATTTTCATGTGAGCACAAGCTGACTAGTTCCTCCTCAGATTGACCCATTTAATTACCTATGAGTTTGCAATGGGCACATTAGTAGCCATAGATAATACGTAATATTTTAACATAGTCTGTAAGGAGTTGTTTCTTGTAGGGATTTTGTGTGTGAAGGAGGGAAGTACTGCAGTTGGGAGCGGGGGTGTGATGCTTTAAGTAACAACTAGGTTCTGTCCTGGACTCTTTCCACTGGTTTTCCCTGGGGTCTTGGAGAAATCATGGTTTCATGACTCAGTTTCCCCATTTTTAAATTAGAAGATAATATTTAGCAACCTTAAAATATAATGCAAACCTGGACTAAATAATATCTGGAAAAGGCTTTTTTTTTGTTCCCAGATGGACTGAACTGCAGAAGGGCAAATTATTGTCATTTTCTTCAGCAAGTTTCACGGATTTCCTTTCAGTCTTTCTTCTGGATTGAGCGTAATGTTGAAAGCTCTGTCCAAGACCTCCCACTTCAAAGCCATTCTGTTTACTCTTAATCTCCACTCTGTTTTTTGTGATTTGGGGATTAGTACGTGGGACACAGATGGTTCCTTAATTTCTAGATTATATTTAACAGAAAGAGGAAAGCCTGTTTTCAGGTTCTATAAAGAATTCAGTTGAAATAAGTTAAAGGGAGATCCCTAGATAAAAACTTTGTGGAGATAAAGTTAAGACTGCAACTGTACACTAATAATTTAAGGTTAAAAGCCTTAACATTGTAATTATCAAACAAACCCATCATTAGCAACCCATGCAATTCAAAGAAGATTAAATATGAATTGAAGGAAGAGGACCCGGGGTTTCTGCCGCGGCAGGAATGTAATCCCTTTAGATTGTTTGTTAAGAAGGATGCTTCACAACTGAAGGAATGAGAAGGCACTTGATGGAATTTCCTATCCAGACTGTTCTTACTACTGGGGAAAAGAAAAATCTGCAAGAAAAACTTGGCCCTCTTCCTTCTCACACCCACTATGCTCCCCTGCCCTTTACCAAACCTGTCCTATGCAAGGACTTACATCTTTGCTTTCCTTTTTTCATGTCCTCATGACAAGATATTTTGCAGAATTTGCAGGTTTGGTAGAATCTGACAGGACTATGCCGTGAGTGCTTCTGCTATGGCAGGGATGGGCAAAATACAACTCACGGGCTGGATCCAGCCCACCAAGGGATTTTATTCAGCCCACTGGTGCAGGTGCAGGTGCAGGGGGCAGCCTGAGCTCTGGCACCGGTCCCGCTGCCCCCGGGTGCACAGCAGGACTGGGGCAATTCAGCAGCCAGACTCAGCTTCCTGGCAGCCCCAATAGCGGCAGCTCCTTCCAGTTGCTGGCGCTGCGAGACCTATCCCTGCAGCCAAGGCACCCTGGCCTATCCACCCCACAACCCCTGCTGGGGAGACCAGATGGAGTAGGCAGGTGAGGTCTCTATGGAGACTGGCCAGGACCCCTGCAGGCAAGGCATGCTTGGCTGGGTGGAGGGGATGGGGCTGCAGGTGGGAAGCAGGGTGGGCAGGTGGGACTGTGTTAGGGACTGGGATTGTGGGGTGGGTTAAAGCCACTATCTGCTCCCCACACATCCCTGTGACAAGCGCCAGTTCCACAGGTAGGGGCTTCGGGGAATGGATCGCAGCTCTGCCCCAGACCCTGGCCACGCACTGCCACTGCCCCACGATCCCGGCCCCAATCATGCCCCTGCTCTGTCTGATTAGCTGAGCCAGACTGACCGATAGTTTGACAGGCTCCCAGCCCACCCGCAGCACCATCTCATCCACCCAGCTGAGCACACCCTGCTCACAGGGGTCTTAGGCCTCTCTCCGTGGAGACCCTGCCCACTCACCTGCAAGCTCCTGCAGTGGTGGGTGTAGGTTGGACAGGCCAGGGCTGGATGGGATAAATTCTCTCTCCCCTAACCCAGCCCACCAAAATATATGAAATGGCCCTCCACCCCAAATCATTGCCCATCCCTGTGCTATAGTCTTGAACTTCTAAACTCTGGGCTGTTAATCCTGCACCTTAGCAGCCATGCCACCCCAACCCACAAGGGCTTAGGTGATGCACTATAAATCATTCTATATAACCAAGGCACCCTGTGCTTTAAAGCAAAGCACATAGTGTTTGCAGTACAAGACAGAACTCATGAAACAGATGTGAGCTTCAGAAACTGTCCTAGTCCCCCGTTGTAAAGCTTTATTCCCAGAGGCCTAAAGATTTACTACGATGGGGTTTTCTCAGGCCAGACATATTGTCTCTGCTGCATGAAAGATTTAACAAAACAAAACAAAAAAAGAATTACAAAGAAAGAAATGTGCCTTTTATGCTGCTCCTTTCTCATTAAAAGGCAGCAATTGGACTTACTGGTTAGAGCAGGGACATTCAATCCCAACTTTCGCTCAGAAGCTACATATGCAGTCAGTATTAACTGGACCAGCAGGCATTGGGGGAGTCCCTGTTCCCCCGAGCACTACCAGGAGTGACTAGAAATAATGGTCACAAGCTGGCAGAGGGTAGATTCAGACTAGACATTAGAAGGCACTACTTCACAGTCAGGGCGGCTAGGATCTGGAACCAACTTCCAAGAGAAGTGGTGCTGGCTCCTACCCTGGGGGTCTTTAAGAGGAGGTTAGACGAACACCTCGCTGGGGTTGTTTGACCCCAGTACTATTTCCTGCCATGGCAGGGGGTCAGACTTGATGATCTGCTCAGATCCCTTCCGACCCTACCAACTATGAAACTATATATGGCCCTACATGAACTGTGGCAAACACTCCAGTTCAAAAAAACCTTTGCTACATTAGTTAACATTGAGAGAGAGAGAGCGCACAAATATTGCATATTCATTAGTACAGAAAACATGTACCCAATACATACTCTAAAAAAAAGCGGTGACGTTAAGCTGAAGAGCTGCAGTCTAACTATTGTTAGGTTAGAGCAAATGGCAGGGAGGGACCCATAACTCTTGGGTGCGGTTCCCAAATCTATCCTTAACTCTCTGTGAGCTGTAGCAAGTTACAACTGCTCTGTCACATCGCCTTATTTACAAAGGTAGATGACAGTCCCATTTCACAGTATCAGCTAGTGTTTGTTGAGATCCTTGGATGAAAGGCAGTTCCGAAGGGCAAAGTGTTGTTATGACTTTTGTCCTGAAGCTCAGACTTATTTATTTACCCGATAAAAAATCCTTAGACAAATAGCCCTTTACAGATCTCACTGTGTGACAGTGGTTAAACATTTTTGATCTAGTGCTCTCAAAGTATTATTTCAAACTGATCTATAAACATCTTCATTACTCTGCCTGACCCTACCTGCTAAGCATGGACATAAACAGAGGGAGATTGAGAAGGCCTGTGACCATGAGTAGAGCTCTGCTAAAGATTTAAAGGGACACCATTCACTTAAATACTGCACCAAATACCTAAGATTACTGTAACTAGTGATTGTCAGCCAAGGTGGTGAGATCCTTTAAAGGGTGCTGTGGGGTGCTGCACAATATTAACACTGTTAGGTGTGCAAACACTTGCACATGATTTACAAGGTAAACCCAGAGATTTAAAATAGGAATCCAGAGGATCAAAAACATTTTGACCTGTTGTGGGTTTTCTGAGTTCTTTGCAACAGAAAAAAATTATCACTCATTTTTTTTCCATAGTCAAAAATGAATGAAAGGGAAGAGTTGGCATTTTCCAAGGGGTGCCTTAAGTTTCATGAGGGGTACCTAAAATCTAATGAGGGATGCCTTGATTTTATCAAGGGGTGTCTTGAGTATGAAAAAGGTTGAGAACCGCTGATCCAACTACTCTGTTGTCTCAGGCAGCTTTTGAAGGCATCCTGTCTTAAATCATAATAGTCTCCCTGTTTTGTTCCTATTTGATTCCTCATCGGCTTACCTCCTGCTTGTCGTCATGGAAGTCCTTGTTTGATAGTTGGCTGTGATGCTGCGCTGGCCTCCCAGTGAGATTGGCCACCAGACTGTAGGGACATTTTGCTAACTGGGCAAGTCTGCTGTGACATCTGGTCACCATTTGTCATCAACCTTACGCAAGCCCATTGCAAGGTCACAAGCATGAAAAGTGACTATACAAGTTGGATACCTTGAGTGAGCTCCATGCAGAGCCACCTAAGTAAAGTGATGAGTGTATTGTTTATCCAGCAGGCCACACCGAGTTTTCAGAGGAGGTTAATATGTTGGAAGAGTCTCATTTTTCAAAGGAACTTGGCAGCCGAGTACTGCACCAGCTGGGAGTTTGCACAAGAGCCCATGTTAAGCCAGTCTGCCAGTAAAAAAGGCAGCAAATTCATCCTGAAATAACAAAGTGGGGGTGACTATGTCAAGGCCCAACTGAGATGGGAAATGCCTACAACTTGGCATTGCTTCTTTAGTGCAGGAGAGACACTTCCAGGTTCAGAATCCAGATGTCTCTCAAAAGACAAGCAGAGGATTTACAGTAAGTTCTGAGCTCCTTCTAAATAAAATAGGACCATTTTGGCAGCCATCAAGAGAACAAGAATGAAAAGAAAGGAACCTCTTAAAAATATAGATCCCCTTGGTATGTTTTATTGAAGTGAACTAGAGAATATTGTATCACCTAAAAGTGGGTATGGGCAATATACATTATAATGGAGGCTAAAAAATTTATGGGGATAAGATGATAAACACCCTGCATCATAGCCAAATTCTTCCTTGGGAATACAAGCTATGATCTTACATAGAACCATAATGATTTTCAGTCAAAGAGCTATAGTCATAATTTTATTTCTGCGTTGTTTCTGCCTCCTCTTTCTGTCTTCCTCTGAATGTGATTTCATAATAATCCGATACACTATAATTATATATCAAGTAAAAACACTTCTGGAAGAGTAAAATAGAAAATCCAAATAATGAAATGGAAAGCCATATTGAAATGCTGTAATATCACTAATTACTTATTTTAAATCTAAATACTTCAAAACCTATGGCTGCACCTTTTGGCCTTTGTCTTCTACAGGCCTGAATGCTGTTTTAGTTCCTTCCGAAGACTGGATGCTAAGGCTGCCACTGAAAAATTCCAGCAGGACCTGGGTTTCCGAATGTTAAACTGTGGAAGGACGGATCTCATTAACCAAGCTATAGTAGCTCTGGGACCTGATGGGGTTAACACAATGGATGATCAGGTATGGCAGAAGACCCAGCAAAGTTTCCTTTGCGTGAGCAGATTAGATAATGTTTTTCCTATGTAGCCAAACCAGTGAAGGGTATTGGGTATATTTTTTCTGTCAGAACCTTTTTTAAGTTCTGGCTTAGGCTTTAACTCTGAAAATATGTTTATCACAAGCAGCTTCTGTAATCTTTTGGGTGAATTGATATATATCACTTGGGATGCAATTTTCATCCCCTTTATGACATGTCTCAGGCAGAAATGGAGGCATAATGACAGGAAGGCTAGATTTTGTCTTATACCTAAGTACTTGGAGTGTCAACATCCCTAAGTATTTTCTGTCCGTGACTTTCACTTAGAATCGTAGAAAAGTAGGGGTGGAAGGGACTTCAGATGGTCTTCTAGTTCAGTGGTTCTCAACCTTTTTTGTACCAGGACCCATTTGTAAACATCAGTGGCCAGTCCTGACCCAGTGCCCCTCAGTGTGTGGGGCAGGGGGTGTGTGTGTGGGGGAGGGGAGCCCCCAAGCAGCCCCTTGCAACTCTGCCAGCCTGCAAGAGAAAAGCCAGAGTTTCCCATGTTTTTCTTTAAAGGAGAATCCAGTTTTTAAAGTTTGTTAATCCATTTTTAAAGTTTGTTCACAACCCTTTCATATATTCTTGCCACCCACTTTTGGGTTGCGCCCCATGGATTGAGAAACACTGTTCTAGTTCAATCCCCTGCTCAAGGCAAGATCGTTTTTATCTAAACCATCCTATACAGTGCTTATCTAACCTGTTCTTAAAACTGTTTGTACAACCCTCTCACACAATTACCAGGCACAATGCCCCAAAGCATCAAGAACACCCTAACCTAACAAAGCAGGAGACTGAGGGCACTGCCCATGTCCTGTTGCTCCAGCACAAATCCAATCCAGGTCAGTGATGAATGACCAAAAGGCACTGTCATCTGATAGCTTTCAGGTGCTCTGTATGTTCTTAATGGGATGCTCTCAGTTTAGTTCCCAGTGGTCTTGCAGGCACATCACAGATAATGACCTTGTTGGAAGCTATAACAGGCAAAAAATGTCTCTGTCTTCTCAGATCTGGACAGCTGCATTTAGATCAGATAATTTGGGAAGACTTTTACTACTACAGCTCCAGCTGCCTCTGTCCCTTGTGTGGGCTTCCTTCTCCAGGGTATTTTCCCCTGCACGGAATTCCTTTGTAATTTTAAGAGTGATGTTGTAGGCATGATGGTCCAGAAATTATGAAAGAGGCGTGGAAGGACTTGTTGGGGTGACATCTTTTATTGGACCAACTATGTATTTGGGACAGCATTAGATGAGGTTTCAAATGCAAGGCATTCTTCATCAGGAGACTACCTCTATTTGTCAGGAGACCTGATGAAGAGTACCTTACATTCATAAGCTTGTCTAACTTTATTCCAAGTACATAGTTGGTCCAATAAAAGATATCACCCTAAGAAATCCTTGCCTTCTTAATTTTAAATAGTTCTTTCAGATGGCAATATAGCAGATGAGGTAGTGAGTAGGAGCTGCCACTGGTCAAAGACTGTAGGACAATTCATAGAATCAGAGAAGTTTTTTAACATATTGCAGAGTGTCTATAGGGATAGATATGATTATGGTATGGTGGACTAAATTATGATATTGATGCAGCTGCAAAAATACACTCCCATTCGTCTTTAAAAAATTGTGTACAAACAAGCATATCCATGCAAATTGGCTGGACAGAGCCAGTCTATTAGGTGTGCAATTATCTGATGCATATATGCAAATACAAAGGATCTTATGGGTAAAGTGGCAATAGGCTTACTCTTGTGGAACAGCCTGGAAGATGATGAATGCCCCTGTTAAAGCTGTACAGATGGTTCCAGTATGTTTAGTTTCACAAGATCTGCCACTTGTTTTCTTCCTTACATTTTTGTGGTTGCAGGGCATGAAGCCTAGAGGACTTTTGTTCTTTCAAAGCAGATCTTTGATATTGTTGCCTGTGATATTTTGTTCAGTGACCTGCTGAAATTTGTATCCTCGCACCAAAGAAATCATAGCCCAGTCCTACTGCTCTTGACTGAGGTTTTTTCTTTTTGCTTCAGCCAGCCAGAGGGCTGGGGGTTGTTTTTCAGTCAGGCTCCATGCTTTGAAAGGTTTTGCTGACAAGCCAAGGTTTAAGACTTTTTGCTGTCACCTATTTACAGTCTTGTTATCAACCTCTTGATGTCATAATGTTGACAATCCTGTTTGAGGATGTCATTAAACAAGACTGATGCGTGTATGTAACCCTGTGCTTGTGTTTACTTTGTGCACTCATTGGTCCCTGTTCTCCTCCAGTCCAGCGTTCTGGTGTTTTCACTGGCCTCAGAGGACTGGAGGAGTTTACCTAAGGAAAAGGCACTGTTTTGGGATTAGTTATTTTCCCACCCCCCACTGGTGCTGAGGATTGCTGCTTCTGTTGCACTGCCAGCAAAAGGAGCAGGGGAGGGCAGGGCAGGGAATCAAAACCTTGGGTATACAAGTGGTTGGTGCCTCTTTTTTTATAATAGGAGATATGGAAAACTGGCTTAGCCTGGAAACAGAACCTAGATCTACTTGACAAAAGTGGAATGCTAACCACAGCCAACTGGCAAACCCAGTTGATCTGTTCTATTTAATTTCCTATAGCCAGGATTGATCTTTATTAAAATGCTACACAAAGCAGGGTTCTGAGCCATGACAGGCAGGTGTGATAAGACACACCTGGGCACACAAGCTGGCAAAATTTTATGGTAAATCCTGCCAAACATATGGAGCCCTTAAGACTTAAGTTAAGGCCCAGCTTCAGATCCAGGTTCATATTTTGATCAACCCCACAGTTTAAAGCTGTTTGGGATCTGAGCTGTTTCCTCAGAGCCATTTCTAGTTGCAGAACCAGTGCTCAGAACAAGTCTTCTAGGAGGTCAGGGCACAGCCCTGAGATGATTTCTGGTATCATTATGCATCACTCAGTGGTTTCAAGTGGTTTTGTGAAAAAACAGACAAAACTCAGTGGTTTCATCTGAGTCTTGTTTGGCGTTTTTGGTGATTGTCTAGACTTCAGATACAGAGTAAAACTTGCAGGACAGCAAACATAAATAGAAAGATTGGTTTGTGTGAATTGTCTAGTATTACAGCCTTGTATTTGGCAGTGTCTTGGAAGTGGGGAGAGGCCTAAACCTACTCTGCACTTTTACACTCTAAATCCACAAGTGAGTTCAACACTTCTGCAGAGGGCCTAAGCCAGAAACGAATCCCAGCTGCAAACATTCCCTGTGAAACACAGAAGACTCCAATCCAGATCAGAGAGCACTTAGACTCTTACGGCTCTCTATACATGTGCTCAAGGGCATGGGAAAGGGAGGGGCGCAATTTAATTAGTGTGGTTTCTGGACAGCCGCTCTAATTAAAATGTTTCACCGTCATGTGTGTTAAGCCTCTGTGCATTTAAAAATGGCCACAGGATGCTTTATCTAGCCCCAGCGATGCTGGAGCGTTATAATTCGAACACTACATCGAGTCTGCTCCGTCGCATTCGAGCAGCCTGAGTTTCTCAGAAAAAAGCTCAGGCAGATCTAAAATCGCTATCTGGGGTACCAGTTTGAGATATGAATTAGGTCTGTTTCTAATGATGAGCCTAGAGTATCTACACTTAGTGGCAGAAATGCTACCCGTGAAAAATTCAATCTTTAAAAAAAAACAGTATGAAAAAGGGGAGCAAATCTGAGATGCGAGCACAAGGCAATTCATCATGGAAACATTTTGACTATTTCACTCCTGGGCTTGGCTATTCCTGGAGTGATCTTTTTATACTAGTATATAGAGCCCATCTCTCTCATAATTAATCTCTGACTATTCACGGTTTACTGTTTAAACAGAGAAAAAATGTGGGAGACAGATTTATGGAGTAGGACTATCCTGTCACTGTTTGCGTTAACAAACAGCACTATAGCAGCATACTCAGCATTTGCCAAGTAAACTCATCTGTGTTTATTTGTATTAATTTCTGCTTTTTGAGCATCTGGCCATCAAGTATCCACAAACTATCAGACAGTGAAAGACTCGTACCAGTATGAGTCTTTTCTGTACCTCAGGACTGGGCCTATCTCTAAATTAAGGCTCCAGGCTTGTGGACGTTACAAAGATTAAGATTTTTAAATGATTCTTTGAAAACTATTGCAAGTTCTTCTCGTGTTTATTTGGTCTTATACTCTAACCAGCAAGTAAAACACTTTAACCCCACATCTTAGGGCAGTGATTCTCAGCCAGGGTCCTGGGGCACCCTGGGATGTGTCCAGATCTTTTGAAGGGTGCCCTGAGGTATGATGGGATAAATGAGGTGTTTGGCAATTTGCAGATAAGTCAAGCAGATAAATGCAGGCTTAGACTTTTCCCTGCCTGAATGATCCCCTATCCCCACTGCCAGGCTCCTCTGCAAGGAAATAAGCACTTTAATCTATAAATTAGTTTTTGAAAGTAGGTACCACTCAATTCACCAAAGTGATGGAGAGGTCCATTGAGTCCAGTGAGGGATGCCTTGAGTCCAAAAAGATTGAGAACCACTGTATTAGGGCATATCACTTTCTCATTTCAGTGACTGGATTTTCCTTCAAGACACAGAAATCACACAAATTGTGTGTATAGGTATGCTGCATGCATGCACACATATTGCAGGGACAAATTCATTCAAATAAAATCTAAACTCAAAGCATCAATGGCAAATGGAGTTCGTTCTGTTAGATGTAGAGATAAAAGCTAACTCTTTGTCTCCTTACTGAAGGGAATGACCCCACTAATGTATGCCTGTGCTGCTGGAGATGAAGCCATGGTCCAGATGCTGATAGATGCTGGAGCAAATTTGGACATACCAGTAAGTAAAAGCCAAACCCAAGAAAAATGCATGAGGCTCTGCGAGAGCGGTTATGAAATCTCTCCTAGCAACTGAAGACTTCTGCTTCCAGAGCTTGTACAACAGATTCAAAGAAAGGCTTTCTTTTCAGAAGCCATTGTTTCAAGGACTTGAGAGAAATAAAGCTTAAAGCCTCTTTGAGCACTCAAGGCCTTAAATATTGATTGACATTGGCAAAGGTAATGGGGACAGAGGGAGTAAAAGGGCCTCCCTTCTGAAAGAGCTGCCACTAAAGGAAACCAGTCGGCCCATTAGAGAAGCCCAGGGGATGGAATCCAATGATTAGTACTGGCGGTGCTCTGTGAATGGTGTCAGCCTGTCACTCCCAGGGGCTGTCATTTACCAGGGAAAGTTACAGGAGAATCTAATAATTATGGGACAGGGACAGGGATTGCAACAGTTCATAACTGCCCTTTTTTTTTTCCCCAGGTCCCTAGTAGCTCTCCCCGATATCCTTCAGTCCATCCTGACAGCCGGCACTGGACTGCGCTTACCTTTGCTGTACTACATGGACACATCTCTGTAGTTCAGGTAAGCAGAGGAGATTCATGGTTGTCAGGAATCTCCAAAAATAGACAGTGAAAGACTGGGATATGGCATAATACTCTGAGCATAGGACAGACCCACACTCTTGTGGCTTATAAAATTTGGTTTGGACACTGACAGTGGATTTGGACAAGACTTCTAAAACCAATAAATAGCTGTAAACTGAGAATGCAAATTACCTTCCTCACAGTGGGCTGTGTGGATCTGAAGATCTCTGGAAGGGCTTTGATAATTAAACATGTTACAAATTCTTATTTTTTTCACTTTAATATGAATTTCTTAAGCCAGTTTTTTTGTCTCAAAACTTTCTGAACTGGCCTCTAAGCATGGGGCTGGTGAATATTCTTACCAGAGAAGCGTTTGCAAGTGTATATATATCACTTAGTCAGGATGTTTCTTGAACATGTTAGATTTGAGCCCCTGTCCACTCCTCCCAGGGAACCTGCTCCTGGGAGAGGCAGAGGTCCCTCAGTCCTTATACAGTCCCTTCAAGTTGCATGGTCAGACCCAAAATGACCAATGAGAGTAACTTTCAGTCACTCCTGTGCTCACTGGTCTATCAGGAGCTTCTGGCAAAGCCCTTCACACACTCCTTTCCAGCTGATGTGTTTAAAGAGGCATGCAGAATTGGGGTTTAGGGTTGCTGAATGGAGCCCTGAAATGTAGCCGCTTTCTCTCTCTCTAATTCAGAATAAGTTCAAAGCTGATAACAACAGCTTTTCGGTTGCTAGTGAAGCAGTAATTTCTATTCAGCTCTCAACGAAGATACAACTGCAAGCAAATGTGGGTTGCGTGCATTCATTTTTGATTTACAAATGCATGCAAATACTTATGCAAATTAGATCCCACTCTCATATTCTGGCAAGTTGCCAGCTCACACTTTGGTATTGCAAAGGTTGGGCAACCTTAATTTACACATGAGATGATAAATGTGATTCTCTCAGGAGACACTGCTGAGAATTACATCAACAGGGCCCCTTGGACTGAATCTCCTTCTCTTTTCCCCTGGGTTGTATTATGTTCCCCACAAGAAGAGCTTATTCACTTCAATGTTTTGGTTTTAGTGTTTAAACTTTTCATACTGAAGTCAAAACCTTCTCTTTAATGGTTACTAGTAAAAGGGTCATAGTTCCACTCTCCCTGAACTTGGTGAACCCAATTGAATTACCTTGCCCACTAAAATCCATAGCTAGGCATTTACCAGGTTTATCTCACAACTCGAGAGAGAAATAGACTAATACATGGAAAAAGTCACCACCAGTATTTATGATGAAAAGCTAAATGTGACTTATCAGGCCCAGTCATTGTGTGTCCAATCTGTGCCAATACTGAGCACTGTTACTCTAGCATAATGTGGATATTCCAAAGTGCATAGTATCAAGCAGAATAGAACCCAGATTCTTCTGCTCAGTGGGCAGAGCTCTGTCGGCTGCCAGCAGTACAGACGCTAGGACGTCTATAGCTGGATGGTTCTTATTCTAACCTGTAGAGGAGCGCAGCTTGTCTCAGAAGTTGTTGCGTGTATGCATAGTCAGTTGGGTACCTCTCCTTGGCTGGAAAGACACCTGACGGTGCCTGTTTTGCAGCATTTATAAAAGAAGGATTCCTGCCAGTCTGACCTCGCTCCATTTAATTGTCTGTTTGCACTTGATTAATATATTTTGGTACCTAAGGCAGACAAGGTTCCTTGGGTGAATTTGATATCTTTTATTAGACCAACCCAAATGGTTGGAGAATAGTTATTAAGCAAGCTTTCGGGTTCAAAAACCCTTCATCAGGCTCAGGAAGCTGCAGCAGTTGGTGTGTGCTCTTCCTGGATGGAATGAAAAGTAAAGAAGCCAGGGGCTGGGCTGGGGAGTCAGTTGCCAGGCAGATTGTAATGTATCAAAAATCCAATGTCTACGTTTAGTCCCTGATCTCTAGTATCCAGCAGGTTGATGAAATGGAGCTCTTAGGCTCGTCTCTGGGATGTGTTGCGTAAATTTCCCTTGAGGATCAGGACTGAGAGATTGGAGAGAGAGTGGCCCTCCTGTGAGAAATGTGCCCCCACCGGTAATTGGGTGTTTCTGTCTTTGATGGATTTCCGGTGTGCGTTCATTCTGGTGCGCAGTTGTTGTTTGGTCTCTCCTACATATCTTCCATCAGGGCATTTGGTACATTGGATGAGGTATACTACATTCTTGGAGGTGCAGCTGTAAGATCCTGGGATGCTGATGGCTCTGTTGTGGGGTGTAGTAATAGTGGAGGTGGTGGAGATGTGGGGGCAGGCTTTGCATTTCTTGTCCTGGCACGGTCTGGATCCTTTTGGTGTGTTCTGGGCTTGAGGAAGTTTGCTTCTGGTGATGAGGTTAGCGAGGTTCGGTGCTTGTCTGAAGGCTAGGATGGGTGGCTCTGGGAAGATCTTTTTAAGAATAGGGTCTTTTTCTAATATGGGTTGCAATTTTTGGAGGATTGATCTACCTCTCTGGAGGAGTGTCCTTGTTGGGTGAAAGCCTTTTTAAGATTGGTGAGGTGGCGATCCCGGGTGTTCTCTTCAGTACAGATGCGGTGGTATCTGAGGGCTTGGCTGTATATCACAGCTTTTTTGGTGTGTTTTGGGTGATTGCTGGTTCTGTGCAGATTATGTATGTTGGTCTGTGGGTTTCTTGTATACTGTGGTCTGTATTTTACCCTTCTGGATACTGATCCTTGTGTCTAAAAGGGGGATGTTGGTGTTGGAGTATTCTAAAGAAAGTCGGATGGAGGGATGGTGACTGTTGAATTTCTGGTGGAACTCAATTAGAGATTCCAGGTTCTCACTCCAAATGATGAAGATGTCATCGATATATCGTAAGTACAGCAAGGGTTTGATGGTGCAGTTCTTGAGGAAGTCATCTTCCAGGTGGCTCATAAAAAGGTTGGCATACTGTGGGGCCATTTTAGTGCCCATAGCTGTTCCCATCATCTGGAGGAAGTGTTGATTATTAAAAGTGAAATTGTTGTGTGTGTGAGGATGAAGTGTATAAGCTCAGTGATATCTTTGGGTCTGTATTCTGGGTTGTAATCTTGTTCCTGTAGATATGTAAGGCAGGCATGGATGCCATCCTGGTGTGGGATGTTGGTGTATAGGCTGATAACGTCCATGGTGGCTAGGAGTGTGTTGCTGGGAAAGTGGTCTATGGTACCTAAGGTATTCAAAAGGATATAGTCCCCTCTTTGGCATAGCCCGTTAGCACCAGCTTACTGCCAGAAAATCTGCTAAGTGCTTTCCCTAGGGTGGATAGGAGTGAACTCCCTAGGAAAAGGAAAGATGCAGTTGTGCATGCTCTGAAAGCCAGAAAGGCCCCTTATCCAGAATCCATGGGGTCTGAAGAGTTGGGAGGTACCTGTCTCGGGACTCTGGAGCTAATTCCCTTAGGCAACCTTCTCCAGCATGGAACTAAATGAGATGGACTTTCACTTTTCTCAGGGACTATGGGGCAGTTCTGATGACAGAAGTCTTTGGAGTCTGGAAATCAGATTAGTGAGAATGCGATCATCCCAGCTATAAAATAAATAGACTTTGGTCTCTGGGCTGTCAGTCTGGCACTTGTCAACGCAACTTAATTCACTATCAATAAAGTACAGTTAAGCAATAGGAAGAAATAAATCCCTAAAGCAAAGCTTTCCAAACTTTTCATGTTGGTGACACACTTTTTAGACATGCATCATTTCGCGACACAGTAATTCAGTTCCGGGGGAGGGGCCAAGGGAAGCAGACGCGAGTAAGGGAGCTCCGCGGTGCCCTTCCGCAAAATTTTCTGCATTTCGCGCGACACACCTACACACTGCCGCCGACACACTAATGTGTCGCAGCACACAGTTTGGAAAGCTCTGCCCTAAAGAGATGTTAGCTATTAAGTCTCTAGGTTTTAGTCACACTTAAATGACAAAGGGATGAATATGAGAAATGGGTTTGCCTTATGATAGCTACTTTAGCTATTGCTAAGCTCTCTTTGTGTCCTTTTCTGCTGTGCTATGGACCTAATGGGTTTTCTTTCCAGTACAGAGGCTCTTCTGTTGTGACTTTGTGAATTGCTTTGTTCTGAGGTACTGGTTTCTGCTTTGCCTTTTGCAGCTGCTGTTGGATGCTGGGGCTCATGTTGAGGGCTCTGCTGTTAATAGTGGAGAGGACAACTATGCCGAGACCCCACTTCAACTAGCTTCAGCTGCAGGTGAGTCATATACAACGCTTACACTCTCTCTCTCCTTGCCCCCTCCTCTGTCTGTCTCTTGAGCCCATGGCAGAAGCCTGGATATAGGCCGTCAGGATCTAAACTGTGCACTGGTCTTCAACACAAAAAGTGGAGATTTTGGGTGGGTGCGGGACTCAATAGCTCATGGGGTGGCATAATAAAGGACAGCATATTTTCATGCCTAAATAACATGTGGGCATTCAGCCCGGGTTAGCAGGGACCACGAGCTGTTACCATATGGAAGGAGCTGATGAATTTTTGGCTACTGGACAAATGACCACATATGCAGCTGGCACCAATTCTCACCTCCTGGCATTGGCCTCAACAGGGAAGCCAAGGAAAAGGACTGAGATACCCTCTAATCTTTTAAAGGATTCACATAGTATTGTCATGAATCTTAACACAGCCACTTATCTTGGGTATGTTTCACCGACTCTAGATTCCCACTGCTGAAAAAAAAATAGGGATAGACCTAGCATTTATATTGATATTAATATATTTAAATTTTATATTAATAATTTATATTGGTATTAAGTTATGCCCGAATAAAATATCCCAGCAAAACTGTTTACAGCTGTTTCATTCAGGAGCATCCAGTCATAATAGAAGAACCAAAACAGTTGATGTGCAAGTCCTCTCTTTCTCTCTCAAAGCAGTTTTTCCCTCAGTTATATGAAGAAATTTCTTTTATCTTATTTGTTGTCAAAAGAATAGAATTCTGAAGATATTACCCATCCAGGTGCCATGCCACAGCTTTGTCTCAACTACAAGCAAGCTTATATTAGTTTCAGTATCATCATCATCATCACTTTCCACCACATATATTCTAACATTTGAGTTTTCTTTCTCCCTTTTGTGTCATAATTGGTGTATGGTAGAGCCTAACTACCATGGTGTGGATTCTCTGGCCTGCTCCACTTCTTTTGTGCCACCCCAGGGGTATAAACATGTAGTCTCCACGCAATACGTTGTAGCTGGCTCCCCACCACCATTCTCTCCAACCTCTGCTGAATGGGGCAGACAAAGGACATGGCCCATCAGTGCATATTGCTCCAGCTGTATTTGGCTACAAGATGATTCCTGGGCTGAGGGCAGCCACAAGGCTGCCTTTTGGCCATTCCTTTTAGCTGTACTCAGCAGGAGATAAACTCAGCTGAGAATCTGGCCCTATTGAAACCAGATGCATGTACATCTGCCAGTAACTAGTCTGATTTCAGGGTGATATATATAGTACATTAGGGAAATTTGATGGTTTTTAAAGTTTCAGTATGTACCAGTTATTTATATATACAGAATGGGAGAGGAGACATGCCTCCTCAACTCCTGGGTTCTCTTCTCAAATCTATGTCTACCTAGTTGTGTGGCACTGAACAGCTTCTTTCTGTATTAGTTTCTACCATGTGCAAGTGGGGATCTTTTACCTATCTCTTGGGGGTGCTGTGAAGTCGAATGAATGTTTATGGAATACTTTAAGATCCTCAGCAGGAGTTTGCTACAGGAGTATCCAACATGAACAGGTTGACAGCATTTATATATTAGGCTTTTTAAAGAATTCTCCTCAAATGGAATTATCATCACTGTTTTTCTTGATTCCTTCCCTAGGGAACTATGAACTGGTCAGTTTGTTACTGAGCAGGGGTGCAGATCCCCTCTTGAGTATGCTGGAAGTCAATGGGATGTCCTCATCACTTCATGAAGACATGAACTGCTTTAGCCACTCGGCTGCCCATGGGCACAGGTAAACCTCTGTCCATGCTCAGCCTTGATTAAAAAACCTTATGTGTGATGCATTTTAAATATGTTTACTGTAAAAGTTCACTGAAGATGTGGTTGTTTTGTTTTTACTGGAGAACAGTGCTGTTAAGCTACTCCCACCATACCAAATCTGTAGCATAGCTTTGCAACAGTTCTCTGACCAAAAATCCCAATCTGCTCTGGTCTAGGAAATGGTGTTAGCACCTTTCTGGCAAGAGCCACCTTTGAAATGCAATGGAGTGTCCTGGCACTGCTCTGATTCTAGTGTGCATGGTCCCTTCCTTTGTTTTTGAAGGGGTACAATACAAAGTATCTGAAAGACTGATCCTGCCTCAGGCAGTGTTGGACTAGATGACCTCTTGCAGTACCTTCCAGACCCACTTCTCTATGATTTCTATAATCCTTATGGTAAAATGACTGGGATTTGTGCCTTCTATGTGGTCCTTTTGCATTTGTAGAATTAGGGCCAGATTCTACTAGGCACCTAGCTGAATTTAGGCATCTAAGTGTGATCCTCCTATTCCACCCTGAAAAACACTAACACGCCTGCTTTTATAACGCACAATTATTTTCATCTTAAGACTGAGGGCCCTGTTACACCTTACACTGTGAGCCGCACAAATGTTGATCAGTTTTAGTATTAGCTCAAGTCTGGAGCAGTCAGATGTTCAGGCCAGCAGGGGCCTGGAGGACTGAAAAGTAAGAATCCCTCCCTCCTCCCATGCCAGGCTTCCCTCCTGCTCCCCCATCCCTGGGGCTTCTCCCCTCCTGCCCCACCCCACTTAACTTGTGGCTGCCCTCACTGTCTGTCCCAGGGGAGCAGGCAGGGAAGGGTTAATCTGCCTGCCTGGCCATCATCGCCATTACCCTGCTGCTGCTGCTCTTCCCCTGGCTGAGCCCTACCTGCTACCCTGAGACAACCAGCATGGGCAGCCATAAGTACACAAGTAAGCAAGGGGTGCAGGGAGCAGTGAGTGGGGATCTAGGGTTCTGGGGAGGGGTGGGGTGGGGTGGGGGCAGTGGGTCTGATCCGGCAGGAGAAAGGGGGAGCAGGCAGAGTGTTTACATTAAGGTGTAGCCTAGAGCATTGGTTCCCAACCTTTTTAGACTGTGGACCGGCAAACTGCAGACCAGCATACTGCAGACTGGAAGTAACCAGTATACTGTGGACTGGCAGCCAACCTTTTTTTATACTCAGTATAAAAAAAGGGTTGGTTGTCGGTCCGCAGTATGCCGGTCACTTCCACCACATAACATATATGAGTATAAAAAACTTCCACCACGTATGCCGAATATAAAGAAAGGGTTGGTTGCCAGTCTGCAGTATGCCAGTCACTTCTGGACTTCCGGTCTGGCAGCCAACCCACCTGTGGACTGGCAGCCAACCCTTTGCGGCCTGGTATCAGGCAGCAGCCCCGGGGTTGGGAACCTCTGGCCTACAGTGGCTACATCTTACTGTAACACAGGCTGAATACAGGGATCAGAGATGATCCAGCCCTGGAGTGGCAGATCTTTGAGCCACCAAAGGAGTGCTTAAAACCAGTTTCAGGTGTTAATGTGCGGGCAGTCCACAGGTTAAGAATTCCAGGAGTCACCCAAAATTACTGTGTAACAAGGCCCTGAGTCACCAAGAATCAAAGAGCAGCAGAGAGACCCATCCACCTTCACTGTTTTTCAGGGCCCTGAGCAGGGTCAAATAGGGGCACGTGACACCACTTAAATCCACTTTGCCTACCAGGTGGAATAGGATCTGCCTCTTCTATTTTAGCCACAAAAGTCAGCAAATAAGATTTTTCTGCTTGTTTGCACTGCAGAGCCAGCACAGCTAAGCTTAGAGTGAGCTGGGTTTTGCTCTGGGTCATGCATCAATGGAATTGCTAATTAAGTTGGAACTGCAGGGCAAACTTCTGAGGAGAGCAGGTCAGATGGATGTGTCTCGAGGCAGGATTGAATCACAAGGGGGCTTCAAAGGTAACCATCAGCCTGGGGAACTTCTATTGCCTGTGATGTTTTGTAAGTCAGTGAAAAGCCAGTTTGGCATTTCCATCCCAGACTGAGCTTGGAGGGTTGTTACTTAGAAATAACATCTTATTGCTTGTAAACTGATCTGCAAGCCCTTTCAGCCTTGTCTCCATTAGGGAAATTAGCATTGGTTTAACCACACCAATGTAGTTACAACAGTTCAAACCCCTAATGTAGATGGGCTGCAGCGATGGCCAGTGAAGCTTACACCCACGCAGCACAACACTGGTTACTTACGAAATTAAGTCACCCTGCATCAACCCTGCTTTACATTGGTGCCATATGTCTGCATTAGGCCTTAGCACCAAGGTAAGGCCTAACGTACCTCCGGAGGTACACATTCTCCTGCCCGATCAGGTACATTAGACCTCCCCCCAGAGCAAATTGTGTTAATACAAACATTACCCAAGAGACAGCAGATATGGAACTTCACAGTGCTCTTCTCTACTGAGAAGCACTGCACTTGTCAATTTGTTTTGGGACTGGTTTTTATCCCCTTCTTTCTGCAGTATCATCTGACTGTGCAAACAGAAAAGTTAAATGGCCCATTTCTGGATATTTGTGAGACAGGGTAATCCTAAGGCATGAAATTAAGCAGGATCTATTCAGGCAGAAAAAGTCAAACTTTGTTGTCTATGCACAGAGAGCACCAGCTAGTGGCAGGTCAGTGCAGGACCTGACTGTTGGCACGATGACCTGGGATAACACATCTCTGTCCTCCCTTGCTCCTCATGTCTATAGGGAGGTATTCCAAAGAGGATCCTGGTGGATGCTGTAAAGCCTAGCGCTGTTGTTGGGAGTGGGGGGGACTCAAATACCATAAGTCTCACACTATTTAATGGCACAAAGCCATATTCATGGCTTAGGTTTTCTGACAGAGGAACTGGACACAAACCAGTATGTTAGTGTTTGAAGACCCAGTCATTAGAGACACCAGATCTGAGAGAGAACCAAATCTCTCTCTCAGGGAAAAGGGAGAGTTTGTTTCTGGAAATAAATGACTTACTAAGCCTTTTTTTTTTTTTTTTTTTTGGAGCCCAGATCGCCATGCCTCAGCCTGGCTTGTTAGTTGTTTGTTAAGGGTCAATACTACTGCTTCTTTCTGTGCAGAAATGTGCTCCGCAAACTCCTGACCCAGCCCCAGCAACTGAAGGGAGATGTGCTCTCGCTGGAAGAAATTTTGGCGGAGGGCGTGGAAAGTGACACCTCCAGTCAAGGCAGCTCCAATGAGGGGCAGGTCAGACTCTGTAAGACCAGGATGAAGGCCCTGCAGGAGGCCATGTATTACAGTGCCGAACACGGCTACGTCGACATCACCATGGAGCTCAGGGCACTCGGTAAGGCAAGTTCTTTACCACAGGTTCAAAGAACCCCAAAGGTTAAGGAAGCCTAATAGCTTGTCTCACAGCCAGTACAGAGACCACGTATTAATTGGAAGACTGGTACCACCAGTTTCGGAGCTGCCACAAGTTTTAGGTTCAAAATAGCCTAATTTAAATAGAAAACCTCTTATTGGTCACTGACAGCCACGTTTTCACAAAAGCTCACTGATCTAGCAGGTCCCAGTTCCTGGCTGTCCATCTGGAGTTGCCAGGGGCCCAAGGATCAGAGCTGCCGAGCTTTCTGTTTGAAGTCCAGCGGTGTGCAGGGTGTCCAGACACTCTGAAAAATCTGGCTCTGTTTGAAATGCCCCAGGTCAGGCTTTTAAAGATGGACCCAATCAAAGTCAATTGCACCCATTCCTCTGCCTTTAAGGTAGGAGAGTGATGACTTTGAAATGTGTTTTTTTAGCTTATCCGAACAAAAGAACTGTCTTACTGAATTAAAGGTCTTGCAGTGACGTTATTATATAGGATTGGCTCTTGAATATGCTGTAATGATACAGTTAAGTTTCAGAAGTTACTTTGATTTGATATTGTTGCTCTGAAAGCGGATAAAAACAAGGCATAAAAAGAATGGTAAAAAATACAGTTGAATTGATAAGAACCAGGAATTCCCAAGGTTTAATCTTCAGTTCTACACCGATTCTCTCTGTGGCCTTGGGTATTTCAAGACACTACTTTTTTTTTTTTTTAACTGTGTTTCCCCATCTTTAGAAATGTATCTGCCAGCCATGTGTATTATAGAGCTAAACTGGTTGCAGTATGTAAAAGGTGCAGCTGATAATGACTACCATTAGGGAAGGAAATATCCACTCGCAGATCTTTCAGCACTTAAATTACACTCTCTGTTTGGTGTTTGTGTTCGGCTACAGGAATCCCATGGAAGCTCCATGTATGGATTGAATCATTACGGACGACCTTTTACCAGTCTCGCTATTCAGTTGTGCAGACCCTCTTACGGGAGTTTGTCACTATTAAGGAAGAAGACTATAATGAAGAGTTGGTTAACGAAGGGCTGCAGCTCATGTTTGATATCCTCAAAACCAGCAAGGTAATCATTTTTCTTTTCTGAATATGAAGTTCAAATCATTGGAGCCAAGAGTTTTGCAATTATTCTACTACTGTTTGCACAACCAGAACCAATGTAAATCTCTGTGAGAGCCCCTATGAATTATGGATGTAAAGAGAGCCCCGGCTGTGTTTACCCAAGCTTCTATAATACTGAATGACCACGGATCAAGACAACAGGGATTATATATACATGCTTCCTCTATAGCAAAGGCACTCATTTGAATGGAAATGGCAATCATGCTTTAAACCCCAATTTAGTGATTGGCTTTTAGGATTAAGTGGGTTCACTGTAAAGGAAAGGATTACCTGAAAATGCTGAGGAACACGGGCTCTTATCTACTACCTTAGAATTTTATAAATACTATTGTTGTTCAGTAACAGAGTGTCCTTCGGTTCCTTCTTTTAATGAAAAATTGGACTGCTGTTGCTCCTGTTGAAATCAACGGGTGCATGGCCAGGCCTATATCACTGCACTGAGCAGCTAAAATTTAATTCAAGTTTGAGCTTCAAAAGTCCAAGAAACAAACAGATGTGCTAGGAATTGTGTTTCCAGATGGTTAAATAGAGACTGTTGGCTTGATTGTACTGGAGTTAGGAGCGCTTGCTGGGTAAGGAGTGAAGGATCAAGTGATTAAATCTTTCTCCGTGGCAGATGTTTGCTAGAAACTGCTGCTGAGGTCAGTCAGTCAGGGTGAAATTCACCTTGTGCTTAGGTTCCCTTTTAGACAAAACATTCTCTACAACTAGTAAGGGCATCAAGGAAAGATTGTCTCATGCTGCAAGCAGCAATCCCGTGGGATCTGCTTATCCTGAAGCACGAATGGTATGTATTTTGTCTTCCTTGCAGAACGATTCGATCAACCAGCAGCTTGCCACCATCTTTGTCCACTGCTATGGGAGTGGTCCTATCCCCAGCATTCCTGAAATCCGAAAGACACTGCCGGCACGGTTAGGTGAGATGATCATGACCTGTTTTTAGATTTTGTCCCTGGTGGTTTTTCTTTTTGACATCACACACTTTTTCTAATTCTTACCCCATCCCCCTCCTCTTTTTCCAACAGATCCTCACTTTCTAAACAATAAGGAAATGTCTGATGTAACGTTTCTAGTGGAAGGAAAACTGTTTTATGCACATAAAGTTCTACTGGTTACTGCTTCCAACAGGTAAGAGTCATTCTCCATGAACTATATGTACTCCCTGCAGCTGTGTTGCTCACAGATAAGTATGGATGGGTAACGGAGGGACCTGTCCTGTAGTCCCTTACTCACATGACCAGGCCTTAATCACCAGTAGCTGCAAGTGGGGCTGCCAGGATGAGTAGGGACTAACTTTGTGGATTAGGGTTTGCATGTTCAAGACACAAGATTCTTAGTACCAGATTCTTTGCAGCATTAGAGATTTTTCTCCCCAGCCCCAGTGCGGATTAGAGCAACCTGAGGAAGTGCAACTGGCTGGCAACTTTCACCGAAGAACTGCCAGTTAGTTAAGCACTGCTGGATGGCTGTGGTGAGAATGCTATGAGCATGGAGCTAGCATCAGTGCTATGCTCCTCCTCGGAGCTCCCTAGAAAATTTCAAAGGAATCGCAGCCAGAATGTGGCCCCTTTGCTGCAGTGCAAAGAGGAATAACAAATCTGTCCCCTTAGTACTCCATGCCTAGATTTTTACAAAATATTCTCCAATGTCCAATCGTTTTGTAAGTGAGTTGCTTTGATATACACTGGTGTAGTGTACAGGATCAAGGGGCCTGATTCACCTCCTGCTTACTCGTTTTCAATAAGTCTAAATGCCATTGATTTTAAGTGGTGCTTCAGCAGTTTTAAACTGGAATAATACAGGCAAGGGTCAGACTGTGGCTTTCTAAGATTGAGCTGTCATAAATGTCCTCATGAGCTCTCTGGGGGAATACCTTTCTGTCTCGCAACCTCCTGGAGATCTGCCACTTTGGATTAATCGATTTTGCGCCACACGCAAGCTGACATGCACTGTGCTGTGCCGCGTGCAGTTGTATAAGTGGTGAAATGCATGTCAGAGCACAGAAAATGGCAGCGGTGCACTTTTGAACTAAAGCACCTCCAAGGTGCTTTAGTTCAAAAGCACACCGCTGCCATTTTCTGTGTACTGACGCACGTTTCACCACTTATGTGACTACTGGCATTGCAGCGCTGGGCGCTTTTCAAAGTGCAGCACTTGCACATGTAAAAAAGCCCTCAGATGTTGGAAATGCATTCATTGTTTTGAAAATATAAGGATAAATCAGATGGTTTTAATTCATATCCGTTTTTGCTTTACCTCCTGACAGCTGATCTAAACCACAGGGATGTGGAGCAATAAAAATGTATTAAAACAAATGTTTGCCTCCATTCTCTCAGGTTTAAGACCCTGATGACCAATAAAACAGAACAAGACATCCAAGGCAGTAAGACAGTGGAAATTAGTGATATGAAGTATAATATTTTCAAGGTATGTAGATTATAAACACCCTTTTTATTATTACTTTTCATCTCCTGCGGTGTTTACTGTCAAGTTAAGAATGTCAGTGTTCTAGCCAGAGATAAATGCTAATTACAGAGAAGGGTCTGATTCAAACATCTCTGCATATTCTGATCTGCATCCAAACTTTTCAGCTTGGACCTAGCTCTGAAAAGAGCGCAATTGGATTGCTTTTATGCAGCTGATCTCCTCCACAGAGGAAGACAAACAAGGTCTTGTACTGAATGGAGTTTTGTAGTTCTGGAGGTTCCCAGGCGCAATTTTCATGCTGTGTTAAGCAAAAAAATAAGCCTGGTTAGAGCCGGAGAACTGCCAGGCTTCATATTAATTCAAATCAGACGATCAGAAATTTGTGAAGCTCCCTTTAAAGACTTAAAGTTGAGAATTCCACTTTTACTTCTGTTGACATTTCCATATTTAAGTGACCTAAGGGAGATTCATTCATGATGAAAAGAGGGTAGGTATATATATATTTTTTTAAAAGCAGGTCAGTGAAATCCAATAGTTAGGAGTTGTTCCAGCTTTCCAGATCTGCATTTCAGATTAAGAAGAAATGTGCAGAATAGGGAATATTTGAAAGCACGAAACAGCTAGTGAAATGGTTCTACAGACTTTCAAAGTGTTTAGGACTCATCTTGGCGCGCGCTCAGAATGCTTCTATGCATTATGGTCATCAGCAGAGTATCTGTGCATCCAATGGGAGTAATTTGATCACTTAAAATGTCTCTCCTCCTTTATCAGAACTGGGTTTCCTGTGTTTTGAATTCCTATTGAATAGCAATTTTAGTGTCTGCATCTAAACTCTGCAACTTAGGTCTGTCACTGAAGAAAATAAGTGTAATAAGTCTCTGTAACCAAGGAAAAACAAGGTCTTTTTTCAGAGAAGTTTTATAGTTCTTGGATGTGATTTTCATGCTGTGGTGCCTGCAGGAAACCCGGGCGGGGGGCGCAAAGACAGGAGTTTTCCTCTCGGGAAGGGAGCAGTAGATTGAAACAAATACAGTGAAACGTATAAACGTATAAACAGTGACTACTCAAGGGAGAGAGACTCAAATTCTAAACAAAATAGACTTTTCTAGTAAAGGGGGGGTGCAGAATTGTGGCCACTAACTTGGGGTGATTTGGGGGGCTGATAAAATTGTTATTTTCACTGCATTTAAGAATGGCAGCATAGCTAACTAGTTACAGCACTGGACCTGTAGTCTTATTCCTGGCTCTGACACTGCCCTACTGAAGGATCTTGGTCAAGTCACTTTGCCTCTCTGAGCCTCAGGCTAATGAGAAGCAGTGAATTAAAAACTAGGTATCAATAGAAAAAACAGTACTTGGCGCACTGGGATCCCTCATATCTTTACAGCATCTAGGAGTGTTTCCCAAGCTGGAGTGTGCAGCCAATTCCTAGACGGTACACAAGAACTAGGAAAGGGGAATTATAAATAGATGGAAAGGAAGAGAAAGGAAGAATAGCTCTTAACTCTCTGATTGCTAGGGAGGTTACAGTGTAGTTGTAGTGGGAAAATGTTAATTTCTTTTACAGCCGTTTCACACAGTTATAAAGGTGTGCACAGCCCCAACCAAATTTGGGAACCACTGACTTAGAATAATGGGACTCCAAACACAATCTCCATTGAAGTGAAAAAAAATTAGCTACCTTTTTATGGGGAAGGAAAACGGTTTGAGGGGACAATGGTTTGATTCTGTGATGAGCAGTAGGGAGGGGTGCATGGCAGGAAGAGAGAGATGGGGTAACCTTATCTATCTGTTCTCAGCCATATGAATCCTTTTCCTTCCCAGCTCCTGGGGTTACCTGCTGGTGTGGGAAAGGAAACCATCAACATGCGACAGGCTTAGCGTGGCGCACATATACTCAGCTTGCCTGCAGACACTTTCACTGGCTCAGCTGACGGGTTGCTCTTTGTGTGGCCAGCCTGCAAGGCTTTACAAAAAACAGGACCCACGCAGTGTTTTAAACAGGGACATTCATGTTGCTCAGAGACACATGGTGAACCTTTGGCCTAAACTCCTTGACACAGCCCTTTCAAAGCCAGAGAAAGAAAACAGCGTTGGAAAGCAGCACACTTGGAGTGTTAGAAAATGCCAGAGCTGTTGCCAAGAGCCAGGGTGCCATGGGAAGTAGAAGCAAGGATTTCTGTTTGCTCAGCAAGGGGAGCATGGGTATTCAAAATCCTCTGTGTCCTGAGTGACAACAGCTTCATGCCTGGCCTTCTTCCTGTTTCAGATGCTGATGCAGTATTTATATTATGGAGGAACAGAATCCATGGAAATTCCCACAGCTGATATCTTAGAGGTGAGAATGTTTGCTTCCACTTTCTGCCAAATGCATTGGGGCACGACAAGGTTTGGAAGGGAAAATCCAGCAGGAACATATGAGCCCTTAGTGTAAGAAGCACACAAAGTCAATGTTGCTTGACAAGAAATTGCTACGAGATAAGAGCAGCTACTGATATTTTTTACACAGGTTCTCACTGATACAAAAACCAGTATGAAGTGGCTGCTTTAAGCCCACAGACAACTGTGTTAAAAATCTCCAGTGAGCTCTCCACCATCCATCATTTTTCTTTAGGAATCAAAAGCATATTAACCTTTCATGATTTTTTATGGTTTTCAAAAAGTTCTTTCATTTGGGTTAGGAAAATCAATCATAAGCATTACTTCTAAAGACTAAAGGGATACTCAGCACCTGTACGGTTCCCCAGCAAGCAATTAGTCTTCAAGGTGCTGTCAGGTTTATCGGCTGGGGTTGGGCCCCCCCCCTCCACCCGCCAAATCATCCTGTGGTTGTGAGAGCTGAGGGGAATTTAGCTCATATGAACACAGACAGAAGCTTGGTCTATGAACCCCTCCTGCTCTTAGAAAACAGGCCTCTTGGAATGTGTAACAGAACACAGGACATGAGGGAGAGATTTCCCTCTGGCATCCATATATTTTAAGCAAACTCAAGTGTTCAGACATAGAACAGATGCAGTTGCCGTGCTCTGCCAGTGAGGCTCAGTGCTGACACTTAAGATGATACAGAGACAGCGACAGGCCATGGATACGAGACGGACTGCTACCATAGTACCACTTCCAGCACTGCTTCTGTGAAGTACAGCACAACTGCACTTAGGCTGCCTACATATTATACACAAACCATCAAATAGCAACATCATTTAATCAGTCATCACTTGGGCTGCATTAAAAACCAGCAGCCTAGCACAAAGACTCCATAGTGTGTCACCTAAATCATCCCAGCCAAGAGGAAGATGAAATCAGGTGACAGACTGTGGAGTAAGTGTCTCTCTCTTGTCTGATGCTTCAGGAGGAGCACAAACTCAAGAACAGAGGGAGGCTTTGCTTCCTTCAGTCAGTGCTGTATCTGTTGATCTCACAGGAAGGCCTAACCCAGCGGTTCCCAATGTGTGGTACGCGTACCACCAGTGGTACGCAGACAACCTGTCGGTGGTACGAGTTAACAGATTTATTACAATTACTTTATATGACAAAAATCTGCTAGTGGTACTTAAGGGTGAACTGGAAAAATTGCTGGTGGTACCTTAAGGCTGTATCATTTTTAATTGGTGGTGTGCAAGCTGTCAGTTTGGGAACCGCTGAAAAAGAAGTAGTTATAAGATGCTGTGAGGAAGAGGTCATTGGTTTCCTTTTGCCTTTTCCCTTGAGTAGCTTCTTTCTTGTCCCAATAGCTGTTGTCAGCTGCCAGCCTGTTTCAACTGGATGGCCTCCAAAGACACTGCGAGATCCTGTGCGCCCAGACCATCAGTATGGATAACTCTGTTAACATCTATAAATATGCAAAGGTAAGGCCAGGCTATGTTTAAGCTACACTGACACTCATGGGAACTGAAATACTTCACCTGTTTTCTGCAGTCTGCTGTTGTGGGCATTAGACTTGGAAGAAGATGCACTAGGGACATAAGACATGCTGGGTGGGCCAACTCTACACTAAATTTGCCAACATGGTGAGATTCTGTATCAGGTTCCTATTTACAGAAGTTCAGGTGGTTCTAGTTTGAAAAAGACAATAAACTGTGATCCGTTGAGTTCATATTTAAAATAACAGATCTAACCTGCATTACCAGTAATATGGAAAAACAATCCAGCATTCTTGGAAGCCAGCAGATTAGACTGATAAGGGAAAAGTCCCTGAAACTTACAGCAGAACGAACTTTTAAACACTCAATGTTGTTTTTCTTCCCACTTGTTTCCCTTCTGCATTATATGCAATGATACTGGGCTGATTTGTTCCATTCTGCTTTTTGTATTCCCTCTAGCCAAAAGTAAACAATTAAAAGGAAGGAAGACAGTGGTAGTGGTGGGACTTTAGGTCATTTTTCATAAAGATATTTCTATTGCTATTAAAGTTCCCTGAACTTTTGTGGGTCTTTGTTTCTTAATGTTGGCATCACATTCATTCCCTGGGTTAGAGCAGGCTCAGTTACAGCGATGCTGGCAGAGAGGCAACAAGATAAGTTATTACTGGGACAATAAAAGAAGATTCTTCAGGAGCTGTAGAGCCAAAAGGAGCAACGTGACATATTCACAGGCATTTGATTAGAGTAAATTTTGCCCACTTTATTCACCCCCTTCTTCCAAGACTAAACCTCATATCATATGCAGTGTATTCCCATGGCCACTAATGCTATGTACCATCTGGCAAGTCTCATTGTTTTAACATGATGCAAAGCATGGATTCCACTTGCACAACAAAATGGGTACCTTGGACATTTCGCCAACCAGCTGCTCTTCTCCTTTAAGGATTGCTGGACTGTGGCTCCACTAACAGCAGGAGATCAAAGGGTTAGAAATGAAAAGGTACTTTAACCCCTGACAGGTATCATATTAGGATGAGCTCCTCTTTCCGCTCACAGACACAGATGCTCATACAGAGCAGGGAAAGGGGTCACCAGCATAGACACCTTCTCCATCACCATTTATCAGCAACAATGTTAAAGCATGTCTTCCCTAGCTGTACAGACAGGTCCCATTCAATGAAACAGTCAAGGAAATGACCCTGTAAGTAGCAATGGCAGAAGTTTGCTTGAATCTGCAGGACTTGGGGAGAAAGCTGATGAATCCTGTTGTGTGTTACAGATTCACAGTGCACCTGAACTGGCCTTGTTTTGTGAAGGCTTCTTCCTCAAACACATGAGCTCTCTGCTGGACCAGGACTCATTTAAACAGCTCATCTATGGCAGAAACAGCAAGGTGCAGGGGCTGGACCCTCTCCGGGACCTCCAGGCAGCACTGGCCAGCCGACTGCATTCCATTTACATCACCTCCAGAGTGTGAGACAAGCAACCAGTGGCAGAAGCACCAGGTCAAACTGCACTGGCATGGGACCTTATGCAGCTGGGGCTTCCCTGTCTACCTTATGGAGCCAGCAGCATGTGCTGAAAGTCCCTTACAAGCAGATCCCCCAAGGGCAGCAATTTTCCCTGGGGAGCGTGTGTGTTAGGATGCTGTAACTATTCTAACTGAGAAGGAAGGGAAGTGGCTTTTCTCTGTGCTGCCCAGCATCAGAGCAACACTGGTACGGTGTGCACAGAAAATAGAGGTGGCAACTGAAGAACCTGGCCCGAAGAGTAGATCCATGTTGCCATTTTAACAAGCACAATGCAAAAGCTTCTTGGGCAATGGAGAACTTGGAAGTGTCATAACTAGGCCTAACACTGGGAGTGTTTCTAACATGCTAATCTAAGCTCATCTATTTGCGCACCACAAATGCCAGCTTACTGATACATGTACATTTGTTATACTTGTAAAAGGCTACATATATGGAGTCCTTTAATCCCATGGACCACTACTCATTCAGGTCACTGGACTGGACCTATACAAAGACTGGTGCACACAGACTACTTAGTTATAGAAATCAACACCAGCTTTATATATGGCAAAAAAACCCTCTATCATAATATTCCCAGAGATGTTTGCACCTTAAGACGCATTCACTTTGTAAACCCCCAAGCTGAGTAGAGGTGAGAGAGACTAATATAGAACACTAAAATTACTCACTTATGGTAGCACCTAATGTGGAAAACCTAGCCAGGTTTCATTCTGTTTTAGCTGTGTTCAGCCAGCCCTTGCCAATAGGCATTATGATTTTGATCCGGTTTGACAGGAGAACCTGCCCCTACCCTGTAACAGTTTGCTAGAATGTCTTCTATTGCTACATAAACCCACCTTTTAAAAACAGCCTGTGAATGTCACCTGTGAGATTGAGGACTGATGCCATGAAAGGAAATGTTTGTCTTTTTTTAATGCTGTACCAGGTGGTATAATAAAATGTATTGCAGCATTAAGAGGCCTAGTCCAATAATATGGGTTATACTTAGACATTAGACCCCTTGCTTAGAGCTCCTGGATGCTTTGTTCTCTCTTTCTGGTGGTAGAAAAACATGTCCACTCAGTAGTTCTGAGTTCTTATCCCAGCCCTGACTTTTAACTTATGGCCTTAAGCGAGTCATGACCATGCTTCCATATCCCCACCTGCAGAATGGGGTTATTTCTTCCCCTCACATTACAGAGAGGACCATTTTTAGTGCACAGTGCCTGAACATGCTAACTTTTAGCTTTGCCCTCTACTTATAGGAAACATTTGGGCTACAGGACTTAAAGCTAGATGTCTCAACCCAAATGCCTAAAATGTACCCTATTTCCCTTGGCACAAATGAGAAGATTATTTTAGAACAGGCTCATTCTGAGCCTTTGTTTATCTGAATAATGGGGAGATACACATAAGAGACAGAGTGTTTTTGCAATTCAAAGTGTATTGTAAAGTTGCAGAAGGGATGCAGGTTGGAGGTGTAGGGATTTTTTGCAAGCAGACTTGGAAGCAAAGTTTGAGGAAGGCAAGTGATTTCTACTTATCCTAGTATAACCATTATCTTAAAAAACAACAACAAAAAACAACAAAAACCCAAAAGAAAGAAAACACTACACACAAACCCTTCAAACATTCCTTGCTGGTCTGTGTTGGCACATACTGAAAGCATTGGCTGAAATGCTTCCATTCATTACAGCCTGCAGGGGGGAAGGAAAAGCTTCCAATGTAGAGTCAGTGTTTCTTGGAAATTTGAACACTGAAATCCTAGATCCAGTGATGGGCAGCAGCTCAGCTTGGCCCCAGCCTCAGCTGAAAAGCAGAATCATGGAGGAGGGGAAAGGAAGGGCAGACTGCAGCATGTCTAGCTAATCAGTCAAAACCTGAGAACCCCACCTCCTTCCCCAAGGATTTCAAATCTCAGGCAGACTGCATGTGACAACAAAGGGCTTTGGTTAGTTAAGGATCAGTGATCTGATTGATGGACAAACTATTAATCAGAATTCGCCTGTAAGCACACTCTAGTTTTCTGTTTTAATATGTGTTTTCTGTTTTTACTTGCATACACATGCTTTGAAAAAGCACCAGCTTCAATAACCCTATTTATTCTCTGAAAGCCATAGAGGTGGTTCAAGAATTATCACTGGCCTGCTTGGAAAATACTGCAAAAGGATGTATCCTGGAAAATATTTTCAAAGAGCTGCTCCAGCTCTCTGTACAAAAGCATAGGTTCTGTTTTGTTGCTGTAATATTGCCTGCTCTTTTAACTGTACATTAATGTTGTCATTTATGTAAATGTACCAGGATTTTATTAACAACATAAACTTTAACAGTTATGGCTTGTGTATTTATACAGCTGTTTTAGTAGGGGGTAATTCTATGCAGGGTTAGGTGCGTCTGAAGGAATATGCATGCATATTATGCATGCCTGAATGTTTGTAGAGGAAAAACAGTATTTAACACTGACTTTTTACCATGGGGTAAAGTGGTATTGTGGAATCAGTACACTTAAAATCTTAAAACAGCCCTAGTTCTGAATGACTGCCTTGTTCACACCAGCAGTTTGAGTGTGTTACCATAAATTGATAAATTTAGATTGTGCCCCGTCACAGCATTAAAGAAGGGATAGTCTCAAGGTCAGTCCAATCCTTGACCTGTCCTCCTGACTCACTTGCCATGCCTTAGTTGGAATTGAATAGTCATTCCTAGGTGGCAGGCTGCCCATTTAATCACCTGATGCCAATGGTGTAATACATGGCTCCAAACCATCCCAACACCATGTCCCATTCCTCACAGATGGCATCCAAAGATGACGTCCAACTCCCCCACCCCCGTTGCTGGGCCACACACAGCCTCCAGCCCACAACTGGCCTCAGGTGTCCTCAGCTGTACCCTGGCCTTTATGACCCCAAGTATGCAAGCAAAATACATCAGCTAGGCATCTCAGAGATTTCTTAGAACCATTGGGAAACAACTCGTTTGATCTTGAGCTTCTAGCTGCAGCCAAAGTCCAAGACTTCAGATAAAAGAACATCCACCTGCCCCTAAAGTAATAAATATAAGGGTGGAAAATTTATTTTTGGCACCACCAGGTGACTATCTAAAGCCCTGAAGATTACAATGCACCACAACAAGCATATTAAGAATTCAAGGAGAACAAGTAAGTAAAAGGAATCCAACGCAGAAAGGGGCTGTCCCAGCTACTCAGCTCAGTCACCATTACTTGCACCCACAAAACCGTAGCATTCCCTAACCTGAAGCATCCCTTCAAGACACAAACTCTCCTTAAATGCCCTGGGATGTTGCAAGCCTACGACCCCAGTGCAACATTTTGATGCTTGACTAGCCCAAGACCACTTTTTCTAGCATCATCCTCTAACATCAAACATCAACATCAAACCTTGCTATCTAGAGCTCAGTGCATTTCATCAGAGAAGATTCTACAGTCATGGGCCTATTCAACTGCTGGACATTTCTTCACTGCTATTTATTCGCTCCCTTTCTGCCATGGAGTCAAGTAGATCATTGGGATACCTGTGAAGTGTGTCAGGCTCTGAATTCAGGGTCTATAGTATAAGTAGGTTTATGAGCAGTGGTGCCTTTGAGTATGTGCTCTTGCTTGGCACTCATGACACCACATCTGGAGTACAGTCCTGTCGTCGTCCCCCCCCTGCTACAGAAAGGATGTAGACAAATTGGAGAGTCCAGTGGAGGGCAATGAAAATGGTTAGGAGGCTGGGGCACATGACTTATGAGGAGAGGCTGAGAGAACTGGGTTTATTTCGTCTGGAGAAAAGAAGACTGAAGGGGAATTTAATAGCAGCCTTCAACTACATGAAGAAGGTTATAAAGCTGATGGAGTTAGACTGTTTTCAGTGGTGACAGATGACAGAACAAGGAGCAATGGTCTCAAGTTGCAGCAAGGCAAGTTTACATTAGATACTAGGAAAAACTCTCCCACTGGGAGGGTAGTGAAGCACTGGAACAGGTTACCCAGAGAGGCTGTGGACTCTCCATCCTTGAAGGTTTTTAAGACCTGGCTAGACAAAGCCTTGGCTGGGATGATCTAGTTGGGTCTGGTCCTGCTTTGAGCAGGGGGTTGGACTAGATGACCTCCTGAGATCCTTTCCAACCTCTATTTCCATGGGTCAGTGGGATGCCTGGAAATCCATCAATGTAAATGCTGCCCTGCTCTTAGGAATTAAGGGAGCAAAAGTCATAGATGAAAAGGGACAGATTCTCCTCAGGGCACTTCTTAAAAAGGAGACTGTTCCATTCTGTGCCAAGCAAGTGCTGTTCACAGATCCTGGCAGGAGACCTTGAGGGTACTGCTACATGACCTCACCACTCTGTGGCTGTTCTATATATACCAGGGGCAGGCAATTATTTTGGGCAGAGGCCGCTTACCCAGTTTTGGCAGGCTGTCGAGGGTCCCATGGGTAGCCCCGCCCCTTGACAGGTGCCTCGCCCGCTGGTCACCATCTTGGGACCAATGTCCCAAAGTCAACCAATGTCCCAGGGCCAGCACCGGTGGGGCCCAAAGCAGGGCACAGGCTGGCAGGGGTCTGTGGAGCTGGGCTGGGCTGCACCAGCAGGGAGAGGGGGGAGCCAACCCAGCTCCATAAAGCCCCTGCCAGCTGGGACCCCACACTCCTGCCACCCTGCTCTGGGCCCCGCCGGCAGAGACCCCGGGGCACAAGTGCAGACCCCGTGCTCCCACTAGCTCCCCACCCGCTCACACCCAGTGCCCTCCAGCTCCGCGGTACAGGCGGGGGGCAGCACACAGCCCTGACCCCCTGCTTGCCAGCAGGGAAGAAGCTGGTGCTGAGCATGGGGAAAAGCGGCTCCTCCCCCACCCCATGGCCAGCATTCCCTGCTGCAGCTGCTCACAGCCCACCCCATGCAGGCTGCAAGCAGCTGCAGCACGGGGCGGGGGAGGGAGCCGCTTCCGCCTCCCAGCTCCTTCCCTGCCTGGAATCCCCCCCGCCCTTACCTGCGCTCGGGGCAGCCACATGCTTCTGGCTGGGGGGGGGCCAGGTAGGCTCCCCTGTTGTTGGAGCCTGCCGGGCTTCCCCTGGGTCCTACTGCCCTTGGTTCCTGTCATTTTTGACAGGAACAAAGGGAAGAAAAATATTAATTTTCTACTTTTTTTCTTTTTTTTTTTAGGGGCCCCGCGGGCCGTATTTTGTCCACTCCTGGTATATACCAACCCACAAGATAGAGGCAACAGCCACATGTCACTCTCTGGCAAGAAGCTACAGCAACAGAGATATACCCCTGGATTAGGATGAAACCTCAATAAGCAGACTTGCATCTAATTAGGAAGTGGAGCTCAAGCTCCCTTGACCATGAATACACTTGCTTAGTGCCAGGGGCTTGCAGTCAGTCAAGGACTGCCGTACAAATCATGCTGCTGTTCACTACAGCAGGCAGAAATAGCTGATACTTGTCTCAGACGGCCAGAGCCGACTCGAGGTGATTTAGAAATTGCTCGTTCGTCAGGGCGGGCTGGTGAATGGAGAGGCAGACAAGGTTTAATGGTTGCAAAAACGTTTACTTACGCCGCTTGTAGTTGCGACGCAGATGGTCCAGTCATCTGAACAACTATGTGAGTTGTTCCTGCTGGCGAGGCCCAAGCCAGTTAATCCGTCCGCAAATCAAGCCGGCAGGAAAAGGATACGTCTGGGATTGCGCTCCGCGACGGGAAGAAAGATCGATAGGTGATCAGTCTATCGATTGGCAGCCGCAAGTCAGATCTCTTTAGAGGCACTCTGCAGTGTGCTCAAAGTTCTTCGACCTGGGCGGAAGTCGCACAAATTTTTAAACGGCTAGCTAGCCAATTACTAGCCGCTACGTAGGAATAATTTAGCACTGGCCAATAGCGGGACACAAATTTGCATTCGAATAGCGGGAACTCTTTGCACCGTGCATTTCTGTGCTGCAAGGAAGAAGTGCATCCTGCAAATTGGCGGGAACTCTCTTGCACCGAGGTTCTTCTGCTGCAACAGAAACCCTCACTGTGCAAGAGGCTCTCATGTGGCAAGAAAATTCCATCGTGCCGAGGCACCAAAATCACTGGGTTGTGCCAATACTGTGGTGCAAGTGGTCTGGTAATCCTTGAATTAACAAAACAGTACAGGCCCCTTACACAGGTAACAATGGTGTCTGTATTTGGAACGCATGGGACGCACAGCATGGGCACCTGTTATGCAATAACAAGCACAATAACGTAACACAGGAGCGTCACCCGCAGCAAAATGGAACAAGATGATGTGCTCTGCTCTGGATGTGTTAAAACAACTCTAGCTGGAGAGGCAAGTTTCTTCCACAATGTTTTATCGGACCAACTCCATCACTGGGAGAGAGAATCAGACAAGCCTTCAGGCATCATTTTGGCTGGGACAGGTCTCCCTGCCAATAAATAACCACATAAGTGGCCAGTTTAGAACCCCTCAGCTGGCAGGCTGGCCTTCTTTACAGACCACTCAGACCACACTGCCCCAAGTAAATGCTAATTTCAAGTGCCAGGTTATGCTGAATGAGGTCACCCATACCCCTTTACTCAGGCTCTGCAACCCAGCGAGGGAAAAGATTTAGCCTTTCTGAATGGTCACCTCACTGTAAGCTCAGCTCTACCTGGCCACAGGAGGCTGCTATCAGAGAGGTGGGTAGCTGCATTAGCCTGAAGTTGGGCACAGACTTGCTACAATAGCCTACCTCCATCATATTATATGAATGGACTGGCCAACCCACTCAGGAGGTCATTATGTGTCTGCTTTTCTCAGCTTGTCCCCTTACTATTGCCATAAAGCCAGGTTTACAAGCCACATGCATCCTGGGGAAATACATTTTGGGCCCTAATGCCACACAGCTCTGATTCTGGGGAGTCATGGGGACTTCACTATTTATCAAACAACCTACATGAAGCAGCACAGAATGAACTCCCTGCAAGGCAGCTACAGCCAGAGCTGACTAGGATGACAATTACTTTACCCTCCTTTTCATATTTTACCCTTCTTTAGTTTCTCAGTTTCACTGACATTTCAGACTTCAAGGCCTTGGGGACCCATCTCTTGTAGGTGGAGAACGGGTCAAGTGAGCTCTATAACTTCACCCCCCACCTGCAGGGACACCAGTTACATTTCCTCCTCTCCACCTCAGCTCTTCTTCAGAGGTCAGATAGCTCCCTCCTCAGCTGTCACAATAACTCAGAGATGTCCAAGAAAGCAGGCTGATTCCATTGACAACCAGGTCACATCAACCCACCACCTGCTGGGAGCACTGCACTCTTCCTACATGGTTTTGCCATTTTCCCTCCAATTAGCCAAGCCATTTGCTTGCTCACAGTAGGCAGACATGGTCACTGCTGTATGCAGGAGAGTGCATGGAGAGACACCTGTAAGACAGCAGCTCAGACAGAGCCATAGGAAGACGGACCATAAAGATTCAACACAGGATTACAGACACTGTACAACAGCCCTCCAACCAACTCCGTTTAAAGAACTGACAGTATTGAATGGGAGGGGAGTGATCACTGCAGCTAATGGAGAAGCAATCCTAGCCAAGAGTCATGCTACCTGAACTGTCCTTCTGCGGAGACCAGCCTGCTCCTTTTGGGTTTACCTGGAGCTCTGTGTTGGTGAATGTGTGTACAAAAAGGTGTTGCTTCAGAGAAGGAACTTCACTTCATTTAAGAACAACACAGACAGATCCTGAATTACTGTCAGATCAGTAAGCCTGGAAGTGCGCCTGGGCAGGGACTACACAAAGAAGCAGAGAGCAGGGCAGGGTACAATGGACACGTGCTGATAAAGAGAAAGCTGCAAGTCAAAGAGCAATAGGCTATAAGAGAACTCTGTGTCACGGGCAGTTGACTTACTGAAGCTGCCAGATAATGAAAAGAAGCTTCTTAACAGATGTTGCACCATGAAGGAGGTCAGTGGCGAGAGATACTGTAATTAAGAAGTGCCAAAAGGCAGTAGTATTGCACAGCAGATATCAGATTGGTAAAAATTCCTGGTTCTAGTATTGTAGTATACACAACTGAACTTGATTCAGTGCAATGACACTAGCAGAGGGTACCTATGAACATCACGTACCCCTGTGTGCAGCCACAGACAACAACAGTGGCTAGCAGGATGACTCTATTTATAGTTGTAGAACTCTGAAGATTTTAAAATTAATTCCTATCAAATTGGGGAAGAGCTGGTATTCAACAGCTAGGAGTTCAATGAAACCTTGGCTCAGCCCAAGAGACACTTCAGACTGGCAGTAACATACATACCAATTTTCATTATGACGACTCTCAGTTCATAGACATAAAACACTGGTACATACACCCCATGCACTCACAGGGGCAAACTGAAGGAGCAACAAAACTTCCCTTATGCTTCAGTGGGCAAACTGACTTAAGGGAGGCATAAGCTGTGCTCTACTAATCCTTCTTTTCTGTTTACTGGCTTCACACGTCAATACTGGAGAAGACAACAGCATATTCCTGGGTCAACAACTGTTCTTGGGGAAAATTAGTTCTGTTTTCAGAAGCAAGGGGGAAGGGTAGGTCTGGATCTACAAAGGCTTGGAAGCTCTCACCCATATAAAGCCTCATGCTTTCAGTGCACTCTACTTGTCCAAGTGTGCATGCCAGGAAGCAGGGGAAGGAAAGCTAGAATAACCAGGAAGCTATATCTAGACAAGGAATAGGGCATATAGGGAAGTGGGGAGCTGGCTGTGCCACAGAGAATTGCTCCCAAGAGCCAAGATCTGCACACAGAAGGCAGGCACAGAAGAGAGCAGCTCAATCACAGAAAACCTATAGCAGGACAGGAGCGAACCTGAGCAACAGAGAATCCTAAGCCACCACGAAGAGGAACAAGAATAACAATTGTACTGCCACCTGGTGAGCATACCTGAGTCTTCTGGGACAGTTTCTGTGCTCTGGAGCAGCTGCTGAGAGGGAGGTGGCCAGTTACCTGTCATGGAGAGGACCGTGCTGATTTTATGAGAAACACTGTGACAAGGTGACATCTAGAGCTGAACAGGCACAACGAGATCCAAAGCGGCAGGAAAAGCTTTCCAGTTTGGTAACAAGATCACAACAAGCTTATGGAGTAAGGAAATAATAGGACTACCAACATGAGGCAGGAAAGAGAGACAACCAAGTGTAGAAGGGGCTTGAAAGCAGCAATGAAAGAAGCTGAGGAACCTTGTGTAGCGCTATGGAGAGCTGTGAGCACAATCTGTAGGCATTTTTTTAAAACAAAAAGATTTATTGTACAGTGCAAGCTTCTTTGTACAAAAACTGTGGCCATTTATCAGTGCTAATCATGTGGCTGATGATTAACGAACAGCCCAGCCCCAAGTGAAGCTCACAGCTCACTGTGAGCACTGCCAAGCTGCAGAGCAACATCCCCGACACTGAAGAAGTACAGCAAATAACTAAGCACATTAAGATGTGTTAAAATGTTGCAATAGAGCAGCACAATCTCACCTCCCCTGGGTCTCCTAAAAGGGGGAAAAAAATTAAAAACACACCAAGCGCTAAGATGCAGCAAAGTTGTTTACAGATGCCTCAGCCATGTGTGAATTGAAGCTTCCCAGCTGTTGAGCCTCTCTAATCCCTCAGTATAAAAATCCCAAAGGAGAGAGCCTCTCAGCAATGTCACTGCACTTTTCCTTTTTTATGAACTGTAAAAATGCCTCCAAGGCTTTTCCTTCCAGTCACTGCTTCTTCAGAAGAAAATATCCTTTGCTTTGGAAGGAAATGGGATGTCCTGAACAGGAGTTGGTTTAGTACGAGTTCATTGATTAGATTTAATGTCATTTCTTCCACTTCTGCTTCATATCTTTGTTCTTCTTAAATTTCTTCTGTTGCTTTGGTCCTTTTTCTGTTTCTACTTTTCTCTTCTTTGCACTGAGAAACAGGAACAAACACCGGTTAAAGAGACACTGGATTCCTATTCAGCCGGGAATGTTTGTTACCGAAGTGGAGGTTTGCACAGAAACCTTTCTATGCAAAGCCTGAAGCAAAGGGGCTAGGATGAAACCTGCTCTCATTTGTGTCATTAAAAGAAAAATTACAGAATGCACTAACAATACAACCTATATTTTCCAGCATCCTGTGACTCTGGCCCCCAGTTTGAATTGCCATAAAGAGCCCACTCTTTAGAGGGTACATACTATACAGCTTTTTAAAGGCAGGATCCAGAAAGACACCTCAAACTGGGGCACTCAGACTTAATTTTTTTTTAAATTGCATAGCTAGGTTTTCAAGTACCTAGCAAGCAATCCAAGCACTCAGGTCAGTCTGGGAATGGATGGGCCAAACATGACCCACCTGAGAAATCCCCCAATTATTCCAACAGCTTTTGGGACCATTTCCTATTTCCATAGAATGGGCAGGGACTCATTCACAGCTGCCAGTATTTAGAGAAACAATGTGTGTGGGCACAAAAGGCAGAAGACAAATGCAAGAAGGGACAAATAATTAATTCTGCCTGGAGGAATTGAGGCGAGTGGGGAGGAAGGGTGGGGAAAGCTGCATTTATGGAAGTCCCCATCCATAAATCCACAGGGGAAGAGATCCAGAAGGGGACTGTGTTGAGATGCATGGGAGCTGAAAGGAAGAAAGAGGATGAAAGTCATCATAAAGGGAAACTGATGTTTTCAACTAAGAACTTGATTGAGGGAGTCCCAAGAGTTCCAGAAGGATTAGACTCAGAGACACGAGATTCATTCACTCGTCCTGGGGATGCATTTTTCCTGTGGGAATTTTCATAGGTTCCTACTTGTGTCAAGGGGGAAGACAGACAAAAATAGAACAAGGATTTTAATCCTAGCAGAATTACCCACAAAGGGGAAATCAGGGGACAAATTACATGCATGGCCAGACTGAGAAACCTGTTGTATTAACTAATTAAAGGGTTGAATTATGAGCCAAGGGACAGTCCTATCTTCCCCACTGCAGAGAGATAAAAAGTGGGGAAAAATGATCTTCAAGCTAGTTATCCTCCCAGATCTTTGCTAGAAACCCACTAAGAGCAACAAGATATGCAATTCCTTTGCTTTTAACTCCTCAGTTTCACTGCATATAATAAGGCCTACGGGAAGGCCTGGATCTGTTGGATTTTTATTTCCCTAACCTTTTCAGGCTGATGATGGATGTGTCTTTTCCAGCTTTAGTCAGCACCTCATCCCATTCTTCATCATCGCCTCGGATTACATATCTGAACAAGGGAGATAAAAAACAATAAAAAATGACCTATTCAAAGGAGAGGAAATACAGTTAATCACACTTCTGTCAGACAACAGCTACCCTGCAAACAAAGCCAAAGCTTGTGTTAGCATTCAAACAGAGATGCATTCAGACAGTGCAAGCGAGCAAGAGCTGGTTCAAAGCAGGATGAGCATGGGCAACAGGGCACAGTCTGCCATGGCCATGTCAGTCATTTGAATGCAAATTAGAACAGCAGTAATCAAAAATTCCCACCGCCCAAAACCCTTCAGTGACAAATGTAGTTCTTTTATCTCCCCTTAAAACGGACGTTATCACCCAACTGCTCCAATATGGTAGCCTTGTCACAAAGGCTGGTAGCTGAAAGGGCAGCAGGCACAGATATACTTATCCCCTTCCAGCATCTGGTCAAGGCTACAATGACCCTTGCAAGTCTCCTGTGTGCATTTCACCATGCTCCACCTTCAACCTTTCTAAGGATACAGAAAGTCAGTCTCCTTGGCTTTCAATCTGGCAACAACCAGATCAATATTCTCTATTCTGAAAGAGTACAACGGCACAGACAAAACATAAGAGGAGAGTCCAACATGGTACAGCCTTTCTGCCAGTGGCAACATGTAGGGGGTGCTGAGAGCGCCGGTACACCCCGATTGGCTGTGCTTGCCAGTTAGGTGACGGGCGGGCAGGCAGGAGCGCCAGTGCCAGCTGGGAAGTGGTGCTCCTGGAAGCCCGCCCCCCCCCGGTCAATGAGATTGGCCACAGGGGAACCCCCGCCCCGGCTGCTGACTGCTTGCTGGGGGGGCATGTGCCCCACCGACTGAAGTGGCACCAGTCGCCCATGCTTTCTGCACTATTTCAAGAAAACCCAATGGCTTCAATGTTTCTATTGATCACAGAGGCAAATTCTGTTTGATTCAGGCTCGTGTACTGTCCCCCTCATCATAGTATCCAAGTAACTCAGATATAACAGGCAGCTTAACTAAGCAAAGTAACTGCAGAGCAAAAATTGGAGTAGCTGCTCTTTCTTGCCAGGCGCTTCTAGAGTCTCAGTGTAGAACAGTCTCTACTAGTAAGGCCAAGTGACACCGGATAAAGCCATTACATTTCAAACAACTTTGTCTCTTTCACAAGAGTTCTGTAACCGGCCTTCAAAAATATCCAATAAGGATATTCAATAGGAAAGTGGGCTAAGGATATCCAATAGGAAGTAATTTAGCAAATACACATGCCCTTGCGACACATGGAAACAAAGTAGCCAGAGCATTTTAAAATGTTTTACTTCTCTTAGATTTAGTAGAGGTTGCCAAAGCAGACATTACTATGCCAATATTATCAAAAGCCTTTTTTGTTTTGGCAGAATGGAGGAAAGAGCAGGGAGGAAAGCAAAGCAGTTCATGGAGTGCCTGTTAAAGCTCCAGCAGATGTTTCTTCATCCTGAGTAACCTGCTGCTTCAGCAGTTCAGTAACCTCTGAGTTGACTAGCTCTGCAATGATCTAAGAGTGTCCAATGTTGAACTGACACCTTAAACAGGAAATTTCAAGCAACTTGAGGTATGACCCAACAGTTAACCAGCACAAATTAGACAAATAACGACTGAGCTTGTTAGACAAGAATGCTCTCATTCTAGCGTCTGCTTTGAAATAAGAGACTAGTTGAGCAGGAGATGGGAGCCTTAAGTTGGTTCGAGTAGCACTAGGACCATTTCTATAGTTTAAGGAAAGCTAATGATTGCTCTTTGAAGCATGGGAAGCCTCCAGGAATTAAGAATGGCCCAAAGGCAGAGACAGCTCAAGGCATTATCTGTACTACACGACATTCTGAGGAAGCCCAAACCAAGATCGAGGCGAGACACGCAGCAAGAGCAGTCTACCCTGAAGAGGTTATTATCTAAACAGGAAGAACCAGTAAGTAAAAAACAAAGAGAATGAGGATGGCTCAAGTTTACACAGGCAGAACTTGGACCAGCAAATAAACAACACAAAACTGAAGATTGAAACCAGCACATTCATTCTTATGACACACTGCTCAAAGATGGTTAATGCCAGCGAGCAGACATTTTACTACTGAAACCAAAATTTATAATTGCAATTTGGCTAGAGTATAAAATAAACCAGTTGCCAGCAGAGCCAATAAAGACTAAGAATGGTTGGTGATTAACAGTCTCGGGAAACAGAAATTGCTAGCTGCATTTATTAGATATTGCAGAATAAGTCTGTTCACATTGACTTCATTCACTTGGGCTCCAAGGTGCACAAGGCTCAAGTTTCAGCCTGACAATATGGCTCAGACATCTGCTATGCTGAGTACAACCTATTGAATATTCCCACCCCAAACCCCCATGCACTGCACAGATGTGCTGCTCCTAGACAGTGTGTTCAAACCAGATGCCTGAAAACATTTGCTGTGCAAGTCATGTGGAAAAATTCTTACTGTGAAAGGTCCATTTCCTTCAGCTTCCCCATTTCTTGTTTGTGTTTTTCCTGAAATTCCCGTGCTGCTTCTTCCTGCAAGCAACACATCCCAGAGAAATGTTAACTTTTAAGCAGAGCAGTGGCAAAACATCACACGGCATGTCTACTAGGTCAGAAATTACAATGCCTTATTCTTTTCCTATCCCCCAAAGGCAGTTCACCTTACAAAGAAGCCTTCCACACTTTGAACTGGGTGTGAAAGACATCCGCACTTTTAATATAAATATTAAAGATGACTGTGGGAGGATCTTTACACTACATTAGCACAATATTAATGCGCTGTTAAAGCTTGCAAAGTTCCATAATTACCATAAAAGAACAAAATAGGACACACAGGACTTCCTACACAAGCACAGACACCATTCAAACAGCTCTTAAGTTAAAGAAAACCCATTGGAGGGGTCTGACACACATATTTGAAGTTTTAATGGTAGGATCAACATTACCAAGTCATCGTTTAAAGACTTCAGAGTTGGCTCCATTACAATGTCCTTCGTTGCTGCCATCTGCTCCTCTACAGCTTTCTCCTGGATAGTGCTGTACATCTGAAAATAAAGGAGTAAATTAGCATGCAACAGGCTTATTGTTGTTTTATCAGCTAGGTGTTTTAAAAGCAAATTAAAAATACATTGGCTACCCCAGTGAAACTTCTGCAGCCCTTAGACTGCAGAAACCATGAAGGTCAGAGGCCCATCTCCTGGCAGAGAAAGTAAAGACATCTTAATGACTCATTCAGGAGTTATTGCTTGCATATAAAAAGGAGTTCTTCACTGACACAACCCCAGGCAAGTCATTTACTTTTACAGGTAAAAACCTACAGATTTCCTTTCTTTTATATTATTTCTATCTAGTCACCTAAATACGATTCCATGCTGGGCAAAACATCTGAACAGTGGGTGACTTGTAATTAAAGATAAAGAAGCTCTGCCTATGAAGTCATCAGAGGCTAACTTTGAGAACTATGAGAGAACAGACTGGTTACGGGACTGGAATGGACAGGGGAGTCTTATTTCTGTGTCAGTCTGTTCTTCACCTCATAATAGCATGGGACAAATTCACAGCCATCTGAGAAGTGATCTGTGAAATGAGCACTAAAAAGTCAGGTTCCTTGTAGCACCATCCACCACAACTAGCACCCTCACTCAGTCTCACCAGCAATGCCAGGGAGACTGAAGGCCTGAACCAAAGCCTTTCTATTGGCTTCAAGTCTGCCCCTATGTGACCCTCTCTGGAGAGGGCCATTCTAAGGCAAGGTGCAACACTAACACAGCGGAGAAGAAGCCTGTATAACTTGCTGCAATTAAAGGACACTAGAGAATGCACCCCTCTGGTCAGCACCATTCATCATTATAAGCCATCCAAACTGTATGAAAGATGTATACAGCTAACACCACTGCTAGTCACCTCCTTTTTTCACCAAGACATTTCTGCTGCTTACAGACATAAAAAAAACCCCAAAAACCAGCGCTTTACTTTAAACTTGGGGTACCCCTGTGCTGAGTCCAGTGCATGCCCAAAAGAGGCACTGCATTAGTTAGACTTGGCTCACCCAATGTCTGTATAGATCTGGTGCTTCAGTGGGGCTTTTTTTGCGCTTTTATCTGCTAGTTTATTGAATCAGCTAGTAGATAAAAGCACCAAAAAGCCCTTCTGAAGTGTGCAATCTAGACAGATACCGTGGAGCCAGATTGAAGTAATGCAGTGCTTTTTCTGGTAAAATGTGTTTTGTTTTTTTTCTGTCTGTCAGCAGCCTTCATTCACAAACAGCCTATACATTCCTTAAGGGAGACTGAGGTTACAGAATACTGAGCTAGATTCTTAACACTGCAAAGCTTAGGCCTAGAACTGAGTCTGACAACTCCATAAGCCAAAGCTGGACGAAGATGCAATTACCTGGACCACTTTGCGGATAATCCTGTTGAAGAGACCCATCAGTTGACTGCTGGGTAGTTCTAGCTCCTTTTCCAGCTGGTCCAAAGATTTGTGTTGTAGACCAATCCCTAGGAGAAGGGCCTACATGGCAAGATTTTTTTAAATGCAATATGTATATGTACATGTACACACACACACACACACACACACACACACACACACACTGCCCCACCCCTCTACAAAGCATACAGGTTTGAGTTTTGTTCAAAACTATTACGACTCTGCCAAACTGCTCTACCTTTGATAGTCAGAGCTCCCTACTGAAAACAGAAATGCTTCCTGATGCAAGAGGCTTTGGCTACTGTTTGCATAGTACTAGATGGGCACATGATGCTCTGCAGAACATGGAAGAGAAGAGGATCTGAATTATTAGATGCAGAAACAAACATGAAGCATGAGAAGACAGCACAGACAAGGGAAAACACAGAAGGGAATACTGAGGAGGCAAATCATCTGAAACTGTAGGTCTTAGAACTGGAGATCTGACAGATGTGGTGCATGAAATGGGAGATTATTTCAAATAAAAGACAGCATAAAAGTAGAATAGGAGGCAAGATGATCAGCTCCCAGTTACAACACTACACTGAAGTGGGAAATTGAAGCCATAAGCAGGGGCTGAATCTTTAAGAGCTACTCAGTAGATGGAAAAATACGAAAGGGCTAGGAAAAGAAGGAGGGGGTAATTAAAGGCAGGTGGTCCATACCGACTGTACAGCAGAGAGAGAGATGTCTCCTAGCTGGTTAAGAAAGTACATCCTGGAGATAGTGGGAATCATGTCCATGATGAGGTGATAGTCCACCATGTTTCGAGAGTACATCTCTAACCGCTTGAGGTCATATGGAATGAAGACAGTGTCCAGTTCAGCACGGTCGATGACTGAGCAAGCCAAAAAGAATAGGAAAATTGCATTCTGTAGTTCTTCAGGATTCTGGCAATTAACAGCTCACTTTTAACATGTGCCAGCAGCTGCCCCACACAATTGCTTCCCAAATGAATTTATAAATAAAAAATGCCAGGATTAAAACTGTAACTACCTAATTTGGGATTTCAAATCTCTCCATGGAACAAGAATTCCTTTACCAAGACTCACACCCATAGATACAATCAAATGGGTCAAGGGAGTCTGGCATTTTCCTAACCCTAGTAAAAGGGTTAAAGAACGAGAGCCAGCAGAAGAAAGCCTGAAATGGCTCTTCCTACACTGCACCAGTCCTGCTGGCAGAAATTTTTGTTATCCAGTGCTGGCAGCCTGGCACCTTTCACCCACTATTTAGGGAAAGTCACAAAAAACAGAAACTGAAACAGAGCAATTACTGAGCTCTCAAGAGGTTTCTTTGGAGCTCGTTACATTCAAGAAACAGCAGTGTGCTTTCAATAGATTTTAAGACCAAAGGAGATTAGTATAATAATCTAGTCTGACTTCCTGTATAAAACAGGTCACGGCTACATCAAAACAAATAACTCACGCTTGAACTAGAGCCTCTTTTTTAGATAGGCATCCCATTCTGATTTACAAATTTCAAGTGGCAGGGGTCCCACCATGGCCAAAGGTAAGCTGTTCTGGTTGTTTAGGACCTGCTTCCCACCATAGCCTAAGGTAAGCTGTTCTGGTTGTTTAGGACCTGCGCTGCTGAGAGGAAGCGTCTTCATCCCACAGTTTGAATGTGTCCAGCTTCAGCTTCCAGCCCTGGATCTTGCTATGTTTGTCTCTGCTACATTAGAGAGCTCTTTTGTATCTGATTGCCAAAAACTCTGATTAAACAGAACCTCTGAACTAAGCAAGGACAAAGTTTTCACTTGGGAACACAAGCCTATTTTTGGATATAGGAGGCAAACACTATTCACAGTCTACTACCAATTCTGCATCGTGCCTGGAGTTTTAAAGAATCCTGTGATAAGCCATGCAAAGAGTTTAAATCCCCAAAGTCAGCACTAGAAGCCTGAGCACTCACGGGGTTGCAATGGCTGCTTGATATTCTTGTTCTGTAGAATGTTCAATGCTAACGAAGGGGAAAAAGTGCTGAATTGATATGAGAGCAGAGACAGGAACCGCCTCCTGAAATCTGCAGAAGACAAGACAATAATGGTTACTCCACTGCTGTTACAAAGGGGACACTGAGGTTTCCTCTTGCCCGACTACAACCAGCCCAGTTACCTTTCCAGAAAGCAGAGAGCCAGTGCTCCTGCTCACTCTCCTCTTCACTCAGGGTCTTCAGCATGATACACGAGTGCTCACCAGTCAGGTCATTCTAGGAACATAGACAGATTCTCATCACCCCTGTCACCACCCTCTGCTTTATGCATTCAACTGGTAAAGACAAAGACAGATAGTGAAACAGGAAACATGCTTGGGTTCTTTTTACCTAGGGTAAAATTCAAGAGTCTCTCTTACTCAGTCTTTTGTGTTGACACAAGCTGTATTAAAAGTCAATGACTACTGTTACTGAATTGTCAACCTATCAGCTTTAGGCATTTGATCAACTCCACAAAGGGGCGAAGCACTGTTATTACTGATGAGCTACCTAATTAAACCAATAGTCCTTGAAATCCTAGCTATACTAAAGGAAAACAAATGGAAAATGCTGCAGTGACACTCAAAGCACAACTGCTAGACAAGCAGCTTGACTGGGGGGGGGGGAACAGCCTGCTGCAGAATCCAGGGTTCTCAGGCCCCAGTGAACATGGCAATTGGCAGCAGGAGGGAGAGTAAGGGCCGACAGCTCCGGCAGCTCTCTGGCCACTTTGCCCATCCACACCTTCCTGACTGCTAGCACCTGCCGCATGCCCTATGCTGAAGCATGTGGCATGCAACAACAGCTCCAGTTTTGGCATGCAGACAGCCAGAGCCCACAGTTCGGGTAGGAGTTGCTGCTGTGTGCTCCAAGAACTGTTGCCACAGCTTCCTCGTGTTGCAATCCAGATCCAGCCCACACGGGGCCCCCACAGTCCAGATCCAGCCTGGGTCAAAAAGGGACCTTGAAACTGGATTAGATCATTTGCATTCACCGACACCAGTTACACGTACTGACCTAAGCACTTACAGCTAAGGCCCAGGGTTTTTGAATCTAAACATACTAGAACACACTAATGATCATCACTACAACTCTTCTGATCCCTAAGACAGGCTAGTCCTGTTACTGGAAACTATAAACCCAATGAACAACAAACTCCTGACATACTCAAAAAACCCCCCAAAAAAACTTATTGCCCAAGTCAGATCCCATCAAGAGTTAACAAAGCCTTCCACTGACTTGAACAGGAGATGGATCAGGTTCCTGAAACAGTACGATACTTACTGGAGTCTGCCTTAGATAAACCGGTACAAATCCAGCACGCTTCCAAAATCTGGGGGAAAGAAAATAAGAAAAATGTAGCAGAAACTACATAACCATAATGTTATGGTTGAAATTGTGAGATTTGGTGATTAGCAGATGCCACTGACTGCCAAGTAGATTAAAAAGGCCCTAAAATATCATAGTGACTTGTAACAATGACCACTGACAGACAGGATACACCTATGACTCACAGACATACTGAGATAATAACCAAACAAAAAGATTAGGTCATAAGAAGATGTACACAATGTGTATGTCAGGAATAACTGGTACATGTGGTAGTAAGAGGATGGCCTGCAACAGGCCATACTTTCGGGACCTTATAAAAATAGATTTTGATGAGCAAAAGCACGCACTTCTGAAGGATTCCCTCAGGAAAGCCCTAAAGGCCCCTGCTTTATTTCAGAGGCTCCATCTTTCATTAGCACAACTTAAGGATCCCTTGGCTCAATGACATCTAGACCTCAGTGCATCAGCAGCAACACCTGCTGGACCAGAGAGAATCCCAAATTGATCTGCACAAGATCCTGCCCTGTTCTCCCTTTGAGTTGCTCTGCTCTCTCCTGACCAGAGCCTGTGATTGACTGCACCATATAATTTGAGCATAACCAGATGATGGACCAGATGAGTGAAAGAGAGACCTGCTGAGACCAACCAGATGGTGTTCTGGACTAGAGAGTTAAACCAGCCCCCACAGCAACACCTGTCATGAGAACCTGCCTCCCTAAAGCATAGGATGACAATGCAGCTACATTGGAAATGGTGAATTTCAACAGGAAGCTAGGTTTTCGTTGCTTTTCAATAACCCATTTCTTTTCCTTCCCCTATCTGTCCTGTTTAAAGCAGGAATAATCACAAAAAGCAGCAGCCAAGTTAAAGATAGAAGAGACATTAACAAATACCTTGACTTTAAAACGGGAATATACCTAAGTTTTTACCAAAATTCAAGAATATTTTGTGCATGTGAACAGTCAGGTGTGATTTGACCCATTAAATATTTTTCATTCTCTTTCATACACCCAAGCAGTAGCTGCCAAACTGTGTATGGATTTACATGGGAACTAAACAAGCCACAGCTAAGCACCTTGAGCTTCCTGGACCCATGCATTACACCATACACATCAAACGGGACACTCCTGGCATGAAGAGCTCTCCAGATCCTTTATACCAGCGTTTCTCAACCTGTGGGTCACAACCCAAAAGTGGGTTGCAAGAATATATGAAAGGGTCGCGAACAAACTTTAAAACAATGGATCAACGAACTTTAAAAATGGATTCTCTTTTAAAAGGAGAAAAGTATGGGAAACTGTGGCTTTTCCCTTGCAGGCTGGCAAGGTTCCAGCCTGCAAGGGGCTGCTGGGAGCCACCCCTGCCCTATACACTACACTGGGGGGCTGGGGTGAGGGGCACTGGGTTGGGACTAGCCATTGATGTTTACAGGTGGGTCCTGGTACAAAAAATGTTGAGAGCCACTGGCTTATACAGTAAGCGTGGACCATCCTGATAGCTGTGCCATTCAAGGAGCACACTTGGATAGTTTGTTCCTGGGCTAGCAATGGAAGGGCTGTCTATTATTCTGGACAGAGCCCACCTGAATTGCAAGGAGAGTGCACATGAGTGGGAACTTGCAACTGCTGCCAGATTTATCAAAGATAAACAGGAAGAATTTATGAAAGAATAATGGAAGCCTGAATAGAGAAGAGAGATGAGGACCAAAGCGAAAAACACATTCATTTGTAGCAACTCCCTCAATCTCTATTTAGTAGAGTAGACCATGGTGGATAAAAATTAACAATTTTTAAGCAAAATTAAAAAAAATATATATATTTAAATCAGATTTAATTGTTCTTTTGTATTTTTTTAAGATGCTTTTAAAAATAAACATATATAAAGATAATCTTACTTTAACATTTTAAAGCTCAAAGATATCATCATGGAATATGGATTATAACTTCTAATTATATCCTATTTGAGACAATATATTCATGTAACCTTTTTAGAAGTTTTATAAATAGGTCAAACAGGCTGTGGACTATATTAGGGGCCCAATCTTATGGGGTTCCCAGAGGCTCCTCTATAGATTAGTAAAGATTAAAGAAAACCACTCTACCCAATGGGACTCAGTGCTCAGTCTAGAAGATCCCATTAAGCATCTCTGTGATACTTAGTTTCAGTTTCTGAAACTGTGGATTTCTGTCTCCAGAGATCATAGACACAAGGTTCTTTGAGTAGATGCGATATCTTTTATTAGACCAACTAAATAGTTGGAAAAATTGTTCTCTGTAGGCTTTCAGGCACAAAACACCCATCTTCAGGCACAGGGAGAGTTTGTTTTCTCCAGAGATAACATCCTTGTTAACAGCAGTATATGGAGATGAGTGATAACAGACCTGATTATTACCCACCCATCAGCCCTATTATCTCTCTGAAAGTTTGTGTACACAGAGTCAAGCCCTTACCTTTCTCTGAAATTGCAAAGTTTCAAGAAGTTAAATGAATGAAGGATATCTAACAACAAGAATGTACTTTTTGTAGAAAACAATGATTAAACCACAGCTTCCTGACCAGCGATTTAAACCAATTCGATTTAAATCAAATCCACCCTGGAGTGGACAAACATGGTTAAAACTTACTTGAGCAGCCGGGGTGTCAAACCATAGGATACTCCTAGATAATCCAGGTTCTCAGCTTGTCTCTCACTCAGTTTGAGAAGTAAAGGAGGCAAATCTTTCCGAGGGGTCAAAACCTCTTCTAACAAACTAACTGCCTGGGGGAGAAGAGCAGACGAGTTAATAGAAAAAGGTTCTCTCTCACTGTGATCTGCAGGCTTATTCACTAGGTAAGTAAGGGGACATATATTTTTATATTTACATTAAATGTTCACTTACACCCCCCCCACACACACTTATGTGCAAAGCTGCATGAGACCAACACTAAGTTTCAGCCATACATCCTAAGGCAAATTTAATAGCCTAATACAACAGGAAAACACCAGACGTGTAGAGCTTCATACCTCACTGCTTATGGTGGCAATTTCTTTGGGTTTTGGAGTAACTTTTTCTTCCAGACAAGGGAATTTACCCTCATAATACATTTGCAACAAGCTCAGAGCTCTGCTGCCATAACCCATCTGTGAAGAAGGAAGGAAGTTTACGAACAGTGAAGCAGCAATATACAATTCTTAAAATTGAAAAAAAAATCACCACCACCACCACAACAGCTTCCTTCTGAGAAGGACCAAAGCAATTTACAGATTTCTATAATGGTATCACACAGCCACAATACAAGTGCTATACAAGCTACATGACAGTTTGTAGGAAGGAGAGTGACACTACAGAAGAGACTCAGGGCTCTGTCCTACAGCTAACATGTTAGTGACCTCGCTGAAATCACCATACAAAAGCAATGCCCACCAGACCAATTCACCTACACTTGCTGCAGCAGCACCTGACCTTTCCTTAGTGTCTCCCACCCAAATACTGATCCAGCTCCCTTCTGCTCATCGTGCAAGAGCAGCTGAGATGGTATCATTGCTGGCAACTTGTAAATCACATCACCAGACGCTGCATACATTACCCCTTGATAATCGGGATGGACTGCAATACGAACAACACGCCCACCAGAAAGGCTCCCAAAGTCTGGATCCTGGAACTACATACAAGACACACACAGATTAAAGAACATAGCAAAGCATTCTCCATATGAAACATTATATATTATCCTGAAGAAAAGCAAACACCCACAATTATTTACCTGCTCTGAGACAGTCCACGGAATAAGGTCTCCAGAAGCCTTCTTCCCCCTAGACAGACTGTTCAGGATAGATTGGCGAGAGATCTCTCCCTCCAGACACACCTGCCAGGAAAAGAAAAGAGGCTGCGAACAGAGAAAACTTTTTGATCTTGTACTATCACCACCCACAGCAGAGGTAGATAGAAAAGACCTATTCAGCCATACAACCTATCATCCATCTTTTATACTGTGGTAGCTACTAAAAGTCCATTTAAAAGTCTCATGCACATCAGAGCTGCATTTGTTGAATGCTGTACAACCATTAAGTACTACAAATAACAGAATCTGGTCCCAAAAGAACTGCTTCCAACAAAAAGGCAATGATGGATAAAACAATCATCTTAAGCAGATAAGCATAGGAGAAGGGTCTAATAACAATTTTGGGACGTTCCAGCCCTGTAACTGTCTGCAGCAGTAAGCAGGAGCAACCACAACTTGCTACCTATTTTTTCCCCTCGGAAGGCCTTGTAACAAAAAGGGGGCTCCTTAGAAAACAAGCTCAGAGAGAAAGGTGTCCTTGTGTAGCTGCATAGCACCTAGTACAAAAGGGTCTTGGTTAAGACCTGTTGGATTAATGTAACGCCTGGGTGCATGTGCAGAACGGTAACCTTATACATCATGGTTAAACATCCTGTCACCTGTTCCTCAACAAGCAGCTTTATAACTTCATTTCATACATTCAGCTTTGTCACCTACCTGAACAATGGCAAGTACTTCTGGCAGAGAATTCTGGGTAGGTGGAACAGGGGGTAAAAGGCAAAACAGATGATGGGCAGGAGCATCTGAAAGCATCTGGAGGTCACTGGGGGAATTCTGGAGCAACATAAACAACAAATTATAGAATCAATTCTTACTTTGAGGAGAGTTTCAAAGTTCTTCCATCATGACTATGTTCAATTCTAAGTTATCAGTCCTCTAAATCCTGCCTCTCTCCTGTGATTCACTTTTTGTAAAGCATATGCAATTGGAAACACATCAATGGCAATCAAGACAATTCAAGGATGTTATTCCCAGACTACAGGCAGTCCTCCACTTACAACGTTTCACACTTAAAACCTTTATAAATTGACACCCTGTTTCAACTTTACAATGCCAGTTTTGACTTGCAACGCTTGATCCAATGCAATGCCATGCCAGCGAACAAGTTTGTTGTGTTGCTCATCTCCCTGGAGAACATCTGTTCAAACTTCCTTGGACATTTTCTTTAAGAAAGCAGACAAGACTCCAGAAAAACCTGCAGCCAAGACTCCTGAGAAGACTCCAGCCAAGAGCCCTTCAAGAAGTCCAAAGTCACCTCAAAGAAGTCCTTTTAAATCAATATGATTGCTATTTACAATATAAATATATTAATGTAGCTATATTACTCATCTATAAATCGATCGAGTACAAAATTCTGGGGTATTTTTGGTGAAAACAGGGTATCCGGCCTTGGTTCAGGAACCAATCCCTCATTTATAAAATTGTTTCTTATGAGAAAATTGGTTCCGAGTTGCAACGTTTCGACTTAAGAGACAGTTTTCAGGAACCAATTGTGCCGTAAGTCCGAGGACTGCCTGTACATTATTTTGCATGCTTTCTCCCCAGTATACATAAAAAACATTAAGAAACGCTGTGCATAATACTGTTTTGCTATGATACTTTGACTTTGGAAAACAAATCAACTACTACTGAGTACTGAATTCAACACCCCCCCCCCCCTCAAATTGTAACATCTTTTGTGGGTTACCACTATGACTCTCAACATTAACAGAAAGCTGTTCAAAAATCCAGTTCTTATTTACCGCAATAACACCTACTGAAAAGAGCTCATCAGCTACATCCAATTTGGCTATCAAGCTCTGTGCAAGGGTAATGACCGTATCTAACATTATACTAAGTATCGGGAGTGAACCCAGGATCGCCTGCAAGAAATAAACCTCAGGCCTTGACACGTCCAAGTTAGAATTCATAGAAGGCTCTGGAGTAGGACTGAATAGCTCAAGCAGCGGCCCCGAGCCCACAGCCCTAGCACTGCATCTAGACTTCCTAGATACAGAGTCAGGCCAACAGCTCAGACACCTTCTAGACCCAAAATACTGCTTAATTTGCAATTGCAGGCAGAAGAGAGGAAACAGTGGACCTGGGCTTGCTTTAATCTAGAAGCTGCACAGACTTAATTAGTCTTGGAGATTTCACAACCAGGAAGGCTTACTCCAGAACCTTATGTTTTTATGGGCAAAGAATGAATGTAAGCTGTAAGAGGACAGAACAAAAACAGTACTGTAAAAAGCAGAAAGCAGGGAATGGAGATAACTTTTTCGTGCCTTAACAACCTATGGTAACAGCATACTCAAGACAACTAGACCTTTCTAAAAACCACAGAGATTTCGACAGTGCTGACCAACATGGCAACAATACTACCTTGTAATGTGAAGCTACGTAGAGGGCCATCAGCCGCTGAAGAAAAATTTCTGATGCCTTGTGGTAACAGAAGAGGGTGTCTCTATTTACATAATATCTATGTATACTGGTCAAGAAAGGAAACAGCCAGAGATTCTTCTATGGATTTATCAGAGCCTGCAGGCAATTCTCCCTATGCTTTTACAATATGAGCTAAGTGCCCTCATATGCTGTCAGCATCTTCCCAGCAGGAAGGGCAGATGCCTTATTCTTTAGGCTTAAGCCTCCTTGTGCTCACTAAACCCACACAGCACAGTCAGCACTAAGTGAGAACTTCAATTTTTGGTTAAATGTATGAAAAAAGTTAAAGTAGTTAAATGCATGCTCCTCTCTACTTAGAGAATACTGACTAAAACAAAGGCATTATGGTTAATAGAAAAAAGCCTTCCACTCACTACAATGAACTTTTTCATCAGGTCTCTATGACCTAGACTAGGGTATGGTTAGCTCTTATTCTGGTATAAAAAGGAGAGAGAGTCAACTGTGCCACACACCAGTACAAAGAAGCTGAAGTATAAACTGCACTGGGGGGGAAACAAGAATCCAGAGGGACCCAACCTCTCAGCAACAGTCTGGTCAGCCACTGTTAACCTCTTGCTCACCCTGCCATAATTAAGAATAAGCCATTTAATAACAAAGGGCATTGGTTTCAGCAAGGATACAGGTCACAGGTTTCAGGTAATGGACAGCCAGAAATGATCCTGGTGATATTGAGACAATCCAAACATAGCAAGTCATTGAGCCATTTTTCCACAGGGTCTCCGGGGGCATATCTGATTGACTCATGCAGCGAGACCTCATGCAATGTACGAGCTGCAAAGAGAGATTTAAAAGACAAAAAACAAGCAGTTTTGAAGTTGAAGTGATGGCTGATAAAAGAATCAGACACAATCAAGACCCTTCAATGCCTGGAGCTGGAAGAGATCAGAAGTAACACCTGCTCAGGAAAAAAAAAAAGAAAAGAAAAGAGGAAAAGAAACCATGACAGTCTCTGCAGAGACAACCAAACACTTTTTTTCTTAAAAGGGAGCTGCTTAGCCTACTTCCACATTAGATTTAATAGGGGTGGAGTGTAGCTGCAGCCCTGACTGCGCAGGAAATATGCAGGCAGCAAGGTGTTTTGGTGAGGTTAGCCCAAAGGCCCAGTTACAGAACAAGTCTCTTGCTATTCCCCACCCCCTCCCAGCCTGTAACTGCAAAAGTTCAAATATACAGGCAGGAAGTAATCTTTTACAAGATGTATTAATAGAAGAGGTGCTGGTATTTTGAGTTAAATATCTGTCCTCAGAGATGTCAGCCTTGCATGGTACCTGAGGCAAGTTTCGTTGTAGCTGTTGATTTGTTCTCTGCTGTCATGCTGACTTGGGCTTGTGCACTCTGCTGCCGCAGCTGCTGAATCAGCTTCAGGGATAATGATCGACCAGTGCCTTCATACCTAAGCAATTACATCAACAAGCAGCAGGTGAGAGGAGTGCGAACCAAACCCCCAGCTACAACCCTCCTGCCTCGCTCCCTCCCCTCTGAACTGTGGGGGGAAAGGCTCCAATCCAAAAACTAATGGCATTATCTCTGTTCTGGTGTTATTACTATGTTTCTTGTGGCCTTGCTCTACCCATGAGATGCACACAAAGGCACCAAAATGCAGTAACAAGGGGGAGGAAAGCCCAGGCAAGACCTTTTATGCTGTTATATACCTACTAGCCAATTGCCTGTCAAGAATGACATGGGAGGTGGAGGGGGAGAGAGCCCCGTGTCCGTGTCCCATCCCCACCTCCCACGGTCCAGGCCCACTCCCCTCTTGCTGCTTGTGGTCCAGGCCTGCTCCCCGCTTCCCCGTGGCGGTGGGAAGAGGGCCCAAGGGTGGGGAGAAGTCGGCTTGCTGTGGTGGTGGGGGGGAAGCAGCAGGCCCAGGCTGATGCAGCGGTGGTGGTGGGGGCATGAAAGGAGAGGGGGAGGCCCGCTCCTCCCCCTCCCACACCATGTCAGGCTGGGCCCGCTGCTTCCCCCCCCGCCATGGCAGGCAAGGTTCTCCCCCCCCTGGGCCCACTCCACTCCTCCTCCCGACCCCATCCGCTCCTCCCCACCCCTGGGCCCACTCTTTGCCTCCCGACGCTGCGGTGCACCCGCTGCTTCCCCCCACCGCTGCCACATCAGCCAGGCAGGCGGGGATGACAGAAGGGGGGAGGGGGCAGGCGGTGATGACAGAAGGCGGGAGGGGCAGGCCGAAGCTAGTGCCGGTGGCCTCGCAACCCCTGCAGCATCCCGACCCCGCTCTCCCCTTGTGCTGCTGCCACCTCCAAGGAGCAAGGGGGGGGACGGGGAGGGGCAAGGCCAACTCTGGTGGCCTTGTCCCACCCCATCATTGCTGCCTGCAGGGAGCAGGGCTGCCGGCGCTGCCGGTTGCTGCTGGCACCGCCTCCGTCCCCTGCATCTCTGCCATCGTGGCAGCGCTCCGCCGTGCTGCCACCTCCTGTCCCAACACTGTATTTGCACTCTGATTGGTTGTTTCAGTCAGCTGACCAGAGCGCGAATAAAGCATGACAGAGACAGACAGACAGACAGTTGTATAATGTTAGAGTACTGATGATTGCTCAAGGACTTTCCTTTATGTCTGCACAAACCACCTCACCCACTACTGAAGGGCAGACATTGGCAGAGCAAGAGAGCAGCTTTTCTACAGCAGTGCCCCGT